>NC_138883.1:70583792-71183792 GCF_965194825.1 Balaenoptera physalus | reverse complement strand
TTTCATGGGAAGAAATATTTTTATTTAGTTTTTATTTCTGGGTTGTGGGGTTTAGAGTGACTTTTCCTCTACATCTTTCAGAGTTTTAAAGGTTTATGTTATAATAAACACATATATTTTGTTTACTTTTGTCACATTAACTATTTATTAGTTTTTACTTTAATCAATAAAATCGTCACATTTTAAAAGTCAAGTTGTACTAAAAGTTTATATAAAAATAAATAGCAATCCCCTGTTCTACTCTACCCCTAACTTAAGGTTGCTCCCTAGGAGTCCTGACTTACTTTTTTCATTTATTAAACTATGGTTGATTTACAATATTGTGTTAGTTTCAGGTGAAGACAAGTGATTCAGTTTTAAATATATATATATATATATATATATATTTCAGATTACTTTTCATTATATTGAATATAGTTCCCTGTGCTATATAGTAAATCCTTGTTGCTTATCTATTTTATGTATGGAAGTTTGTATCTGTGATCCCATATTCCTAGTTTATCCCTTCCCCACACCCCTTTCCCCTTTGGTAACCATAAATTTGTTTTCCATGTCCGTGAGTTTGTTTCTGTTTTGTATACAGATTCATTTGCATTATTTTTTAGATTCTGTATTTAAGTGATATCAAAAAATGTTTGTCTTCCTCTGTCTGACTTACTTCACTAACTATACAGTAAGTCCCCTACATACAAACCTTCAAGTTGTGAACTTTTAAAGATGCAAATGTGTGTTCGCATGTCTGATCACATAAGTTCATGTGTCTGGCGTGAACTACTGTACTTTTCAAGGTTCTGTACTGTAAGACTAAAAATATTTTCTTTATTTTTTCTGTTTGTTTTTTATGTATTATTTGTGTGAAAAGTATTATAAACCTATTACAGTACAGTACTATATAGCCGATTGTGTTAGTTGGGTACCTAGGCTAACTTTGTTGGACTTATGAACAAATGGGACTTACGAACGTACTCTCAGAACAGAACTCATTTGTATGTAGGTGACTTACTGTAATATTCTCTAGGTCCATCCGTGATGCTGCAAATGGCAATATTTCATTTATTTATGGCTGAGTAATATTCTATTGTGTGTGTGTCTGTGTATCTATCTATCTATCTATCTATCTATCTATATCACATCTTCTTAAGCCAGTCATCTCTTGATGGGCACTTGGGTTGTTTCTGTTTCTTGGCTATTGTAAATAGTGCTGTTATGAACACTGGGGTGCATTTCTTTTTTGAATTAGAGTTTTTGTCTTTTCTGGATATATACCCAGGACTGGGATTGCTGGGTCATATAGTAGCTCTGTTTTTGTTTTTTTAAGGAACTTCCATACTGTTTTCCAAAGTGGCTGCACCAATATGCATTCCCACCAACAGTGAAGGAGAGTTCCTTTTTCTCCACACCCTATTGAGCGTTTATTATCATTAGACATTTTGATGATAGGCATTCTGACTGGTGTGAGGTGATACCTCATCATCATTTTGATTTGCATTTCTGTAATAATTAGTGATGTTGAACATCTTTTCACATATCTGTTGGCCATTTGTATATCTTCTTTGGAGAAGTGTCTTTTTAGGTCTTCTGCCCACTTTTTGATTGGAATGTTTGTATTTTTAATATTGAGTTGTATGAACAGTTTTTATGTTTTTGATACTAGCCCCTTAATGGTAGCATCATTTGCAAATATTTTCTCCCATTCCATAGGTTGTCTTTTTGTCTTGTTAATGGTTTCCTTTGCTGTGTGGAGGGTTTTAAGTTTGCTTAGGTTCCATTTGTTTATTTTTCCCTTTATTTCTTTTGCCTTGGGAGACTGATTTAAGAAAATATTGCTATGATTTATGTCAGAGAGTGTCCTACCTATGTTCTCTTCTAGTTTTATGGTTTCAGGTCTTACATTTAGGTCTTAAAACCATTTAAAATTTATTTTTGTATATGGTATGAGGGAGTGTTCTAATTTCATTGATTTACATGTAGCTGTCGAGCTTTCCCAACACCAATTGTTAAAGAGGCTTTTTCTCTATTATATATCTTGCATCCTTTGTCATAGATTAATTGATCATAAGTGTGTGGGTTTACTTCTGGGCCCTCTATTCTGTTCCATTGTTCTATATATCTGTTTTTGTGCTAATACCATGCTGTTTTGATTACTGTTGCTTTGTAGTGTGGTCTGAAGTTGGAAGGGCTATGCTTCCAGCTTTGTTCTTTTTCCTCAGCATTACTTCGGCATTTCTGGGTCTTTTGTGGTTCCATATAAATTTTAATATTATTTGTTCTAGTTCTGTTAAAAATGTCTGGGATTTTGATAGGGATTGCATTAAATCTGTAGACTGCTTTGGGTAGTAATGCCATTTAACAATATTCATTCTTCTAATCCAAGAGCATGGGATATCTTTTCATTGCTTTGAATCATCTTCAACTTCATTTATAAGAGTCTTACAGTTTTCAATGTTTAGGTCTGCCACATCCTTGGTTAACTTTATTCCTAAGCATTTTATTTTAAATGGGATTTCTAAAAATTTCTCTTTCTAATATTTCATTGTTAATGTAAAGCAGTGCAACAGATTTTTGTATATTAATTTTGTATTCTGCTCCTTCCCTGAATTAATGTATTCTAATAGCTTTTGTTTGGAGACTTTAGGGTGCTCTATGTAGAATATCATGTCATTGGCAAATAGTGACAGTTTTACTTCTTCCCTTCCAAGTTGGATACCTTTTATTTCTTTTTCTTGTCTGATTGCTATGGCTAGGACTTACAATAATATGTTGAATAGGAGTGGTGAGAGTGGGCATCCTTGTCTTCTTCCTGAATTTAGCGAGAAGACTTTCAGCTTTTCACCATTGAGTATTATGTTGTCTGTGGGTTTGTTGTAAATGGCTTTTATTATGTTGAGATATGTTCCCTTTATACTCAATTTGGTGAGATTTTTAATCATGAATTGATGTTGAATTTTGTCAAATGCTTTTTCTGTGCCTATTGAGATGATCATGTGGTTTTTGTCACTCCTTTTGTTAATATGATGTATCACATTGATTGATTTGTGTATGTTGAACCATCCTTGAGATCCTGGAATGAATCCAACTTGATCATGTTGTATGATCCTTTTTATGCATTGTTGGATTTGGTTTGCTAATATTTTGCTGAGGATTTTTGCATCTATATTCATTAAAGATGTTGGCCTGTGATTTTCTTTTTTGGTAGTGTCTTTGTCTGGTTTTGGTACCAGTGTGATAGTGGCTTCATAGAATGAATTTGGGAGTATTCCCTCCTCTTCAGTTTTTTGGAATAGTTTGAGAAGGATAGTTTCTTCTTTGTATGTTTGGTAGAATTCCCCAGTGAAGCCATCTGGTCCTGAACTTTTGTTGGCAGGGAGTCTTTTTTTATTACATATTCTATTTCACTTCCAGTGATCAGTCTATTTAAATTATCTATTTCTTGTTGACTCAGTTTTGGCAGGCTGTAGTTTTCCAGAAACTCATCCATTTCTTCTAGGTTGTCCAATTTCTTGGCATGTTATTGTTCATACTATTTTCTTATGATTTTCTGTATTTCTATGGTAGCAGTTGTTATTTTTCTTCTTTCACTTCTTATTTTGTTTTTTTGGGTCCTTTCTTTTTTCTTCTTGGTGAGTCTTGTTAGAGGTTTGTCAATTTTGTTTATTTTTTTCATGATTAAAAATCTCACCAAATTGAGTATAAAGGGAACATATCTCAACATAATAAAAGCCATTTTTTCTATTTTTTAATCTCTATTTTATTTATTTTCTCTCTGAGCTTTATTATTTCCTTCCTTCTACTGACTTTGGCTTTTTTTTTTTTCTAATTATTTTGCGTGGTAGGTTAGGTAGCTTATTTGAGATTTTTCTTGTTTCTTGAAGAAGTCCTGTATCACTATAAACTTCCCTTTTAGAATTGCTTTTGCTGCATCCCATAGATTCTGTAAGGTTGTATTTTCATTGTTGTTTGTTGCGAAGTATTTTCTGATTTCTTCTTTAATTTCATTGTTGACCCATTTTTAGTATCGTGTTGTTTCATCTCCATATGCTCTTTCTTTTCCCATTTTTCTTTCTATGGTTGATTTTTAATTTCATACCGTTGTGGTCAGAAAAGATGGTTAAAATGATTTCTACCTGGCTTGTTTTGTGACCTAGTACCCTACAGAGTGTGTGCATTTAAAATAAATGTGTATTCTGTTTTGTTTTTGGATGTAGTGTTGTGTAGATAGCAATTAAGTCTGACTGGTCTATTGTGTCATTTAGGACCTCCCTTGCCTTATTGATTTTCTATTTGGATGATCTGTCCATTGATGTCAGTGGGGTGTTAAACTCTCCTACTATTATTGCACTCCTGTCAATTTCTCCCCTTGTGTCTGTTAGTGTTTGTTTTATATATGTAGGTGCTCCAATATTGAGTGGATTTATGTTAATAAGTGTAATATCCTCTTATTGTATTGATCCTGTTAATCATTGTGTAATGTCCTTCTTTGTCTTTCTTTATTGACTTTGTTTTAAAGTCTATTTTTTCTGATATGAATATTGTTACCCCTGCTTTTTTGTTGTTTCCATTTGCACACAGTATCTTTTTTCATCCCTCACTTTCAGTCTGTGTGTGTCTTTTGCCCTGAAGCGAGTCTCTTGTAGGCAGCATATTGTAGGTTGTAGGTTCTTGTTTTTTAATGCAATCTGTCACTCTATGTCTTTTGATTAGAGCATTTAGTCCATTAACATTTAAAGTACTAATTGATGAGTATGTACTTATTGCCATTTTAGACCTTGTTTTCCAGTCATTTTTGTAGTTCATTTGCTCATTTCTTCTTCTTTCTGTTTTCCTTTTGTGGTTTGATGATTTTCTTTTGTAGTGTGCTTGGGTTCCTTTCTTTGAATTTTTGTGACTCTATTGTAAGTTTTTGATTTGTGGTTACCATGGAGTTTAAGTATGTTGACCTATAACTATATCTACTTGCTTTAAACTGATAGTCATACAAGTTCAAACACATTCTAAAAGATTTACATTTTTATATTCCACTCCCCCATATTTTGTGATTTTGATGTCCTGTTTTACATCTGCATGTTTATCCTTTGCTGTTAATTTTAGTTATAAACACTTTTACCAATCTTTATTTTTGATTTTTAAAAAATCTGTGTACTGGCTTATTTTATGTGATTTTTAATCCTCTTATATATTTGCCTTTCATACTGTGATATTCCCTTTCCTATAGATTCATGTTTCTTTTCTATTTATTGAAGACCCTTTCATATTTCTTTTAGGGTAGGTTTAGTATTGCTGAATTCTTTTAGTTTTGCTTGTCTGAGAAATTCTTTCTCCTTCTATTCTAAATGATTATCTTGCTGGGTAGAGTATCTTAGGTTGCAGGTTTTTCCCTTTTGGGTCTGAATATATCATGCCACTCCCTTCTGGCCTGCAGAGTGTCTGGAGAGAAATCAGCTGATAGCCTTAAGTTACTCCCTTATAACTAACTTCTTGTTTTTCTCTTGCTGGCTTTAGAATCTTTTTTTTAATCTTTCACTTTTTCCATTTTAATCATGATGTGTCTTGGTGTGGGTCTGTTTGGGTTCATCTTGTTTGGGACACTCTGTGCTTTTTGTACCTTGATATCTGTTTCCTTCTTTAGTTTTAGGAAATTTTCAGCCATAATTTCTTCAAAAACATTTTTGATTCCCTTTTCTCTCTCTTCTCCTTCTGGAACCCCTATTATATGTTTGTCGGCATGCTTTATGTTATCCCACAGATCTCGTATGTTGCTTTTGCTTTTCTGTACATTTGTTTTTCTGTTTTCTGTTCCGATTGGGTGATTTCTCTTATTCCATCTTCCAGATCACTTACTGATTCTTCTGTGTCATTTATTCTGCTAGTCATTGCCTCTAGATTTGTTTTTATCTCAGCAGTTGAATTGTCTAATTTTGATCGGTTCATCTTTATGGTTTCCAGTTCCTTGTTACAGTTATCTGCACTTGTATCAATAATCTTTCTTAATTCCTTTAGCATTTTTATTACCTCCTTTTTTGAACCCAGGGTGTAGTAGACTGGTGAAGTTTGTTTCATTATTTGTTCTTTAGAGGATTTTTCTCTTGTTATTTTAATTTGGGGTAGTTTCTCTGCTTTTTCATTTTATTTCACTTTCTCTGTCTCTATGAATTTAGGAGAAAGTGTTATATATTGTGGTCTTGAAGGAGTGTTTTTACGTGGGAGCATCTCTGTGTAGACTGTGTGTGTCCAATATTTTTGGTGTGAGGGCTGGTTTTGGTATGGATGCCAGCCACATCTTTCCTCAGAGCTTGCTGGCCCTTACCTCCTTGATAGGTGGTGTGATTATTATTGTGGTGTCCGGACCCTGCACTGGATGTGTGGCCTCCTCTTTGCTTTGTGGCTGTCACCAGCCAGTTGAGAGCAGGGTTTGCTCCCCAGTTGTTGGAGTAGACAGGGTTGTATTTGATCAGGCTCTGTTGCCCTTGAGTGCATGCCGTGCCCCAAAGAAGGTGACTACTGAAGCAAGTGAGGGCCATGCAGTTACAGTGAACCTATGCACCACCCATGGAAGTGTCTGTGGTTCCACCCAGAAGCAGCCCAACGTGATGTCCCTTTCCCCCTTGTGTTCATCCCAGGTTTAATGCAAGGCTCTGATGTGGAGTAGGATGGGGCTCATGGCTGGGGCACCGTGGCTTCAGGAATCAAGGTGGGTGTGCTGCCACTTGGAATCTGAGCTGCCTTTGTAGTAGAGCTCTCCCATAACCTGTCCACCCTAGATCTGTTGCCAAGCTGCTGGGGAGTGGTGTGGGTGGAGCCAGAAATGAACGGCTGTGTACTCCTGCCCGGGGCCTATCCACCCAAGCCCCTGTATGTTCCTGTGGTGCTGCTCAGTGCCTGTGCCAGCAATGTCTGCCATGGCCGAACCTGCCCTCACCTTGCACGTACTGACAGTGGGTTCCATGGCCAGAGCTGCTGTGTGTGTGTGCTGACAATGGGCCCTGTGGCTCCCCCCGCTCCTCAACCCCACCCCAGGCACTCCAGGCTGCCTTTGAGCAGCTAGATCGAGTCCTCTCTCAGGGCTCTTCTGCCTTAGATTCAGCACTTAGATGCTGCAGATTCTTGTGGTGCCACCTTGTGCACACACTGATAATGTCTTCCTAGTTCATTCCGCCACCCCCATGTTTGCACTGACAGTGGTCTTTGTAGTTCTGACCGGATCACACCCCAGGCCCCTCGGTCTGTCTCTGTGCAGCTAAACTGAATCTCTGCCCTGATCTCATGCCAGTCAATGGTGTAGAGCTAGTGAGACCAGGACATTCATCCCTTTAGATTGGGAAGTGCGCAAGGTGGCACCCACCATCACAAGTCTCTCTCCACCCCGATTATTAGCAAGCCAGCATGTGTGCACTCCTCACGAGTAGAGTTTAGACTTCTCCCACCTCTTTATCTGTCCCAGCATGTTTCCCAGCAGGTAAGGGGCTTCTCAAGGCCAGGGAAGGGTGCAAGGTGGCAACCACCATCAAAAGTCTCTCTCCACCCAGATTATTAGCAAGCCAGCATGTGTGCACTCCTCACGAGTAGAGTTTAGACTTCTCCCACCTCTTTATCTGTCCCAGCATGTTTCCCAGCAGGTAAAGGGCTTCTCAAGGCTAGGGTTCATGGTGTAGATTTTCTCTTTTTTACAGATCCCTCCCAGGGGCACTGGTCCCAACTTGATACCTTTTTTCTTTTTTTCCTTCCTATCCAGTTGCATGGAGATCTTTGTTGTAGCTTTGGTTGTATAGGAGATCAGTTTCCAGTTATTCTTCTATAAGAATTGTTCCACATGTAGATGCATATTTGATGTTTTTGTGTGGGAGTTGAGCTCCACATCCTCCTACTCTCCTATCTTGATCCCCCTCCTGACTTACTCTTTTAGCCTTTTTTTGGTTATTTATCTCTGTTGTACTAAATAATATGCATATACTGATATTTCTTGATGTATTTCTTTTAATCACAGTTTATTGATTTCCTCTTAGGAAGATCAGGATTTCACTTTCTTTCATATAGCATCTCAATATCCCACTACATCCTTTAAAAAATTGATTTCAATAAAAATTTCTGGTCAAATTAATTGTGAGTCTTTATATTATTTGACAATGCAAATATTATTCACTGCTAAGCAAAGTTGTATAAAATGTATGTTTTATCACCAGTCTTTGTTTTTCTTGAAATTAATATTTGCCTCATTTTTTATTTCCTTAGTTTTCTATGTACCTATTTTATGCATTATCAATCTATTAACAACATTATTTTCCAAATGCTCTATTACACTAGAGGCTATATCATTTCCATTTTCCCTTAAAGACCATATTTTATCCTATTGTGCCAGCCTAAGCCATTTGCTTTCTAAGAGTGCTCTGCCTTTGGGGCCTTCTGTCCTTTGGAGACTTTTTTTACTTTCTTTCTTCTTTTAAATCTTATTTTCTCTTTCTCAGTTTATTCCCTTGTTTATCTGGAGCACATCTTCCAGTTGTTTCATAGAAAGGAAAAATAGGCTATAAATTTCTTGAACCTCTCATGTCTAAACATGAATTTATTTTACCCTTCCAAATAATTCATAAATGAGCTGAATACAATATCCTAAATAGAAAGTCATTTTTTTTTTCAGAATTGTGATGGTATTAGTCGATGGTTTTCTGGCTCTTGTTGTAGAGAATTTCTGTGATATGTGATTCCTGTTCCTTTGTGTGGAACCTTGTTTCACTCTCTGATGATTTTAGAAACTTTTCTTTATCCTTTACATGTGCAAAATTCAAAATGGTATGCTTTGTTGTAGGATTTCTTTATTTCATTGTGCAAGACACTCCGTCAGCTCTATGTATTTGTAGACACATGTCTATCATTTATAGGAAATATTGTTGCATTATTTCTTTGATAACTTTCTTTCATCTGTTTTTATTAGTCTCATTTTATTTAATTTCTATTACTAATATAATGAAAGTCTTGAATAGTCTTTTAAATTTTTTAAAGATGTATTCTCTTTGATTTTTAATATCCATCTTTTTGTTCTAAAATCTGGGACTTATCCTTGACTTTACTTTCCATCCCCACATTTTAAAAAATTTCAGTGTTATATTTTAAATTTTCAGCATATATCTCATGTTATATAATTGTACTTTATTTTAGTATTATTATTTTATTAATTTAACATTTTACTTTTTCTCTTCTCTTACCATGGCCTGACAAGGCTCTGCATAAGCTGGCATCAGGTTTTTGTACAACTCATTCTTTTCATACTTCAAACCATATTTTAAAAGACACCTCCTCAGTTTCCTTTATAACAATTTATATTTGAATTTGTAATTACTTGTTCATTTTTTACTTGTTTATTATCTCTTTATATCTGCTAGGCTGTTTTTGATGGTAAAACTATCTTTTATTAATTACTATATATTCTTGGCCATGTATAATGCTTGGTACATAATCAATTATTGGTTAGTGCTGATGAGAAGGAAATTAAAATGGTACAGAGTAGGAAAGAATGTGTTAGAGGACATAATAATCATATAAAATGAATGTTATATTAGTAGAAATTGAATATACTAAATCAGTGGGTATAGGAAAACCTATACTGGTCATAGGTTTTATAGATTATAAAGAATCAGAAAATGTAAAAAAGCAGAAAGCCAGAGTGCTTAGATTCTTAATCCCTCAGTAAAGATGTGAAGCAAGAATGCAATTGTTGTTTTATCAAATGGGGCAGAGGGCCCAGTGGAAATGAAACTGGAGTGAACTGTGTAGGTCCAACTCAAGAGTTGGCCTGGCTAAGAGACCCCATCCTCATAATAATAATATTAGGAGGAAAATGCTTCCTTCAAATGAAGTAAATTGTAATAAAGTATGCAGTACCAAGAGGTCATGGTAGCTTCACTTTGGAATAACCTTTGGGGAAGAAATTATGAGCAGTTTTTGCAGAACATAAGAAAATGATCTTGGTTATAAATAAGATATTGTGCTGAGCTTGAAATCCAGGGAGCTTCTTGGTCCCTTAGACTCACTGTAACTCCTGTGGATGCTCTTGTAATCAGTGTAAAGAAAGCATATTACTTCATCACTTTTCCTTGGTTCCATTGTTCTTTTGTTCATGGAAGGAAACCCCTTGGCTGGAGGACATTAAGATTTATTTTTTCTCATTTTTCTGATGGTTTTGTAAAATAGTTTGGGCTAAGAGCAATTGTAGCAGCTATTTTCTTAGCTTCCTGCTGCCGCCATGGACATTAACCCTGCATAAGGAGTTAAAACAGGTAGACATATGCAACTATCAAAAAGATATGTTGAATCAATTCAGAAAGGTATCATATTATGTATTTGTCCAGCAGGAAGCTGCATGAGCGCGTGAAGGTCATTTCAGCTCTGAGTGCATTAGCTCTCTGAGAACTGTAATGTTTGCAATGTGATGTATATAGGGCTTCTGCAGAAAAAGTGTCATGAGGGACAATAGAGTAGAATGGATCATTACCAAGACACAATATGAAAAAGAGTCCTGAGGTTGAACTAAATGGGTGGCAGAAGGAGGTTGTGGCATTATTATATTTTGGTTATCACCAGGACCCAAAACACAGTAAGAGGCTCAAGAATCTTTTTTTTTTTTTTAGCATCTTTATTGGAGTATAATTGCTTTACAATGGTGTATTAGTTTCTGCTGTATAACAAAGTGAATCAGGTATACATAAACATATATCCCCATATCTCCTCCCTCTTGTTTCTCCCTCCCACCCTCCCTATCCCACCCTTCTAGGTGGTCACAAAGCACCGAGCTGATCTCCCTGTGCTATGCGGCTGCTTCCCACTAGCTATCTATTTTACATTTGGTAGTGTATATATGTCCATGCCACTCTCTCACTTCGTCCCAGCTTACCCTTCCCCCTCCCCGTGTCTTCAAGTCCATTCGCTACATCTGTGTCTTTATTCCTGTCCTGTCCCTAGGTTCTTCAGAACCTTTTTTTTTTTTTTTTTTAGATGCCATATATATATGTGTTAGCATACGGTATTTGTTTTTCTCTTTCTGACTTACTTCACTCTGTATGACAGTCTCTAGGTCCATCCACCTCACTACAAATAACTCGATTTCATTTCTTTTTATGGCTGAGTAATATTCCATTGTATATATGTGCCACATCTTCTTTATCCGTTCATCTGTCGATGGACACTTAGGTTGCTGCCATGTCCTGGCTATTGTAAATAGAGCTACAATGAACATTGCGGTACATGACTCTATTTGACTTATGATCTTCTCATGGTATATGCCCAGTAGTGGGATTGCTGGGTCGTATGGTAGTTCTGTTTTAGTTTTTTAAGGGACCTCCATACTATTCTCCATAGTGGCTGTATCAATTTACATTCCCACGAACAGTGCAAGAGGGTTCCCTTTTCTCCACACCCTCTCCAGCATTTATTGTTTGTAGATTTTTTGATGATGGCCATTCTGACTGGTGTGAGGTGATACCTCATTGTAGTTTCCATTTGCATTTCTCTAATGATTAGTGATGTTGAGCATCCTTTCATGTGTTTGTTGGCAATCTGTATATCTTTGGAGAAATGTCTATTTAGATCTTCTGCCCATTATTTGATTGGGTTGTTTGTTGTTTTGATATTGAGCTGCATGAGCTGCCTGTATATTTTGGAGATCAATCCTTTGTCAGTTGCTTCATTGGCAAATATTTTCTCCCATTCTAAGGGTTGTCTTTTCATCTTGTTTATATTTTCCTTTGCTGTGCAAAAGCTTTTAAGTTTCATTAGGTCCCATTTGTTTAATTTTGTTTTTATTTCCATTACTCTATGAGGTGGGTCAAAAAGGATCCTGCTGTGATGTATGTCACAGAGTGTCTGCCTGTGTTTTCCTCAGAGTTTTATAGTATCTGGCCTTACACTTAGGTCTGTAATCCATTTTGAGTTTATTTTTTTGTATGGTGTTAGGGAGTATTCTAATTTCATTCTTTTACATGCAGCTGTCCAGCTTTCCCAGCACCACTTATTGAAGAGGTGGTCTTTTCTCCATTGTATATTCTTGCCTCCTTTATCAAAGATAAGGTGACCATATGTGTGTGGGTTTATCTCTGGGCTTTCTATCCTATTCCATTGATCTATATTTCTGATTTTGTGCCAGTACCATACTGTCTTGATTACTGTAGCTTTGTAGTGTAGTCTGAAGTCTGGGAGCCTGATTCCTCCAGCTTCGTTTTTCTTTCTCAAGATTGCTTTGGCTATTCGGGGTCTTTTGTGTTTCCATACAAATTGTGAAATTTTTTGTTCTAGTTCTGTGAAAAATGCCAGTGGTAGTTTGATAGGGATTGCATTGAATCTGTAGATTGCTTTGGGTAGTATAGTCATTTTCACAATGTTGATTCTTCCAATCCAAGAACATGGTAAATCTCTCCATCTGTTTGTATCATCTTTAGTTTCTTTCATCAGTGTCTTATAGTTTTCTGCATACAGGTCTTTTGTTTCCTTAGGTAGGTTTATTCCTAGATATTTTATTCTTTTTGTTGCAATGGTAAATGGGAGTGTTTCCTTAATTTCTCTTTCAGATTTTTCATCATTGGTGTATAGGAATGGAAGAGATATCTGTGCATTAATTTTATATCCTGCTACTTTACCAAATCCATTGATTAGCTCTATCAGTTTTCTGATAGCATCTTTACGATTCTCTAGGTCTAGTATCATGTATTCTGCAAACAGTGATGGCTTTACTTCTCCTTTTCCAATTTGGATGCCTTTAATTTTTTTTCTTCTCTGATTGCTGTGGCGAGAACTTCCAAAACTATGTTGAATAATAGTGGTGAGAGTGGGTAACGTTGTCTTGTTCCTGATCTTAGTGGAAATGGTTTCAGTTGTTCATGATTGAGAACGATGTTGGCTGTGGGTTTGTCATATATAGCCTTTATTAGGTTGAGGTAAGGGTTTTTATGATAAATCAGTGTTGAATTTTGTCAAAAGCTTTTTCTGCATCTATTGAGAAGATCATATGGTTTTTCTTCAATTTGTTAATATTGTCTATCATGTTGATTGATTTGCCTATATTGAAAAATCTTTGCATTCCTGGGATAAACCCCCCTTGATTATGGTGTATGATCCATTTAATGTGCTGTTGGATTCTGTTGGCTAGTATTTTGTTGAGGATTTTTGCAGCTATGTTCATCAGTGATATTGGCCTGTAGTTTTCTTTCTTTGTGACATCTTTGTCTGGTTTTGGTATTAGGATGATGGTGGTCTCATAGAATGAGTTTGGGAGTTTTCCTCTCTCTGCTATATTTTGGAAGAGTTTGAGAAGGATAGGTGTTAGCTCTTCTCTAAATGTTTGATAGAATTCGCCTGTGAAGCCATCTGGTCCTGAGCTTTTGTTTGTTGGAAAATTTTTAATCATAGTTTCAATTTCAGTGCTTGTGATTGGTTTGTTTATATTTTCTATTTCTTCCTGGTTCAGTGTCAGGAGGTTGTGCTTTTCTCAGAATTTGTCCATTTCTTCCAGGTTGTCCATTTTATTGGCATACAGTTGCTTGTAGTAATCTATCATGATTCTTTGTATTTCTGCAGTGTCAGCTCCTACTTCTCCTTTTTCTTTTCTAATTCTATTGATTTGAGTCCTCTCCCTTTTTTTCTTGATGAGTCTGCCTAGTGGTTTATCAGTTTTGTTTATCTTCTCAAAGAACCAGCTTTTAACTTTATTGATCTTAGCTATTGTTTCCTTCATTTCTTTTTCATTTATTTCTGATATGATTGTTATGATTTCTTTCCTTCTGCTAACTTTGGGGTTTTTTTGTTCTTCTTTCTCTGATTGCTTTAGGTGTAAGGTTAGGTTGTTTATTTTTGATGTTTCTTGTTTCTTGAGGTAGGATTGTATTGCTAAAAAATTCCCTATTAGAACTGCTTTTGCTGCATCCCATAGGTTTTGGGTCATCGTGTTTTCATTGTCATTTGTTTCTAGGTATTTTTTGATTTCCTCTTTGATTTCTTCAGTCATCTCTTGGTTATTTAGTAGTGTATTGTTTAGCCTCCATGTGTTTGTGGTTTTTACAGATTTTTTCCTGTAACTGATACCTAGTCTCATAGCATTGTGGTCAGAAAAGATACTTGATACGATTTCAATTTTCTTAAATTTACCAAGGCTTGATTTGTGACCCATGATATGATCTATCCTGGAGAATGTTCCATGCACACTTGAGACGAAAGTGTATTCTGTTGTTTTTGGATGGAATGTCCTATAAGTATCAATTAAGTCCATCTTGTTTAATGTATCATTTAAAGCTTGTGTTTCCTTATTTATTTTCATTTTGCATGATCTGTCCATTGGTGAAAGTGGGGTGTTAAAGCCCCCTACTATTATTGTGTTACTGTCGATTTCCCCTTTTATGGCTGTTAACATTTGCCTTAAGTATTGAGGTGCTCCTACCTTGGGTGCATAAATATTTACAATTGCTATATCTTTTGGATTGATCCCTTAATCATTATGTGGTGTCCTTCTTTGTCTCTTGTAATAGTCTTTATTTTAAAGTCTATTTTGTCTGATATGAGAATTGCTACTCCAGCTTTCTTTTGATTTCTATTTGCATGGAATATCTTTTTCCATCCCCTCACTTTCACTCTGTATGTGTCTCTAGGTCTGAAGTGGGTCTCTTGTAGACAACATACATGTTGGGTCATGTTTTTTGTATCCATTCAGCCAGTCTATGTCTTTTGGTTGGAGCATTTAATCCATTCAGCCAGTCTATGTCTTTTGGTTGGAGCATTTAATCCATTTACATTTAGGGTAGTTATCGATATGTGTGTTCCTATTACCATTTTCTTAATTATTTTGGGTTTGTTATTGTATGTCTTTTCCTTCTCTTACGTTTCCTGTCTAGAGAAGTTCCTTTAGGATTTGTTGTAAAGCTGGTTTGATGGTGCTGAAGTCTCAGCTTTTGCTTGTCTGTAAAGTTTTTAATTTCCCTGTTGAATCTGAATGAGATCCTTGCTGGGTAGAGTAATCTTGGTTGTAGGTTTTTCTCTTTCATCACTTTAATTATGTCCTGCCACTCCCTTCTGGCTTTTAGAATTTCTGCTGAGAAATCAGCTGTTAACGTTATGGGGATTCCCTTGTATGTTATTTGTTGCTTTTCCCTTGCTGCTTTCAATATTTTTTCTTTGAATTTAATTTTTGATTAATATGTGTTTTGGCATGTTTCTCCTTGGATTTATCCTGTGTGGGACTCTCTTGTGCTTTCTGGACTTGGGTGACTCTTTCCTTTCCCATGTTAGGGAAGTTTTTGACTATAATTTTTTCAAATATTTTCTCAGTCCCTTTCTTTTTCTCTTCTTCTTTTGGGACCACTATAATTCGAATGTTGCTGCATTTAATGTTGTCCCAGAGGTCTCTGAGACTGTCCTCAATTCTTTTCATTCTTTTTTCTTTATTCTGCTCTGCGGTAGTTATTTCCACTATTTTATCTTCCAGGTCACTTATTCGTTCTTCTGCCTCAGTTCTTCTACTATTGATTCCTTCTAGAGAATTTTTAATTGCATTTATTGTGTTGTTCATCATTGTTCATTTGCTCTTTAGTTCTTCTATGTCCCTATTAAACGTTTCTTGTATTTTCTCCATTCTATTTCCAAGATTTTGGATCATCTTTCCTATCATTACTCTGAATTCTTTTTCAGGTAGACTGCCTATTTCCTCTTCATTTGTTTGGTCTGGTGGGTTTTTACCTTGCTCCTTCATCTGCTGTGTATTTCTCTGTCTTCTCATTTTGCTTAACTTCCTGTGTTTGGGGTCTCCTTTCTGCAGGCTGCAGGTTCATAGTTCCCATTGTTTTTGGTGTGTGCCCCCAGTGGGTAAGATTGGTTTAGTGGGTTGTGTAGGTTTCCTGGTAGAGGGGACTGGTGCCTGTTTTCTGGTGGATGAGGCTGGATCTTGCCTTTCTGGTGGGCAGGACTCATCCGGTGGTGTGTTTTGGGGTGTCTGTGACCTTATTATGTTTTTAGGCAGCCTCTCTGCTAATGGGTGGGGTTGTGTTCCTATATAACTAGTTGTTTGGCATAGGGTGTCCAGCACTGTAGCTTGCTGGTCCTTGAGTGGAGCTGGGTCTTAGCGTTGAGATGGAGATCTCTGAGATAACTTTTGCCATCTGATATTACGTGGGGCTAGGAGGTCTCTGGTGGACTGAACTTGGCTTTCCCACCTCAGAGGCTCAGGTTAGATAGCTGGCTGGAGCACCAAGACTCTGTCAGCCCCCCGGCTGCTGGGTGAGTATGGATTCCACCAAAAGCACTGAATGAAAAAGTGAAAAGCTGAGCACAGTTTTCATTAGTCTGTGGAACTGCTTTCTTAGAGTGGCACCTGGAAGCTTTCCGAACCCCATCCTTTTGGATTTTTAGGGCAGCTTCATTAAATAGGCATGATTAATAAAATCATTGTCAATTCATGATGGAACTCAATCTCCAGCCCCACTTTCTTCCTTGGAGGTCAGGAGGATCAAGAATCATTTTTGATGTAATAAAATTTCAGCGTTAAATCTATAGGAATGCTGATGCCACTTTAATGTAGGGGTAGCCTGGGTTCAGGGATCTTCCAGTCTGGGGAATTTTATTACAGAGAGAGTTCAGAGTGGTATGTAGGACTGAGAAATTATATGAAGGAGAGAGATAAAGTTCAAAAGACAAGCTTCTGACAGGCATGAAAAACTATAAGGAATTTATAAGTAGAAAATCAATCAAGGGATAGGTATAACTCATTAATCACAATTAAAGTAACAAATAAGTGATTACTTAGAAATTTTGAAAAAGAAGAGTTGTCACCTCTGGGAACCTTTTGAGGTTAAAGTTGTTTCAAACAGAGCTATTTACTTAGGAAGTGATAAGTTCCATCTTTTTAGAGGGCCACTGGCAAACATGTCTGCTAAAAGCATTTATTCTTACAGAGCATTACATTATTCTTATTCATTTTATTAACGATATATCTTTTGGGGGAATTGTTTAAATGTTTAATGCTTATTCATGTTTATTATGCAGTAGACTAAAGACTGCTAGGTTTCTAAAGGAAGCACAGTATTTTATACACTAATGGTCTGGAAGTTTGTATTCATATCAGGGAAGTCTTTTTGCTCCTCTGCAAGCTCATCCTTTGTTTTATTATTCTTCATCAGAATAAGGAAACAACTGTAAAGCATGTGTCTTTAGATCGTTCTTTTCTTCTTAACAGCAATTATCAACTCATTCTTAAGGAAAATGACTTAATAAAATTATTTCTTCTAGCCTTTTTGGTCCATCTAGTTTCCAAAACTCTTAAAAACTGTCCAAGCTTTTTCAAAGCCTACTTCAAATTGTGGACCAATATCAATTATAATACGCCTTTAAAAACCTGGTGAATATTTACTTGGCATGATACTCTTCTCTTTCTAAGTAGAGAGTGTTTTACTTTGTTTTGGTTTGTTTTTAATATGATCTCTTTATTTGCCTTTTACCCCATACCTCAAAAAAAACTAAGAAAATAAATTATCAGCCTAGGAATTTAATTGATATTTAAATTACCTTTATTCATCTATTCCAAGTCTAAACTATGAAAGATTCAAGGCCCAAATAATTATACACATTAAAAATTCTTCTTTTTGAAACCTACAGTAATCTGTTTGGTGAACTTTATGTTTCCAATTCCAAGAAAAAACTATTTTTCCCTTTCAATTATAGTATTTTTTTAAAAGGCCGTGATACTCTATGAGAGAAAGATGCTGGAATTCCTGGATTTGAAAACATTTGAAAGAAGCCAGTCTAAGATTATGGTTTACTCTGCAACAAGCTTAGCATTATCACTGGATGGTCTACAACCTGACCTTTTAGCTGTTGATACTACCTGTTTGTTTCCTTGTTTGTTCCTTCTCCCAGCTGATAAGTTTCAGTAGAAGTCACTATTTTCCCAGTTCTAGGATCTTAACTCAATTATTTGCCATTCTACTAAACCTTAGAATTTTTTCCCCATGCTTTTAAAACTTGAAATTCCTAACTTAAAATTCTGCAATATTTAGTCTTTCTTTATTATTTCAGGTTAGTTTGTATGGAATTATTGAAAAACCACAGATTTTAATGAGAGATCAGGGTTAAAATTGTGGATCTGAAATTTACCAGCTGTTTGAACTTGGACAATTTTCTTAACCTTGCCGAATTTCAGTTTCTTCCACCTGTAAAATGGAAAATTCAGTAAATATCTCATAATATTGTTGTGGGTAGCAAGTGAAAGAATGTGTATAAAGGACTAAGGATAGGACTGGTAATATTAAGGCTAAAAATGCAATTCCCCTCTCCTTTCAACACTGCTTTCCTTTTCTCAACTAAAACTGGATTTCACTTTTTCAGCAGCTACTGCAACATACATGCAATTGAATATGACTATGCAGCCTGAATTTTTGTTGTTGTTCTCAATGTTTTAAATAATCTAAAACTTTTCAAATTCTGTGAAATGAGTTTACTTATAATGGTAGACTCATAATTTCAATTGATCTGCTCATTTTTGGTCATCTTTTTGAAAGTTCCCTCAGAAGTCTTGAATAGACAAGGTTTTTTACCCAGGAGTAGCATCAACTAGTAAAATAAAGCAGTTATAAGGAAAGTGAGTACTAGGAGATTATTATTATGTCAAGGTATAAATAAATGAAAACATATGTATATATGTACATACACTGAAAAGTAGAGAACAAAGTCCCAATGAAAGGACACAATGAAAGGCAAGTACTTGGTACATAGTCATCTAATTAGAAAGCACTGTTTTTTTACCTCCTTACTTTGGCAAATATAAGTCTGTTTCACTCTGGATTATCAAGAGGCTGTTAATGTACAGGACAGACTCTTTGGGGCAGGGACACATATATATATGCAAAACAGATTGAAGGAGATAATGATGACAGAAACAGCTCCTATGTCCTGTCTACTGCTGCAGAGACATCTTAATAGAAGTGAAAGAAATACTTTTCTTTTTTAAAGCCATTTTAGAAAATGGTTATAAATCTCCAGGGCAGAACAGAGAAGTAAGTCAGGAAGTATTTATGCAGCGGAGGGATGCCTATAAAAACTGTAGAACATTGATCACAAGGGATTGCAGAATTAACCTGATACCAACTCAAATTGGGGCAGGACAATGGCCACCAACGGTGTGCATTTTCAAGACAGCACTGGCCAATGGCTGATAAAGCTGCTGTTGGAACAGAAACAGTCTTTATCTTAAGAATTCGATCATATAACCATGCAAACTTCACTTTTAAATGGTAATGAAAGTTTTAAGGAACCTTAAGAGTCATAACCTGATTCTTTCCCTTACCTAAGTTACTCTCTGGTAGTAAGTCAGCACTGAGAGACTCATTCACTCTTGGAGGCTAGGAGGACACTGAAGTAGTATTGTGCTAAGTGTCCCTCAGTGGGATGAAAACCTAAATGTGCTTCCCTGAGTGTAAGATGCTACCAACAAAGACTGTAGCACTGGGAAGATAAAAATCCCATTGAACACATGTCTATGTTTTCTTTGACTCAGCTTTACAGTAACAAGGTCAGACAGACAAAATTATGAAATTTGACTTCAGTAACTTTGTCCCATCCCCAGCTCAACACCTGATTCTCTGAGGACAATAACTTCCTTCCTTGCTATCCAAACAAACTTTGAGCTAGCTGTTACATATAATGGGAGCTGATAAAAAATTCACATTAAGGATTTAATGACAAACTAATTTGCCCCTTCTTTCCTAAAGGGAAATTTCAGACATCAGTGATAGGCTTCTGTGAAAATATTTTTGAAGGTAGCCCTGAACCACTCTGCACAAGTATCCACCCAAAATTTTGTCAGGTGGGTGCAAACTTGAATCACTTGCCAGAGCAACATCCTATTGAGACTGGTTGGGAGGTACTTTAGAGGAGAAGAACTCAAATTTGAATTTGACTACGTGTCCTTAAAGGAAAAGAATGTTCGACGCAGAATGAAAAACAATCTTGAGGTACTACTCCTCCAAAGTGGGCCAGTAATGAATACATTGACTAAACCTATATAATCAAACAGAAGTGGGTTAAATATTGTGAACAGAACCACAGTTTCTTATTTTATTATATAATTGGAAAGGAGGGAAATAGGAACAACTTGATAAAGTAAATATGGTTTGATTAATCAAGAGAAGTGCCTTCAACTCAGATAAACATTACAGTAACTCTAAAGCATAGGTTCTTGAACACACTTTCTTCTTCCTTGGCCCTTGTATCTTTTATACCAGAACCTGTTTATATGCTTCTGTGTAGTTTGGAACCATCACTAGACCATGACAACAATTAAGTCTCAGATTCCTTAAGTTGGAACCAACTCTCTGGAAGTATACATTATTCCCAAAAGTCACAATGTGAGCAAATATAAATGTATTTAAAACATACAAACATGCAGGTGTGCACATACACACACACACACACACATGCACACACAAAGGGAAGGTCACTGTACAAAAGTGTCCTGTTCTGGTTAACTATGGCTGCATGACAAAGAATCTCAAAACCTGTCACTTATATCTATGATCATGTTTTTAGCTTTTGATTCTGCAATTTGGGCAGGGCTTAGTGGGGGGAATGCTTCTCTGTGTTCCATATGGATAGGCAATCCACTTTGAATAGAGCTCACTCATGGTTGGCAAAGTGGCGCTTCTTTTCGCTGGGAACTTAGCTGGGCCTAAGGATCAAGGACCTCAGTTCATCTTCACCTGGTTCTCTCTATGGGCTCCCTGGCTTACTCTTGGCATGGTGGCTGGGTCCCAAAAGTGAGCATTCCACAAAACAGGAAGTAAATGCTGCTGGCTTACTGAAGCCCAAGTTCAGAGTCTGATAGCATTACTTCATGTTTTGAAGTAATTGGTCAAGCAGCGACAGATTCAAAAAGAAGAAACATAAACTCCACCTCCTGATGGGAATGGGGTCAAGAATTTGGGGTCAATATTTTAAATGTTACATAGTTTTTTGTTTCTTTTTTTGTTTTCTTTTGGGCATGCTGCATGGCTTACAGGATCTTAGTTCTCCAACCAGGGACTGAAGCCAAGGCCATGGCAGTGAAAGTGCCAAGTCCTAACCACTGGTAGACTAGGGAACTCCCTTTTCTTTTCTGTTTTTTTTAATTTTGGCCACGCCATGCAGCTTGTGGGTTCTCAGTTCCCCAACCAGGGACTGAACCCCGGCCACAGCAGTGAAAGCACTGATTCCTAACCAATAGACCACCAGGGAATGCCCATTAAAATATTACAGAGCTCTTTTAAAAACTCCCTTGGTAAAATCTACTACTTGATATACAAGAGGAATCAATGTATAGCAGTTTTTCAGAAACTATCTACTGTTTAAAATTTAGTATCACTCCTTTAGGAAATATTTGTATTATTGTTTATTTCTCATTACTGATACTGCATTATTCCTTAAAAACATCCATTCTTGTGATTTCTACCTTATCTACCAAAACAAAGGTTAATTCATTATACTATGATAAATCGCCCAATCTGGAAAGTGACTTCACCCTGGCAAACCACTTTAACAATATTTCATGTTCTGTTGCAATAACCTGAAAGAGTTAGTGCTCCCCCTGAAAGGCTAACAAAAAGTGCCAACAGAAAGGGACTTAAGTGCTGAAAGAATCAAATTCATTATGTAAAATGGTGCATGAGCTCTCTTTTCTTAACTTTGGGAGGACTTTTGGAAGCAAATGGAAATTTTGCTTGTGTTAAGTCTACTGTACACATTACTGCAGATGAATTTAAAATCTTGGCCAAGTAACAAAGAAATAAAGGAAAAAAAACACACACACACAGATGTCCCAAATTTAACATAGAGCATAAGCATATCTATTTCTTTAGTCCCATTTATAGGTTTTCCAATAAATTGAAAATAAACAAAACCTTCTGGCTTTGCATGTCTGTGGGGAGTTTGGGACTTTAGGTACACATATTTAAGAATCTTTTGCATAAATCTGCATATGTTTACATGCAATGACAGACATACTGCCGCTTCCCAAATGTGGCTAGGATAATTTAATCTTCTGCAACATTTTGCATAGCATATGTAGGTATAATATGCTCAGAAACATTACCTGAATATATGCAAAATACACTTAGCTCATGCTCACATAGTTCTCATATCAAAAGATGTAGTTTAGAATGAGATAACATTTTGCAGCTTTACTTCTGTACATTTAAAGAATTCAAATTAATCCATATTATCCATAAAATGAGCTTTTTAAAATTTAAATTAAAAATACTTCTAGATTTTCTTATTGTACATTCTTTAATTCACATTTCTTTAGCTATCTTCTTAGTTTTTCTTTGCAGTTATTACATTTGTTTTTAAAGTTATTCAACATTGTGAGTTGGGGATCATTGCAAGTTTCTATAACAGGGATTATGAGAGCATTTACTCCAAAACAGTAAAACAGTAAGCAGTAAAAATAATTTAAAAAAACCAATATTGACCTAAGCATAAATTATCTGTGAATATACAACACTGATACATTTTTAAAAAGAGAAATATTTTAAAATTTACAAAATTTATTGAATCATACAGACACTGTGCTTTTACTTTTATGTTGTTAGAAACATACCTTCTTTTTTTATAACTCTTGATTTCATTGGCTGGCTGTTTGTTGCAAATTCCTTAATTTGAATAAATGTTTAATGTTTTATTTATCCAGGAATTATATGTCTATTGTAGAATACTATAAAAAATATAAGTAAGCAAAAACAACAAAAAATACCTATAATCCTATCATCTAAAGCACTGTTAATAGTCCATCTAGATTTGTTTTTCATTATCATACTTAATTTGTTTAAAATATCATGTAGATTTTTTCCACTAAAGAATATATATTAACTATTTTTTCATGTCTTCTAAATATTCTATAACATCTTGATTATCTAATTGTCACCTTTTTGAAAGCAACTCTCTTGGAGCCTCTCTTTTATGTATACCTTTAGAGAGGATCACCACATGAACATGTATCTTTTTGAACAAAGCATTTAAACGAATTCATATCATTTTCCAGAAAGGAATTGAAAATGGCTATTCATCTGTTCACCAGTTGCTCCCTTCCAGTCATCCTGTCCTCTCAAAAGATTGGAGGCTACTATAATGAGTGTCCCTCATTCATTTGTGTAATTAGTCTCCATTTATATCATGATTTTTGGAATAACACCTATGCCGAGAATGGAATGACCACTGCTGGAGCGTAATTTTCCACATTCACAAACACAGAGTTGCATGTTTTTAGGTGTATTATTTAAAGATTAATGAGGCTCATATTCACGCATGGTGAAGATAAAAATTTAAAAGCTCCTATCATCTTATTTTATATATTATGTCCTAAACTCTCAAATAGTTAACACAGATTTTTTTATACGTAGAACATCTTGTTAGGTTATGGCCTGTTTAAAATGCCTCATCTAGCTCTGTTACTTCTGGAACTAAAGCTAAAATTTTAAGTGTGGCACAACAGTTCTTCCATTATCTGCTCCTGCCTTGCTTTCCAGCTTCTTATTCCAGCATTCTCTAACCCACAACTTCTCTATTCATGTTGAACCAGCTGAAGTAAACAGGCTGTTCTTTCTGCTTAGAATGTCTTTCCTTCTGATTTTACTTGGCTAGTTGTCTTCTCTAGTGTCAAGACTTAGCTCATGCTTGTTTTCCCTAAGAAGCCATCCTTGACCTCTGCCATATCTGAATGAGGTTCCCTTTTTCTGTGAGCTGCATTGCTGTGCTTTAATGTTCCAGTTGTTCCTTCAGCTGTGAACTCCTTGAGGACAGAAATGAAGGAAGGAAATTAGTTTGCTTGTGCCTTTAAAAACAATATGTTCAGATGTGCTGTTATGTATGTAGGTGGCCCTACATATGGCCCTTTTTGGGCTCCCTTTGATTCCTTCCAAGAATATATTGTGCATGTGCAAATATATTCTTTCTCTACATATTGGAGAGCATATGTATGCCAGAACCCAATGACTTTCCTGTTGTTGGCTATAATCTAGCCTTGGGTAATAAGCATGCTCTGTGTTATATAGGGAGTCCTTAGTTTTGTTTGTTTGTTTGTTTGTTTTGTCTATGCCTCAAGTCTGTAAGTGAAAGAATCCATATGTGACACTTGATAGTGTCCCTGATTCATTCATGTAGTCCCCACCTCTGTCATAACTACCAGGTACCAGGCACAATTATACGCATTGGGGCCACAAAGAACTGTCATTGTTTATGCAGAACTAACAATTTCCCCATGGTTTGTCTTTAGATTTCTGAGGTATGCCTTTGCCCTACCACATTCTTTCCTTCGTTGGCTATTTTTACTGCTCTCTAATTAAACTGTGAGATCCTGGGAGCTGTGGAATATAATGAAAAACATGATTCCTGTCCTTGAGCTGCAGTCAAAATAAATAGAGGTGGGAGTGCAAAAGGGTTATGTGTGTATGGGACACAAGAGATGTACAAACATTTTAGAGATTCTAGTAATGTAAGCAATAATATTAACTAATATTTAATACCTATAGCATAGAGTTGTGAGAATTAAATCAGCTAGTATATGTAGAACACTTGGATAGTACCTGGATGTATCAAGTACTTTGTAAGTGTTTGCTATTATTACTATTTACTAATTACATGGTAGATGATGTTGTAAGCATTTTATATATGAACTTTTTATAATTCTCATTCACATTGTTACATTACTGTATGAAATTTTTATATTATCACCATCATCCCCATTATATAAAGAAATAAGCTGAGGCTTAGAGACATAAGTAACTTAGAATAGTAAAGTTATCTAGAATTCAGGTCCCTTCTCTCTCAATTTATTTCTCTTTCCACTGCAGAGAGCTGCCTCAAATTTCTCTTGCAGTTAACATCCCTTTGATTCTGCTTCTCTGAAGTTAACCCTAAAATGATTTTACTTCATATTTATTGGAAGTACTAAGTGCCTCTTGGTTGCAGATAAATAGAGGGCAATGGTGTCAGTGAGACTGAAGAAAAATGGTAGAACATTTTCCTTTTAATTTTCTACTCAATTTTTTAACATCATGTGACTCTAGTAAAGGTCACACAGAATTCACAGTTCAGGGGGATGGTTATTTTAAAATACTTTACTCAAGTCTCCTCTAACTCAGCATACAATTAATTTTAGATTTTGTATTGATAATTTTCCTCAGCAAAGATAAATTAACTCTTTAAATCAAAGCTGTAGAAGTTGAGTATTGACTGTAGTGAATAATAAGGCCTCTTTAATTTCTCCTAGCAGCATCTAAAGAGTTGTAAATTTTCAAATCTATACTTCTGTTGATGGGGAGTTCAGTTATTTCTAAACATAAATTATAAATCTATAACTAGCTATTGAAGACAAATTTTAAAATGATTTTATTATTATCAGTGTTATTCTAGTCACATTTTCCTACTGGAAAGGCTCCCTTAAGGTTTAGTTTAAGTGCAAGTTTAAGTGTTAAATTTCATATAATTTTTTTAAAACTATAGTCACCATGCTGTACATTATATCCTCATGACTTATTTATTTTATAACTTGAAATTTGTACTTTTGACCCCCTCATATTACTTCATATTACCTTCACATTACTTTGAGTGTCTCCGAAGGGACTAATTATTCATATCTCTGTTCCCTCCAAATTAAAACCAATTGAAAAATGAACATAAGAGTCAAACAGAGACCAAACTGTCTCTGAATTGATTTTACTCACCTAGTCATTGCATAGGAGCTCAGCAACTCAATCCCATCTCTTGAAGGGGTAGGGTCTGTCCGCATGGCATAAACTGGGGGGAAGAAGAGATGGCACACTACTTTCAGGTAAGTAAATTCCAAGAGAAGCTGAGCTATGCATGCTCAGAAACCCTTTTCCTATAGCCTCACATTAGATCAGCTCATTGCTCCTCTGCTTGAGGTGGTAGGGGAGGATTGAGTAAGTGATGGGTTTGGGAGGTTGGAGAGTGGAAGAGAAAACAGAAGCTGTCTCCCAATATTTCTTAGGAACTCCTATTTTACAGTCTGAGGTAAGAACATGGGCAAATAATAGGACAGTTCCTTTTATATATTTATACATTTGTAAATTCTGAAAAGACCTGAAAATGATAAAGCAAAGCATTATGTCATATGATAATATTAACCTAGTGAAAAAGACAGGCTTTTTAAGAACCCATGACAGTGGAGCATATTAAATACAATAAATGCAATGAACAAAGGAAGCACAGGATACTATGAGAAATTGTGGAAAGGCCCTCACTCAGCTTAGGGGCATGGAAAGCTTGGGGAGGGTTCCCAGAAGAGGAACTATAATACCTGAATTGTCAATGTAGGAGATCACCAGGTAATGAAGAGTTTAAATGATCATGATGGTCTATGGGAGAAGGGTGTTTATAGCATTTTGGACCAGAAAAGATTTGATATTCAAAGGCATCTAAAAACAGAGACTGTTCAGAAAACAAACAAACAAAACACCTAGTTCAACATACAGTTCAGTGTTGGAACATGATAAGAATGAAATTGGAGAGGCAGGTAGGGGCCAGATCATGTAGGAGCTCTACATTACGTTGAGAAATTCATGTTTTATTGGAAGTGTAGTGGGGAGTCATCTCTAGATTTAATGAGGAAATGGTTTAGTCATACCTGAGATCTCTTGGTATTTGTGTGGAGAACAGATTGTTGGACAATGGTCAGGGAGTTGGAGAGGCTTTAAAAGTTTATGGAAATCTAGATGAGAACAAATGAAAGTGGGGAGGGAGCATTTTGTAGAAATATTAAAATGATATGATTTATGACATAAGTAGAAAGGTATTCAGGTAGATATGGTAAATTATTGAGTACGGACTTAAGGCAGGGAGAGAACATTAATCACCAAAATATGTGATACTTTGCTCTAACATGATTTTCTGTTTCTTATATGTTTACTCTCTATAATTTCATAAGTATAATTACCAACATTTTTGGTATTACCAAAAATAAAATAAAATGTTAGTAATAAAAATATTACCAACATTTTTCTGGGGTACAAAGAACTGAGAGATTTGAATGGTAAAACATAATGAAATTTGCTAATTGAATAGTCTCTCTACATCTGTATTTGCAAATGTGAAGGTGGATGAGTAGGAGAGAATATAAGAATATAACAAAAGAATATAACAAAACATATAATTTTGTTTTAGTCTCAAAATCCTAAAATTGTTGTGACAGATAAGAATCTTTTAGCAGCTAGTAAAAAGTCTAACCATTAAGAGAGGTATTTTTATTTCAGCAATAGAATTTATATTTACAGCATGTACATTACATACAACCTAATGAAATCCCTATTTTTCTAAGGTTACATTCTGAAGACAATTGCTGAATTTTCACGTTGAGAACCTATATGTTTATGTGTGTGTGTATACATATAAAATTTAACTTCATATGTTTTAATATAAATACATTAAAATATTTTTTTCTTATTCAAGTGATGGGAGCATTTTGATTCATTTACATTCTTGTATTTAGTTCCCTTTGAAGAGAAAAAATAAGACAAAACAAAACAAACACACACAAAAAAATTGTCCAAATATGTCATTGTACAATATGGTACTCACCAGATTTATTTGCCTGTCTGGCCACTCTTTCTGTGCTGCTTCCACATCCCTGCTCTGGGAACTTCCTCTGATCTTCTTCATCAATATGATATAATGAAACAAAGATGCTCAGGGTACTAAGGGAAACAGTTGCACTTCACTGAGCCCAGGGGGAGGCAGGCTTGGGAAAGTGTCTCAGAAGAAATGATCAATGTAGAACACCATGTAGAAAAGAGGCGTGGAGGTGATAGTGGTCAGCATGAACCTGCACGGTTTTTCCAGCAGTAAAGTCTGTATGCACATATTGAGCTAAATAGACTCCTTCCTTGAGAACGCATGATACAGAATAATGCAGAGAAGTAGGGACTTGGGAGCTGTTGTCACTGAACATTTTATTCCATGTAGCTTGGGAAAAGAAAAAACCTTCTCAAAAGCCGGTAGAAGAATACAGAACATCCGTGGAGAGAATCAGAGATTAGCAATGGAGAGACGGTCCTTTCTGTGTTCTCTAGAGCACTCTCATACGTGATTTCAGTCCATTTTTAAGGTTCAGCAGCATCCGTGCCCTTGAGTTTTATAAGGCCCTAAATATTCTTAGAATACACATACCATAGCTCAATATGTTTTCTATTACTCCCAAATGAAAGAGTTCTACGTAACACAGATATAACACAAAAAGGATTCTTTAGCAGTTGTTAATTGGGCTGCCTGAAAGGACAAAAACAAACAACAACAAAAAACCCCAAAACGTGTTTTATGATAATGTGTTGTCTCTTCTTGAAAACTCTTTCTACATTTTTGTCATTTGAAAATACTTTCACCAAGGTACTATAACTTCCAAGCTATAACATTTTTCAAAAAGAGGGGGCAAAGAGGTTATGCGAAAGCATTCAGTCAGTAGTTTTAAAAGAGATAGGAATAGGATCTCAGTAAAATCATTGTGAATCCAACTTGTTCAATAAAGGTGTAACTACTCAACCAAAGTACAGTTTACAGGAGTGACAGATAAATTTACAAGAATGAGGGAAGGAATGGTGGTAAAGAACTGACTAATCCGCAGGCCATTCCATGGAATTTAGGGGAATATTGCAACAACAAGATCCTCTGCCTGGGTTGGATGTAGACAAGACAAACATGGGGAAGAAATTTGAGTAGTTTTGGAGGGTAGGTGTTCTGGATAATCTCTCTCCAACTGAAATATACTCAGTTTTCCTCAATTTTAGTTTCCAAGGTAACAATGATTGATCCACCAAACTAACTGCCATCAGTGGGGATTAAATGCAATGGATAATTATGATAATTTTCAGAGCAATACTAGTGACTACAATCACTTACATATAAAACATTTTAACCCAGAATCATTTGTTAAGAGTGGTGAAAATTTCAGGTATCAGGGAAAACTGATGAGTGAGGTTTATGGGATCTTATACATTGTGCCAGATGTGATGTGAGTTCCTTGAGCATAGGAGAGTGATTATGATTCTCAGATGACAGGATCAGGAACAAAAACAAAAATAACAAAGCAGGACTGTCCCTAGGAGAACAATATGCCACCAGTGTTGAGCATTATTCATTGCAGCTTACCTTTCCACACGTTTGATAAAAGAAACTGGATGCCACTTTTACCACCATCTGTTCCTGTTGCCCAGAGATATGTGCAAAGAGCATGGGGGCAGAGCAGATTCCTTAGCTCACATCTCAAGTTTGGAGCAGATTCATGTGATTGGAGGAGCCAAAGGCACATTCCCTAGGCAGAAGAGAGGCTGTGAATATAAAAATCTACCACTTTGAGATTTTTGGGTGAGAGGAGAGCTCTGCCTCCCACCCAGGATCCTAAAATGGGAGAGTACCCAAACATAGAAAGAAGATTGAGAATAAGAGCAGCCAAAAAGGAAAAAAAAAAAAAAAAAGTCCACTTCAAGTATCCCCTGGAGATGGATTTAGAAGGTTTATGTATACAAGTTGTTGTCATGCATCAGCCCCAGTCCCTGTTTCTGTAGCTAACGCTGAATAAATTGAGTCTTTCTCTACCAGCTCATTTGCACTTCTCCACATTGCACAGCGATTATCCAGCTACTCATCATTCCCTACTTCCCTTCTTCACCCCACTCTCCAACCACCACCATCAACATGACTCAAACATTTTTCAGGTTGCAAACACTTGACAGATGCATGTAGAACTTGTTTTCTTTAAAGAGTTAATTCAGGGGAGTTCCGTGGCGGTCCAGTGGTTAAGACTGTGCTTCCACTGCAGGGGGTGAGGGTTCGATCCCTGGTCGGGGAACTAAGATCCCGTATGCCACGTGGTGCGGCAAAAAAAAAAAAAAAAAAAAAGAGTTAAATCAATGCTCAGAAACAAGAGGTTACTGAATAGCATTTCAGTCCAAACGAGAATTATACATTTTAAGTACAAGATTTACATGGGAGAAAAACTCCATGAGGAAATGGGGAAGACACAAAAGAAACAATAATGATCAGAAACATTTAAGATGATCAATTATGAAAATTATCCAACTGACTTGATTCGAATCCCAGTTTCATCACTTAAAATTGTGTGACTTTGGGTCATTTACTTAACCTTTTCTTACTTTAGTTTCTTCATTATTACCTAATTAAGAGGATTGTTATGAGGATTAAAATAATACATATTTTTGACTTCTTTGATATTCTCTTTGGATAAAGATTGTTTACAAAAGATGCAGAGCAATGTGTATAGTATATTACTGTATATTAAATGGAGGAAATAAATTATATTCATTTTGCTGTATATGCATAAATAAATTCTGAAATGATACAAAAAACCCTGCCAGAAATAATTACTGTGAAGGTAGGGGGAGTAACTGGGCAGAGGGGAGACAGCAATGAATGTATTTTGATTTTTATATTTGAAGCATGTATTAGTCTTAAACTTTATATTAAATTTAAAAAAGAAAATTAAAAGTATGCAGGGAATGAAAAATATGTAGAAAATTAAAACAATAACTAGGAAAATTCTGAAAAGTAGAAATACGAGAAAGAATTAATCTAACAGATATTAAAATACAAAGTATTGAAAATTAAAATAGTGTGATAATAGTACAACAACAGAAAGACATATCAAAGAAAAAGATTAGATATTCCAGGATAGACACAAATATATAATGAGGATTATGTATATGTTAAAGTTAGTATCTAAAATCAGCTGGGGAAAAGATAGACTATTTAGTAAGTGGCATTAGAACAACTAGGAAGACATCTGAAAACAATAAATTTGGACCAATATCACAATGTTTATTAGGAAATATTTCAAATAGGTAAAATATTTAAATATAAGAAATAAACTATAAAAGTGCTGGGAGAAAACAGGTGATTCATTTATAAATCAGAGGTGGAAAGAACTTTTGGACTTCATTAAAAATCTGAAGGGCATAAAGGAAATGATTGTTAAACAGAAGAGACAGAGAGACAGACAGGCAGACAGAGACAGAGAAACAGAGACAGAGACAGAGAGGGAGATAGAATAAGAGAAAAGAAAATTGAAATCATAGCACTGGGAAATTTCCCAAAATTTAACAATACTCTGATTGTTAAACTGTGGAAGAATAGGCACTTGCATACAGCACTGACAGTTTAAATTTGTATAGTTCTAATGGTAAGTTGACAAAATATATGAAAATTACAGAAAATATATTAAAATTATATATTCTTTGAGTACTTCTACTTTTGGGAATCTATGCTAGAGTTCTACTTACCTCTGTACAAAATTGCAAACATACAAGGGAATTTGTTCTAGGATTGTTTATATCAGTTTGAACTATATGAAATCGACATTTTATGTGACTCAAAAGTTTGAATGTTGGCAGTATGCCTGTAATAGCAAATGACTGAAAAAAATATTCATTGATAGGAAGTGGTTCAATAAATTATGTTGCATTAAGTTAAAGTAATAGCATGAAAATAATTAAGCTAATCTGCTCATACAACTAGGGAAATATTGCCAATATATGTTGTTATGCGGTGGGAAAAAAAAACAAGCTATTTTATCAATGTGTACCATATATTGTATTTTGTATAAAATTGAAGGTAATTGAGTAAATATTATATTTAAGTGCATAAGCATATAAAACCTTAAAATTTATAATAGTGGTTAGCTTTTGCAAGGAGGTGGGTCAGAGCTTCTACATATGGCGGTGAGTGAGATATGCTTGCAGCTGGGAAATGTATGGCCCTCTTGGGGGAGAGCAGCTGTGTGGATCATGCCTAAAGGTGTGTGTGTGTGAGGGATTTTGCACTATATAAGTTCTAGTATGTTTTAACATTTGAACTCCATGGATGTTTTACCTATATGCAAATTAAATATATCCAATATTTTCTGTATAAAACAAGGAGTTTCTTCATCATTCCTGTGGGCCAGGTGATTTTTCTTTATTCGCGTATTTCTCATAGCATGGTTAATAAAATATTCTGATGTACAGAGTTGCTTTATAGGTGTTACCAATATTTAATGGGCTAAAATAAGTTTAGTAAGTGTTGCTTTAACTTTTCAGAAGATGTTTCAAGCAGCCTGCTTTGGTACAGTGGCAGAAATAAGGATTTGGAGTCTCAGCTCTGCCACATAGGTACCTCCTGTATGCTCTTCAGAAAGTCATTTAACATCTCTAAACCTATATTTTTCTCACCTGCAAAACTGGAATAATAGTTTAAAACACTATTTATAAATCAAAAATATTCATAAAATTTTGGCATATCAAATTTTTGTAAACTTTAAAAAAATTGTTTCAAAGCATAAATATTCACAGTAACAGAAATTACTAGATTTTTCTCTGTGGATAAGGAGTCCAAAAGAGTTATGCTACATGAACTGCTACATACATACACAGAGATTATTACAGATCCACAGGGAATGGGTCACTGGGTAGAAAGTAGGGTAAATATGAGTGTTACATAGCATGCAGTGGGGCACAGTACACTCAGGGCTGGGACAGATGCTCTGCTTGTGTATCCACCCCCCCACCACCACTACCAACAGCAACAGCAACGCAAGAGTAGCTTTTATTTACTAAGTCCTGACTATTTGTTAGATTCTGTGGGGCACACCGCATTTAATTGTTACAAAATTCCCATTTTACGGTTGCCAAAAATTGTGCAACCAATTAAAGTGGCAGATCTGGGATTTGAAAACAGGTCTTCTTGATCCCAAGGTCATATATCCTTAGCAGTATTCCATTTAGTTTCATACTTTAGTGGGCATTAAAATATATCAGAAGTGTAGATTTCTGACCTTGCTCCAGAGATTCTCGTTTACTGGGCCCAAGTTACCTGCACTGTATCAACTCTTCCAGTGGCTCTGGTGCTGTTGGTCAGTAGGTACTGTAAGTAATACCATGCTATTGCCAACTGTCTCTTAGTTCTCACCCCTGGCAAAGAATCTGCAAGTGACACTTGTAGGCAAGTCACTGTGTTTGCAGGAAAGATGGCAACCAACAGGGGCTGTTACTTCTCTTTGCTTTTCAGGCTCTGGGTTATCAGGGTCAGCCTCTCAGATGATGATGTGGTGAAAGAGAAGGGGTTATAGAATGTAGCTTCTTTGGTGGGAAGAAGACAGAGAGGTTACAAACAAACCATATAATCTGGGTTCTAAATCCATCCTTGGAGATTAGAATTCAGGTCTGTAAAGGGGTCTTAAAAGGGCTCAGAAAGATTCTGATAATTAGCCAGATTTGAAAACAAGTGGACTAAATCCTTTTAAACAGTTTCCCTCTCTACTCTGTTATGTGCTTAAATATTTTTTGAAGTCCTGCTCAAATAATCAAATGGTAAATCTTATGCAGTTGTATCTTGTCTTATTAGGATAGTCTTTTCTTCATATTCTTGGCAAGTAATTTTTGTGGTGCTTCTTTGTACAAGGCACAGAGCAAGGTGCAAGCATATGGAATATAAGGTATTCCACAAAGTAGAATATCTACTGAGAACCAAAAGAAATGGGGAGTGCCATGAGAAATCAAGAGGGGGAGAAGAGGCAGAATTATCAATGGAGGATTAAGGAAAACTTCACAGAGGAAATGAAATTGGATCTAGGCCTTGAAGGATGGATATGATTTTAACAAGCCAGTATAGCATGAAAAATCACACTAGTCAGCAAAGAGCACCATGAGCCCACATGGGGAATATATCCAGATTTGATTAAAGCCTGATTTTAAATAGCAGTAATAAAGTAATGGGTTTATTAATTAATTAATATAATAATAAAATTACATTTCTTAACCATATACAACTTAACACTAGTAAACACACTGTAGATCAGAACCTATCAAACACTCTAGAAAAGTAAGAATAAAACAAGGTTCTATATATACACAGGCTATTGTCTAGTAACTACAACAAAGTGTAGGAAATGGTATAGTAGAGGTGTTTCTCAACTGCTAGATACTGTTTTCAGAACTACATTCTGTATAACATAGGAGTCCTGGGCTTTGTTCATAGGTACTAAGGGGGAAAAAAAAAGTTTTCTCAGGTCAGTAAGTATGGAAATTGCTGGTTTAAACAATTTCACTTAGTTTTTTTTTCTGTGGGACTTTCCAGAGCCATTAATATATCATTCAGCATTTCTCCAATTTCTTTGACCATGGTCTCCTGTTTTCTATATTTCATTATCATTATTATTTATTTATATTTTAGAGCACCTATTAACATCTTCTTGAGTGCTAATATTTCTGCTGAACATAGTTTAGGAAACCATGTACTAGAAAACACAGTAAAGGAGTCAGTCATCTTTTTTCTGGAGTAGGAAAAGAGTTATTTCATGGAAAGTAAAAGATAGGTAAATTAAGTTATATATCCATTTTAATGGTAGTATATAATTACAATTTTTGATAACTTTTATATTATTTAATAATATCATATATTATATCTATTAAACATAAATTAGACTGGTCCCTGTAGAGTATCCTTTCTTTATATTAGGGTTACTTTTAAGAATGAGAAAAAAAGTTCTCTTGACTGTAGTACAGCATCTAGTTTCCACCATCAAATGTGAGCATTCATTTCACCTAAAAGCAATATTCAGGAAGTCCTGTAGTCTTCATATTTATTTTAGCCTCTTTTATTTGTATGAATGTCCTCAAATCTAGACTACCAAGTCAAAAGAAGATTATATTGGATATATTTTTAAAATTTTCATTAGATTATCCTATCATTATTAATTAAATGGTGATGCAAATACTATATTTTCAAAGGTTTTTTATTTTGTTTTTTAAGTCCACGTGGATGAGAGTAATTATAAAATTGTTCTTTTAAACACTAACAGTACCTCCTCCTTCCTGGAATTCTCAGTTGTTTATACATTTTCTTTGTGGTTGTAGTTAATTTATGTCCCCACAAAATGACTACCCAAGGTGTGAAAACTTATATAAGCTGACAGTTTCCTATTAGCTACGTGGTTAAAGAGGATATGTTAATTTTGGTTGGTAGGACGATATTGCACTAATGGCATATGGCCCAGATTCAAGAGTTTCTGAAATGGGTATTAATATTGCAGTCCACAATAAATATTGTGAACAAAACCCAGACCATTTTGAAAGGTAAGTGATCAAGAAAAAGGCTGATTTCCTTTGAATTTGGAAGAATACTAAGATTGTGTAGATTTTTTGAGCAGATTTTATTTCAGGCCAGAGAGATGAGGATATTGGCCCAAGTTTAAAAAATATGTTCTTGAAAGAGCCAGAACTCAAAGGCTAATTCCCTGTCCTCTGCTCTTTCTATTATGTCTTCTGTCATCTTTCCTAATACTTTGCCTTTAGACAGTTTATCAAATTTTGTTCTGTAAATTCTCTTAGGTTTGCACTATGCCAAAGGCTGAGTTGCTGTCATTTTCTTTCTCTGCTTACCTTGGTTACCAAAGAAAATAAAAAACAGTCAGTGTTTACTTAGCACCTACTTTGGACCCATCAGTGCTTGAGGCTAGAGTGGATATATAAGTCATATTCATGCCCACAGGTTTCTCCAATGGTAGCACAAATACAGGTCAAATAGTCTGGTTTCATCTTGAATATTATAAAACAAGTAATTATTTTTAAATTATTATGAAGGAATTCCAGTCTTATTTTCAGTTCCATTCATTTTGATGTTTTAAAAATCAGCAACATTAGTGGGCAAAATGGGTGAAGGGGGTTAAAAAGCACAAACTTCCAGTTATAAAATAAATCATGGGGATGCAATGTACAGCATGGTGACTATAGTTAATAATACTGTATTGCATATTTGAAAGTTGCCAAGAGAGTAGATCTTAAAAGTTTTCATCACATGAAAAAATTTTTTGTAACTATGTATAGTGATGGATGTTAACTAGATTTATTATGGTAATCATTTTGCAATATATACAAATATTGAATTATTACATTGTGTACCTGAAACTAATATAATGCTGTATGTCAATTATATCTAAATAAAATCAGCACCATTCAATAATGTCCTCAAACTTGAACTTTGCCTTATATATCAAACTGTATGCTTGACATCATTACTTGGATTCTTAATAGGCATCACAAAATTAACCTGTCCAAAGCTCAAATCTTCATCAACTTGTCCATCTCCCAATGGCCGTTACTACAATAAATAATACCACCATTTATCCAGTTGCTCGGGCCAAAAATCTTGGCGTCATTCTTGATTCTTTTCTTTTTCTCATATTTTACATCCAAACCATCTCTGTTGGCTCTACTTTCAAAGTTTATTACTAATCTAACATCTTGTTATCCTCCTAGTTCATTGTTCATACGACTGTAATAGCATCCTAATTAGTCTCTGCTTCTACTCTTTTGCTACCATAACCTATTCTCCACATGTCAGCTACATTAAAACTAAAATTGGATCATTACATTCCTGTTCTCAAACATTTTCCCAACACACTCAGAATAAAATACAAATTTCAAACAATTTTTCTTGGCCTATAATATCCTATATGATCTTAACCTTTTTATCTGTTCTGGTCTCATTTCCTACTTGCTTGCTTACTTCTACCCACAGTGGTGCTCTGGCTGGAATTTGAACCTGCCCAGCATACTGATACCTCAAGGCCTTTGTCCTTGATAGTTCCTCTGCTTGGGGTGATCTTTGCCCAAATATTTGTAGTACTTTCTCCTTTACTTTATTCTCTTATTTGTTCAAATATCTGTTCTTTTGAAATAATTTCCCTGACCACCCTACCTGATATAATATTTTCTATATTCCCTAGCCACTTATCCTGCTTTATTTTTTTTTGTCTCTCAGTATAGCTTAACGTTAAAATATGTATTATATTGGGTTATTGTCTGCCTCCCTCAGTTGAATGTTAGCTGCATAATTGCAGTTGTTTACTGCTTTATTTCAAGTGTCCGGTACAGCGCATGGCTCATAGATGATGTTTTGCAATGTGAACAAAACCAGATACACACAAATACCAAACTGTAGTTCTATAAAGTACACTTGACTGAGTCAAGGAGATCTGGAAAGTCTTCCCTGAAGAAGAGTATCTCTGAGCCTAGATCTACAGGGGGCAATGAAAATTAACTAGGTGAAGAGAGGAATGGAAGTCTTCTGAGTAGTGCAAGGGCATGCAAAGGTATGAGAATCTGAAGCAAGAAGGCCTTGTTGCTGGGGCAGAGAAAGCAGAAGTGGGCATGGACAGAGGAGTGTTGATACAAAGGGACATGGAGAGGTAAATAGGAGCTTAATCATGCAAGGCTTTGTTGTCTGTGTTGATCATGTGCTGTTTTTTATCTTAACAACAATAGAAAGCCTTTTTGGTATTTTAAGCAGGGTGGTGTTATGTCATATATACGTTTTCAAAAGGTGTATGTAATTATAGTGTGAAGTTCGAAATAGGGAAAAGTGGTGATTGAAATAGTCCAGCAGAGAGATTATCAATAATTTACCAAGGGAGGAGTTGGTGGAAGCTGTGTTTTCCTTAGGTCTGGGTAATAAAGGGGTGCATTATCTGTAGAGAATTTTAAAGGAAAATGTAACCAACTAAGATACCATTTTTTATTATCATTATGTGCCAGTAATTCTAAACAATGTTGGTGATTAAAGTAGTCTATTCACTTGATATACCATTGGAGAGGACAAATAATAACTTGGACCAGAGATTCAGCCACTTCTTCATTCAAAAATATTAGTGAGTACCATTTACGTGTCAGGTGCTGTTATAGACATGGGAATGCATCAGTGAACAAAAAAATAAAACATCCCGCCCACAAAGCCTACATTTTTGCAGGGAAGAGATTGACATTATTAAATACATATTTAGCATCGCAGGTAGTGGTAAGTTCTCTTGATATGCCCAAGAGGAAATGTTAATTAAGCAGTTGGTCTTAAGGGCCAGGAGCTCAGAGGAAATAGCTGGGCATAAGATATATAAGATATAAAATATAAGGTATTTTGAAGGTCACCTGTTGGTAGATAGCTCTGTAATCATGAGTACACAAAGAAGGAGCTTAGAAAGAGAGTATGAAGTGAGAAAAGAACCAGTCTAAATCCTAGCACTGAAATGCCCCAATATTTAATTTCCAGGTAGAGAAAAATGATCCTTTAAAAGAGACAGAAGAAACAGTTAATTAGACATAAGAGCATATCAACGACTGTTATAGACATTATACGATGATTAAAAGATCAATAGCTCAAAGAAAGTTGGTCATAGCACTGGTGTTATAAGGATGTTCTGCTTCTTACTTAGAAAATTTTGAAATAGCCTGTATTGAATATTTATACTTTCCCATTAAAAAGATGGACAGGACTCTGGGATAGCTAGGGTAATGTCCCCAATATAGAATTTTTCTCTCACTCTCTTGCTAAAGCATCCTTCAATGACTTCTTTCTCATGAAATGGAGAAGAAACTTCAAAGGCCTGTGCTCCATGATTTGGTCTCAACTTTTCAACCTAACCTCATCTAGGAGGTGAACCTAGATGAACCTCCTGCCTCCCTACATGAAACTTCTGCTCCCAGCCATCTTACCATTTAAGTGTCCCTTCAAAAGTCTGGAAAATTCATATTCTTTTCTTTGCTTATAGCATTTTATTTTTCTGGAATGCCTTCCTCATTCAATCAATGTTAGACCAATTCTTGTCATGTCTCTTCTAGAAAGTCTTCCCGTTTTTACTCTGTGAATCATAGAATAATTTATCAATACTCTACTATGATGAAGGATGGAGGCTGTTTATTATGTGTTTGTGTTCCCTACAACATCTATCTCACATCTCTATTTGTTCAATATTAAATGATTATCGAATGGCTATTATGAGCCAGGCACTGGAAAGAGCCAAACAAATTGCTGGCTGAACAATTGTAGTTGCTTCTCTTTTAAGTGCTAGAATGAGCCTATTTGACAGAGCGCAGAGCTCTGGTATTCAGGGTGGTGTGCAAAGGCAGAGATAGTACCTAAGCATCTATGGCTAATCTCATGCTTTTTTTGTTTCTTACATGGCTCACATTGGTTTCCACAGTATCACTGTTTGAAAGAAAAGAACAATTCATTCTTTCCTTTGAAAATGATGAAACCTTAATATTTAAAAGCCTCTCTGTGCAAGCTGTTGGTAATGAAATATCACAACATCACATCTGATAGTTCAATTTAAATATTAATGAAAACCTTAAGCTTTATCTGGAATAGTTAATTTGGAATTTCAATTCTTATTCACAGCCTCGTGCAAAAAAAGGAGAGAGAAGAAAGGGGGAGCCGGAATGTTTTAAAGGATTTCCGAATAAGTTTCCCCAGCAGACGCACTGTTTGCAGACAAAGCAGCACAGATGTTACTTGTCTGTCACAGGGAATGCCAGCCTATAATGAGGCTCACTTGACTTGGTGTGCTTGTGTGTACGTGTGTGTGTGTGTGTGAACGTGAGTATGACAAAGCTAACTCACTACAGACCCCAATAATAAGTGCCAGCCAATCTGCCATATAAATACGGGGTTCCATAGGAGAATACCGGAGACAGAGAGAGCAAGAAAAGTAGGCTCCGGTCTGTGAAATCCAGTTTAAAATGGGGCAAAAGAAGTGTGGATTTAAGATTATCTGGAATCTTTTGATCTATTTTCTGATTGATCAATGACATCAAAGTTTAATTATATGACATAAAATAGTAAACATATAGTATAATTTTATGTAATACGTAAAAAAATTCTTAGCTAAATGGCCATTTGGAAAATGTGTTTCTGTGTCCCTGTGGATTCAGGGCATAGGAACAGCCTGCTGCTTTTCAATCTTTTTGTGAATGCCCCCAAGAAAATATTCTTGAATTTAGCTCACTGTGGTGTATGAATGGTGATTGATCTTGTCAGGAGAGAGCCAACCACACTTAGCCCCTTGCAAAGCAAACAGCACGGCCAATATCTTAGTCAAGTTCTCTTTGCCGCTGCTTCAGCTGTCAAAGTCACTGGTGCAATGCAGCATTCAAGGTAACTTCCATTCAGTGGTGAAAGCTGTTTTCTTCAATTTCTTGCCTTCTTTGTCTTTTTACTTGCCCCCTATCCATCTATCACCATTCCCTTGTCATTGGCACACTTATACATTTACCTCACCTCGCTGATTTCTCCCCACCTGCGTGACATGCCTAGAGCCCCAGCGCTGCTGAGGCATTATCTATCCAGGGCTTTGTTGCATGGTGACATTCCAGAGCAGAGCTCAGCCCACAGGCATCTGCCAACGTGTAGGAACTCTCCTCTCCGGCAATTATTCAGTTTGATTACACACGATGATAAGGCTATTAAGAGGCACTCATACACAGCCCTTTATTTACCAACAGTTGAAATCTCCCCATTTGCTCTCACTGTGTGAGAAACTAATTTTAGTGAAGTAAACAAAAGGGATGGGTAGTCACCTCTGGTGGGAACAGTGCTGCAAGGTAGTACGTTTAAGTCTCCCAAAGAGAAATGATGTCAACAGACCTGTTGGATCCATTTCCCAAACTAACACCTGTTAAGTAGAGCACCTGGAGAAGAAAGATATCTAGTGGTTATGACCGCATAATCTAGTTTTTAGAACCCCCGTTTCTGTTTTTAATCATTTATATATACATTCTTTTAGGCATCCACAAAATGCAGATTAGGATTTCGAAGAATGTCTACACAAAGAAAGTTCTTTGTAACAACTATAACAACAGCTATCCAAAATTCCATGATTCCATTTATAGTTTGTAGACTGCTGCTTTATTTATTAGGTTACAAGTGTATTTTCTGTGTAATAATTCACAGCAAATAGCTTTGAGTAGAAATTCCTATATTATTGTCATTCTCTAACCCTTACAAAAGTAACTAATAGAAGACTTGTGTGTTGAGTGCATATAAATACCAGTTGTTTGTGAGTCTTTTTGCACTGTTAGATCTAAACAAGAAGTTGTAAAACAACAGAGTCTTTCATTCTGAAAAGAAAAATATCTGTAGCAAGGCATCTTTAATTCCCTCACATGCAGTCACCTTAAATAATCACCCACATCCAGTCTAGCTAGAGAGCTCCACCTTGCCTCTAATGTCCTTTTTTTCTCCTTTCCACAATTCCATTGCCCCTACCCCCAGCACAGACATTCTGGAGTCTGAAGCAAGAAAGAGGAAATTCATTTGTTTATCAGGTAGTGTTGCAGAGTAAATGGCTTTCCTTTGAGGGTTTCTTTCCTTCTTCTCACTGCATTGAATTTAAAGCCCTTCCGCCTCTACTTTTTTCCCCACTTGTTAATGCATGCCTCCTCCCAGGGCAACATCACTAAAGAGACCTGGAGATCCTGTTTTGAGTTTGTTTACTCTCAGCCACAACTGGGAATATGATTTCTAGCAGTATACAATGAAACCTTACTGTTGCAGGGGGAAAAAAGGAGATGAAAACTGTAATGCCCTGTGGAGTTCACAGCAATAAGAATGGGCTGCGCCCATGTTAATATATACTACACCTATTTATGTATTTATCAACTAGTCTCTTATGTCCATATGGTAGTTGGTTCAATAGTATGCACAGTCCATGCCTTGTATGTAAGGATAACTGTAGGGATGACAATACTAGTATATTTTCATACATTCCCACATTTTGCACGTAGGTACTAAGCTGGCAAGTCTATTTTCTTTCATGCATATGTTTCCCAGTGATTCATCTCCGAAAGTCGCCAAGTGAGATACATGTTTTAGATATAGATACAACTAACTCCTAGAAGCCCAGTTAGAACTCTGGAAAAAAAATTCTCTAAACACACTATCTTCTCTAAGTAAGACCATCAAATCGCAACTATTTTTGAGTGGATACAGAAAGATAAGAAATCTAGTTAGTATGTACAGAATGTTTGATGTGCCTACGTGATGTTTTTATTCTGAATTATCTACCTCCACAAACAGGTATCCAGACTATCTAAACATTTCTCAGAGAATTAGAGTTAAATTATTATTTTGGAAATGCAAACGTTATGAAGTTAGAAAATCATTTCTGAACACCTATAAAACATTAAAATATGGGTATTGCAAACTTTAATACTTGGAACTCTTTTTGGAAACAAGAAATATCAAAAATTATCCTTATGTTTCAGATTTCTATGATGATAAATTAGTTAACTGCTTATTTTTTGATTGCTTCTAAACCAAGATAAAGAAACTATTCCACTGTCCAAATTCCCCCCTTTCCCAATCTGGTTGCAGTGTCACATGTTCATAAATATTACTCACAGAGGCTGAAATTTCTGATCTCTAAATGTTTTATTTATTTTTTCATCAAAAATGACCCCAAATTCATTTTAAAATGCTTTTAAAACTACTCAGAATAAATATAGCTTTAAAATGAAATTACCAACTTTATTTAAATATTATAAGAAAAAATTATAAGTTCACAAGTCTTATATTAAATAAAAATCACAGAAACAAGTCAACCAAGACACTCTCCAGGTATTTTTAAAAAGATGCCAATATTCAGAGATATAAATCTACATATATAAAGATAAAGCAGTGCTTTTGTGTTGGATTTCTTGTGAGAACTCCAATTTCTTCAGCTTCTGAACCAGAAAATATTCTTCTAAGTTTTATTCAAAACAGAAATTTCCCTTGATGGTGGCATTTGATAAAAACCAACTGCCGTCCCTCAGTCTAATTGACTTATACTTTCTGAGTCCTAAAGCGGACAATCTTTCCAAGTTCCAAGGATCTCATAATATACTGGAAATCTTAACTTGTTTGGTATTCGAGGCTATTACAGTTTTCCAAGATACATAATCAGAGGGAATATTCTCTTATGGTTTTGCATGTAGATCACTCCAAAGCAGCTAAAACCAGAGGAGGATAGTAAGTTCTACTATGTCAAAAAGCCACTGGCGTAGGTGTTGGTATCACCCTCCTTATTACAATGACTACTCTACTAATACTCTTCTATGCTGAAAACATTTAGTATTGTGGTGAATGGGATAATTATCAACCATAAAAAGTGCAGAAGAAAATTTGGAAATGATTCTCTCCAATTTATCCTTTGGATTTTGTTATAACAATTTTTGTTTATTTCATGACTGCCACACTTATTTTTAAATATATCCAGTAAAGAGAGCCTGCCTTTTCCTATGTGGTTTCTTTTTCCAATAATGCTCTTCCTCTGTTGGTGCACTTGACAAAACCTACTCATTCTTCAAGAAGACCCAGCTCCTAGCGGGCTACTGCATACAACAATTTTCTCTCTATGCAAATTTGCCCTCTTCCTCTCAAGTGCTCCCATAGACCTTTGTCCCCAGTTCCTATAGAGCCCTGACTCTGTTGTGTAGGGACATCTCTGTCTTATTCTGTGTTCCTGACTGGAATATGTGTTTTGTGAGGGAAGGGATTATGTCTTCTTAGCCACAGAGCCTCAAACCATATCTGATATATGATAAAACACTGCAGGGAGATATAGGCAAAGTGCTAAGGAAGTTTTTACATAAATGTACACAACACAAAGAATTTACTGCTCTACTTTCTTCTCACTGCTTTCAAGCTCTTGTTTTGTTGTGTTTGTTTGGAGGCTGGTGGTGTTTTCCAGGGTTGAGTGTGGGGAGGAGGGATTGGGAGAAGTTGCATGCATCTGCAGGACAGGGGCTTTGCCTTATTTGTGTTTTCTCAGAGCCCCCTCAGAGCATTCTCTGTAGTGAGTAGGCAGTGAGTATTGTAACGAGTCATTCATCTTTAAAGCAGGTCATGGTCTCAACTGAAAATAACTCAGGCTTGTCAATTGTAAGTGTCATAATAAAGGTACTCTTTATAAGTAAATTCACTGATGTTAGAAAAATAAACATTATTGAAAGTGCTTTTGCTCTAGATAATCCACAACTAAAGCAAAGCAGATACATATGCTAACAAAAGCATTGTCTTTTTATTGTCTTCAAGGCATTCACTTATTCATTCGTACGCCCATTAATTTATTTTCTTATTCATTCAATAATTGTTTATTATTTATAGGTTACCTATTGTGTGTACACAGTGCTAGTTTTCATGTGATTTGCAGTGTGGTATGAAGACAAATGTTAAAGGGATTAAAACACAAATAATGATAAAAATACAACTGAAAAAATTTCTGGTTGCTACTACAGGAAGTGTAAGGGAACCCTAATCTTGTCAAGCATTGGGGGGGGAGGGTGTGGGCTGGGGTGTTGGGATGGACCAAGGCAAAAATCATTGAGGAAATGTCACTTAAGCTGAGTCCAGAAGCAGAAGGAAAAATTGGCAGTCAAAGGACTGAAGGGAAGGAAGAGAGAATAGGTGAGCCTTTGAGGTAGAGGGGATGATAATGTAATGTTCTAGTGCATGAAGGTTCGTGTTACATGAGGCAAGAACAAGGTGAGTGGGGTGTGACAGAGGAGGAGCCAGGAGATATAAATTGAGAATTGAATAGCAATCAAAGGAAATAAATGACATTCACGAAGTTGCCAATTTTTCTTTTTTTTTTTTAACGTCTTTATTGGAGTATAATTGCTTTACAATGGTGTGTTAGTTTCTGCTGTATAACAAAGTGAATCAGCTATACATATACATATATCCCCATATCTCCTCCCTCTTGTGTCTCCTTCCCACCCTCCCTATCCCACCCCTCTAGGTGGTCACAAAGCACCAGTTTTTCTTTTAAATCAACATTTATATTTTTAGTATTCTGAAAATATTTTAGGCAAGTATCAAGAAATTTCTGATTTTCAGCCCTAAAATCTTTAAATTTTTTGTTAATTATTTTTTTTTAATTTTTTATTTATTATTTATTTATTATGTTTATTTTTGGCTGTGTTGGGTCTTCGTTTCTGTGTGAGGGCTTTCTCCAGTTGCGGCGAGTGGGGGCCACTCTTCATCGCGGTGCGCGGGCCTCTCACTATCGCGGCCTCTCTTGTTGCGGAGCAGAGGCTCCAGACGCTCAGGCTCAGTAGTTGTGGCTCACGGGCCCAGTCGCTCCGCGGCATGTGGGACCCTCCCAGACTAGGGCTTGAACCCGTGTCCCCTGCATCGGCAGGCAGATTCTCAACCACTGTGCCACCAGGGAAGCCCTGTTAATTATTTTATCCTTTATTTATATGGATTGCCAACAACTTATTTTTAAGGGATTAGGAACTGTGAAATCTGGGATCTGATTATGGGAGTTTGTGACTATTAGAGTAGGCCTGGTTCTCATGAATGGGCAGAGGAGATTGGGTGTGATGAAAATTTAAGGAGGTGGAACCAGGCCTAAGCCGTGGTTATCCCCAGTGCACTCAGTTTTCCAGACAAAAAACAAAACAAAAACAAAAACAAAACAAAACAAAACAAAATGTTTTAGATTCACTGTTAAAAAAAATAAAAAATAAAATAAAAGAATGGTTCAACAGGCTCTGGGTAAGTGGTGATGTGGAACTGACCCTACCAGAAGAACTGAATAGTAAGGCACACAAAATAGGAGCTTTACCAATAAATTCCTGTCCCTAACCTCTCTATATTAATCACATAGGTGAAAAGCTGCTGTCTTTTGCTTTAGAAAAATGTACAGCCTATGTGCATCAACAGAGTCTAAAGCAAGATACATCACCATGACAACCATAACTCCAGTCTCGAGCCAGAAAATGGACATTCTATGATGTACAGAATTTGATTGAGGTGGTGGTCTTGTGCAATTCCCAGGGATCTGGTGGCAGAGACAGGGTAGGAGTAGGAAGTTAGTGTGTACTGTTTACAGTACTGTTATGTAGGTTAATAGGCAGCATCTCTACACAGCTCATTTCCTCTACCATATCCTGCCATTATTCAGAGATTGTTATCTGTCTGATAAGTATGGCTTTGGCATTGTGGGGGGAGGAGGTTGGCTACTGACAAATGTTTCCTCATGGTTTTGACTATTATCCTGAATTGACTGTAGGTGGTTTTTCAGGTTGCTAGGCATTATCATGTATTTTCTTTTCAGTGTTATTCTTGGAACACTTCAGGTAAGAAATAAATACCAGATTTTCATCTGTTCATGTTCATGTATATATTAGTTTATAAGTAATACACTATAGGAGATTTAAAATACCTAGAAGCCCATTGTGGCATATCCCCATGCCATATTAATGCATTTGCTCTGTTTGATGGATTAATATGGAGATGATCAATATAGGATTAATATTTGTAAGTGATAAGTTACTAGGGATCTTATGGAAAAACAATTGAAGAATTAGGAGCTACACTGCTAATTACACAGCCTTCTAATTTTTTTCCATATCTTTTGTCAAGTTTAAACAAAAAATTTGTGAAAAAGGAATTTTTCACATTGAATTAGTGTATTATGAGATTCACAACTAGGAAAACAATATTATTTTAAACTTTTCTTACATTAATAGAGAATATAAAATCTTTTATATAGGAGAGCTTCAAGTTAAAAATATGGCATTTTTATATATTCATGAAAACTAGTAATTCATTATTTAAAATCTGGAAGTTCTACTCAGGCATATGAAATAGTAAGTGAGGATATTAACATCTTTTATATTCACAACAATTTGAGCATACACAGTTTTGTTTCTTTTTCTTTTCACATATGCATAGATATAACACATCTTCAATAGCAATGATTTAATCTCTCAACAAGTCTGTTGAGGGGAGAAAGGAAGGTTGACATGAGCAAATGAATTCTGAGTGAAAGATGAGGAAAGAAAAATCACTTTCAAATATTTTTCATGACTAGAAGGCCCCCCCCTTTTGTTTACATTCAATTTGCACTTGACTCCTCATTAACGTATGCCCTTATTCATCCTTTCATTAGCAGGGATTCATAGCAACCTAGGAATAGACAGACAGACATTGTAAGCTTTCTTGCACAGTAGGGTAGAGGACAAAGTTGTCTTGTTTGTATAACTTTGGCCTTTTTGATATTACTAGGGAGTAATAGAACACCCTCACAGAGAGCAACCCTGATTATAGACATGGGGATGATGAATGAGCAATTCATCCAAAGCTTCCTCTGGATAGTCAAACAGTCTTAGACCTGTGTGTGCACTACTCTCCAGGCAGCTGGGGAATAGGTCAAGTCAGTGTCATTCTGTCCCTGAAAGTACTTTCTGTTCTAGGCATAGGGTCTTTTCAAGGCAGCAAGAAGTATCACACAGATGACTCAGCGTCACGCACAGGTGCTGCTTGGATTCAGTCCTCGGACCTGGGATTATAGCCTATTCAAATCATCAGTGAGATGTTAAAGAATTCCAGTCCAGGATCAAAAACAAAGCAAGCATTCTCCTTCTCTTTTTCAGATTTCCATGATCCTTTTAAAGTATAAATTCTCTATTTGTTTTCCTAACATTTATAGTCAAATTAAACTTAGACCAAATTGCCTTAGATCCTGACTTATTAACTTTTCATTTCTCTTTGTGATATTACTAAACTATCTTTTTGTAAGCTTTATTCCACTTACAAAAATGGGGATAAGATCATCTGATTCACAGTGATATTTCAGGGATTAAAGAGATAACACATGGAAAACTATTGCAAAATCTTTGGGACATAAGAAGTCAGTCCTCTTCCAAACACATAAATCAGAGATTTAGCTCTCCTGAGCATTTTGTTCTCATTCCTCAACTGTTTCTGGTAGATGAACTATTAAAGATAAAAATGTAAAATCTGAACTTAACTAATATGTCTCTATGAAAAACTAGAACTCCGTTAAAGAATTTGAGGATTTTATGGTCTGCTCTGGCAGTTTCCTAGTTCTAGATTTATGGGCCTGCCTTAGATTGGTAAGGGATGTACATTTCCACAATAATACAACAGAAATTGGAGAAGTTAGAGACAAAACGAAATCTCCAATTCTTTATCATTAGGTAACTTACCTATTGGAGTCTCTCGCTATCCCTGTGGGGTTAAACTAGATTGTCCTGATTCCCTTTGAGTTACTAAAGAGAAACAATAATTGGAAGTTGAAGCAGTACTTACAAATTTCTTCATGGTGATGGGTAATCATTTAAAGGTGGAACCAAGTGCTTTTCCATGTGTAAACTCAGCTTGTTTTAGAAATCAGTAGGAAAAAACCATAAAATAAATATTCTGATTATATATAAATTGGAGTGTATTTAATATCTTAAAGGATTTTTTTGCATAATTAGACATTTTTAAGACAATCAAACCTGTGTAACATGAGGCAGAGTGTGGTCAAAAGTCTCTATCTCAAAAATTATCTTGAAGAAATATAGCTAGAAATGTGATTTTTAAGGGAAGGATAATCCCTTGACTGCTATTATTATATAAGCTTAATGCTTGCTAAAATTCTACAATATCAGAAAACCCAGAATAATTTTATTTTCTCTTAAAGGTTGCTAGGGATCTTGTGCCACAAAATGAAATGTCATCTGTAAATATCTTATTGTAATGAAGACTGTAACAACATAATTTTGGTCATCATCATTTCAGGATCTGGTTTAACATATCCAAATTGAAAGAGCTAATAATATACATAATCAAAGTATCACAAACTTACATAGTAAGAGTTTGTAGAAACAAATCTAGTATTTGTATCCTAATGATTACCTAAATGTACTTATGAGTCAAATTCTAGTTTTGTAGTAAGTCTAAAAGCTTTTGTGACAATTAGTTTTTAAGTTACTGCCAAGGTTGACTATGGTCATAAAACTATAAATCTTGGAGACAATATTCCGGTACTTTATCAAGCATTGCAATGAAACAAAGCATTTTAATAATTTCCAAGAATACACCATTATTTTTATTTCCTCTTTAATAATATTCTCAGTTCCTGAGTACATGTTTTGGAGGGATAACTTCAGAGTGTATACTCCAAGACCTACTTTGGGGTTGGTTTAGGGTGGAAGCTGATTGAAATTTAATTGCTTCAACTTCTCATAACATACAAAGACAAAGAAAGTGATAATTGAGAAAACAATCTGAAAATAAAGTCTTACTTATTGACATCTTATAATGTCTTCCAAAATTTTAACTGTCAAGGAATAACTAGCCAATGAAATGAATATGACATTAGCTAGATGTTTCACTAATGTGGAGGTTACTATCTTAGTAAGTTATTTATTATTTATTCAACAAACATTCACTGAGCATTATAAGATGCACAGTATCTTAGTTAAATATTGAACCATTTGAAGTAACATAGTTTAATAGAGCAGAGATAACCTCAAAACTTAGGTAGAAATGTATACAAACTATCAATAATTCAAATCAAAATCAAAATATTTGATAACAACACAGGAGTTCAAAGAGAGGGGAAAGCAATTTATGAAGGAAAGCCAATTAAAGATGTGCCATATAAGCAAGAGTTGAGGAGGATAGGCATGATTTGTATAGATAGACAGAGGGAGAAGATAAAAAGCATTCTGAAATAAAGGTTAACATAAATAGTAGTCTGAGATCAAGAGTGTGTGTTGTTTTTGAGAGTCAGGAAACTATAATGGTCTCAATGGATTATTTATAGTAGTGTGAAATGTGAGTTTTGAAAGCCAAGGTGAGGTTATAGAATTTATACAATGAGCGCTAAGAAATTATGAGAAGTTTTATAGGAACCCTACCCTGCTGATACTAGTGAAAACTGGTTCAGTATTTCTGAAAATTTTCTTATCCTTTGACCCAAAATTGCTACTTCTAGGAATTTATCCTGAGGGGGAAAAATTAGAGGTGATTTTAAAATGAGTATTCTACAATACTATTAATTATATTTAGAAACTGAATTTTGCCTAAATGTTCAAATAAAAGGGATACAGTTAAATGAATTAGGATATCTCTTGGAACATGAAATGCTCATTAAACCCCATGTTTTAAAAGAATTGTTTATGACACAAAAATGTAATGCTATTTAATAAACTAAACAGTTTAAAAACAGATACTGGTGGTATAGAAAAATACACAAAAATATTAGCGCTGTTTATCAATGGATGAGGAATATTCTGGGTGATTATTTTCTTTTGTCCTTTTCAGGACAAACTTTGTACATGGAATATCTATCATTCTATAGTACATAATACTTTTCAAAAAATAAATAACCATATAAAATTTGTGACAAGATATTGATATAAAGACTTCTATATTTTTAGAAGACCAATATGTGAGAAGGTAGAAATGAGATATAGGGAGGGAGGAGGCATATACCGCTGTATATATTTGACAGCATGATTGGAATGCAAAGGATAGGTGAAAGAAACATGATCAGGATTTTATATTTGGTTGGATATAAAGTATGAAGGAGAAATATTGTCAAAATTTCAAGCCTAAAAATTGAAATGAAAATCTGTACTTTCAGTGATGAAATCAATGATGATTTGGTATTGAATTATTAGATTTTACGACTATGATAGGTACCCAAAATATGGGAATGTGAAAAAGAAGCAGCTGAAAATATGTATTTAAGGATCAAGTAGTATTTCAAGCTGTTAGAGATGATTAGTTAGAAAATGAAAAGAGAGCAGAAAGAACAGAGGCCCAAACCTGAGCCTTGGAGGATAATTAAAATCCAGAAATGGAGGAGGATAAGATAGCAAATAACCCAGAGAAAAATGGTCAATGATAGCAGGTTGGAGAAAGAAGTAATCCACCATGTCACTGAAAAACAAAAAATAAGGGAGTGTTTCAATGTGACAATTGTTAGTGTTGTCAAATAGTGTACTGCTCTGAAAAAATGCATGGCAAAATAAAACCGTCAAAGTAGAACGTTAATAAAGGGCATAAAATAGAAAATAGAACATTAATAATAGACATAGCAGAAATTCAAGTGCATCCTTAGTAACTGCAGACTTCAAGTTGGATTAGAAACTGTTATTTAGAAATTTGATACAGCATGGAGAAGCTGTGAATATTTGAAAATTGTCTCTTGCTACCTACCTATAGTCCATGTACACAATGACATCCGTGGATGAACTGCGTAATGCTGTCTCTGTTAGTTTTATTTCAAGCAAATAACTTAGATATAATCAAGAATTTCACAAAATAAAATTATTTGGGGAAATACTGAGATATACAAAGTTAAAGAGGTTTCTTTAAAGAAAGACTTCATGTAACTTTTCCTATTTTTATATGCACTGTGGATTTCCAAAGGGGGCCTTTAGAACAAAATTATTTCAAAAATTAATTGAGCATAGAACTCATTTTCATGGAGTACCTCCTAGACTAGTTTTCCGTGGACTTCATAGTGGGAAATGATGACAGATAGCAAGGTGTTGGCCCTGCCCACCCCATAAGGATACCCTGCTCTACAACTTCACTTTTCATCCCTTTAAGCTCAGCCCAACAGAGATCCTAATTTACTGTACATTTATGGGATATCCTTCTCATCCCTCTTCACAGTTTTTATTTGGAACTACCTAGCAAAATATTCTTCAGAAGGTAACTGCAGCTGATATAAGACCAAATAGATGCTGCTTTAAAACAAAAAAATAAAACATGACTTTTGCTCTTTGTCTACATTTAGCATTTCAATGCTTTCCTTTAAGAAGAGCTATCATTTGGCTATAGTAAAAATTTTAACAGTAATTTGAGGAAAATTAATTTTAAGACTAAATTATTAACCTCATATTCAATATTCCCTTTCTAATTATCCCACAAATATGGGCTGTTTTTCAGTAATATACCTGAATTGGATGAACTTTCTCCTTTCTCTCCGCTTACTAACTCTTGTTCCATAAGCACAATTTCATCAAAAAGACTTCTAGAACTTCTAGGCTGAAAATTCCCATAGTACTCTGTGCCTACTGCTATCAAATTATTTACTAGTCTTCATTGTAGTTGCCTGCTCTCTGGTCTTTCTTTTAACTGAATGTGCTTTGAACCATTAAATGCATAGTGCCTAGGATCTAGTCATTGCTTAATAATTGTTGAATAAATGAGTGAATTAATGAATGGGTCTTTTATGCATTTTGAATTTTAAAGTTTCATATAAAGTGGCTAAAAGAGGTTATAGAAAGATGAAATGATTCAGAAATACAATATGCATTTTTTACTTCTTGAACCATTTCCTCTGGAATTTTCTCTAACTAGTAAGTGTTCCAGAATTCAAGGATTTTTATTTAAAGGTTTTTTGTTTCTTTTTTTAACATCTTTATTGGAGTATAATTGCTTTACAATGGTGGGTTAGTTTCTGCTGTATAACAAAGTGAATCAGCTATAGATACACATATATCCCCATATCTCCTCCCTCTTGTGTCTCCCTCCCACCCTCCCTATCCCACCCTCCCTATCCCACCCCTCTAGGTGGTCACAAACCACCTTATTTAAAGGTTTAATTTACAAATATGAAACAAGAAATTTCTCCCAGTTCTTCATCTCCCTTCATCCTTCTTTTTCCTAATTACTTTCTTTTCCTTCATCCCTTAAAATGAACAGACAGGCTGCTCCAAAGTTTTTGCAAATCTACTCACTGAACATTCTTACAGACTAAGCAGCAATTGGAAATGAAATCCAACAGTTGTTTTACTGCTCTCTCATCAACTGGAGCAATAAAATGATTCCACGGGAGCATTTCTGCCACTAGAAATTGTGATAGTGTCGTTTCCCATTTCCTTTTACTTTCATAAATGATAACAGATGATTTCTTGTTTTTCTCTCTCCTCTCTCTTGTCTTCTACATATGCCAATGATGTCAAACTCCTTTAGCTGCAGCAACTTTCTTTAAAAGTATCTTATGTGTGTTTCTAGTTACAGAAAAGTAGAACTACTCTGGATGGCAACTGGGGAAGTGTAGTAGAGGGTGAACTCCCCTACCTTCTTGTTTTAAGCCTCCACAGTGGCCTCTGCGATGTATCCATGGAAGGATATTGCAAAACTACTGGGCTGAAAGTTTGCAGGACTGAAAGAATGGAGGACTTGATAGGTGACATTTTAATTTAAAGTCTCCTCTTCTATAGAAGGGCTTGGCGGGTCCCATAGTTATGGCTAATTCTTCAATAGTAATAATCAGGTGATATATAATTTTTAAAGTCATTCAGTAAACTGAAAACACAGAATCACACTTCAGCTTGTTTGCTTGTTTTCTGAAGGATCTATAAGCTGTATTTTTTTCTGAAAATAAATATATATCTTTAGAAAAGGAAATAATAGAGGTCTAGATGATTTAGAGCATTAATACAAATGAGACATAAATAAGTAAACCTCTAGTCTAGTCATCTGAAACTTTCCCAGAACAATAACAACTAAAAATTGTCAACCTCTGACAGCTGTTTAACAGTTGATAGAAAATGTGGTAGGACTCCATCGAGTTCACATTATACAGGTGTCCACATTAAAAAAAAATCATAATTGGCACTAATTAAGACCACTGTTGGCAGCTTCAACAAAAAGGCCAGACACTGAGTGGGCAGGAAGATCCGCCTGGCCTCTCAGCCCCAGACTTCCCAGCAGGTCACTGCTGAATTGTATTAACAAAGCTAAGTTATTCTTGCTCTTCTAATTCTATAGAAACAGAAACTCAGTTTGCTATTACTAGCAAAATAAGCGATTCCAGTACATTTATTACATATATTGGAAGTTTCGGGCTCAGGATTATCTTTGATAATAAAAATGGGTACAAATATTATGCATCCTGTTTGTCCGCTATGAGAAGACAATGTAGCTGATCACTGGCACAAGTTCTGCCCAGTTAACACCCACACAATTGACAGGAGAGGTAGTTCTTATTAAGTGTGTGATGGACCTATATCAACTGATGACCGTCAATTTTGTTTTTAGGACTTGATGCAAATACTTGTCTTATGGCCTTTCTATTTCAAATGTAATGTGTGAGTAATATTCGCCACCAGATCCAACTGTGATTTTTATCTTGTTTGCACATGCAAATAAAGTTGACGATTAAACTTACTGTCTTGGAATTCCCATCCTGAAGAGTATTTTTGTATTTTCCCTGATGATAAAATTGTAAGCAAGGAAGATTCTCTGTTGGGGAGGAGAGAAAGAGTGTGTCTATGTAGGTCAATCAATGTGCAAAAAAGGTGCTTGGGGTTGGTTTTCAGTAAGTGTACTTACAAATTATTCAGTCTTACAGACCCACATTCAATTTTGCATTCAGATGCAGGCCTAGGTTGAGGATGGGAGGAAAATAAAGCTCTGAAGTGGGGTACCTAATCATATGAAGGTTTGCAATTTTGTTAGGAATAATAGAGAAGCAATATTGAGAGAGCTGTGGGGTTAATGAACACGGATGTGGCTTTCATGTGCAAATTTCTTTTGATTAGATGAAACAACAATTCCCAGAGTTGGGACTGGTGTCCACACACCCAGGCCTGCATCTGCATGTAAATGGCTTCATTAGAGGCCAGATCTGTGTGCACTGATGAACTGTACAAGGCACTCAAAGAGTCTCCGCTTCATGGGCTGCTTTCTTGCTGCGTCTGTTTCCTGTTCAGAAAATAAGTGGTATAGTTCTCCTTTCTGCCAAGCTGTTTAAAAAAGAGATAGTTTGAGAACACAAAGGGGTGAGGGCAGCTGACTATTAACATATCTGTCCTCTTTTTCTTATTCTTACAGACTGCAGATTGGAAACATATCCTTTTATATTTCCAAGTAAAATTAAACTTCCTCAAATTTACCTGGCAGTTATCAAGGTTAATATTTTTGTAATTTGCCATTTATTCAGTGCTGACAGGAGAATGGCCCTTATGCTGGACAGGATATCACTGAATATACAAAGAACTTGCCTATCTGCTCATTCTACCTAGGTTGAACCAGACCTCTAGAACTCCCTGTGTTTTTACTTTATGATTCAGGACTTACTGCTAACTAGAAGTATCCTTTGTGAGAGAAAAGGATGCAAGATGTTCTCAATATTTGATTAATGAAATCCTGAAGCATCATTAGTTTGGAATATTTCTAGGGAATTTTTATCAATAGTCAGTTAATTTATTAATTGAACTAATTTGCTTTCAGCTATAATCCATTTGTTTTAGATGGAGGTCATAGGTGCCTGGTTTTGGGCAGTGCTAACTTTGTGAGCTCTGAAGTAATAAGGACTGATATCACGTAATAGAAATAGTTGCCATGTTATTTCTATTCAAAAAATTTTAGCAGACCAATTTTAATAACTTTATTGAGGTTTAATTTACAAACTATAAAATGAATGTATTTTAAGTGCAGTGAAGAATTTTGCCAAATCTGTGCACAATAATCAAGATATAGAACATCCTATAACCCCAACAGATTTCCTTGTGCCCCTTCCTACTCAACCTTCCCTCATCCCCCACCTTGATGACCATTGATCTGCTTTTGATCAATATATTAGGTTTGTCTTTCCTGTAGTTTTAAATAAATGGCATCACATATATTTTACATCTGACTTTTTTTCTCAGCATAATGTTTTAAATATTCATCCACATTACTGTGTTTGTAGGATGTTGCTTTTTATTGCTGAGTTATATTCACATGGATAAACTACAATTTGTTTATTCATCTACCTGTTGATGTTCTTTGGGGCTGTTTCGAGTTTCTGGTTATAATGAATACAGCTGCTATAAACATTTGTGTACAAAGTTTGTTTGGACTTTTATTTCTTTTGAGTAAATACCTGAAGTTGTAACTGCTGGTTCATATGGTAAGGTTATTCTAAACTTTATTAGAAACTTCCAGACTGTTTGTTAATGTAACTGTACCATTTTGCATTCTCACTAACAATGTTTAAGAATTCCATTCTTCCACATCCTAGCCAATATTTGATTTTAACAATCCTTTTAATTTTAGCTCTTCTAATGGTTGTGAAGTGGTATTTCAATGTAATTTAAATTTGCATTTCCCTGAGGATTAATGGTGTTGAGTATCTTTTCCTGTGTACATTGGCCATTAGTATACCTTCTTTTGTGAAGTTTGTTTATATTTTTAATAGTTTTTCCTACTTTAAATATTTTTGTATTCTTCTTATTGATACATATGAGTTCTTTAAATATTCTGGATACAAGCTAATTTTCAGATAGACATATCATAAATATTTTTCCTAGTTAGTTTTATGCCTTTTAATTTTCCTAATCATGTCTTTCAAAGAGAATTTTTTTTTAATTTCACAGAGCTCAATTTATTGTTTCTTTCATGTTATTGCTTTTTGTGAACTCTCTAGTAAATATTTGTTTTCCCCAAGATCACAAAGATTTTCTTCTAGAAATTTTAAAGTTTTAACTTTTATGTTTAGGTCTAGATCCATTTCATTTTTGTGTATAAAGTAAGATCTGAGTTTATTTTTCCTATACTGATATTTATTCTATCACTACTTTTTTTTTGAAAAACGCTATCTTTTCACCATTGAATTGCCTTAGCAACATCAAAAATCAAGTAAATACATATTTGTTGACTTATTTCTGTACTCTTTCTTTTGTTCCATTGATCTGTATCTCTGTCTTTAAGTCAGTATCACATTGTCTTGATTATTGTACCTTTAGAGTAAGTCTTGAAATCAAGCAATATACTTCTTTCACTTTTGTTCTTCTTTATCAAAATTTAAAAATTACTCTTGATTCTTTAAATTTTCTTATAAATTTTAGAGCCAGCTTATTAATTTCTACCCAAAAAACCCTCAAATTTTGATTATAATTGTATAGAATCTAGAGTTCACTTTTGGGATAATTAATATTTTGATCATATTGAATATTCTTTCTGATATATCAACATGGTGTATCTCTCCACTTATTTAGATGTTAAATTTTTCTCAGCAATCCTTTATAGTTTTCAGTGTGCAAGTCTTACAAAATCTTTGCTAATTTACCCATAATATTTTATGGTTTTTGGATGCTGTTGTAGATGTTAGTTTTTAAATTTTGATTTCTATTTTTTCTAGGATATAGAAATATAATCATTTTTGTATATTGATCTACTATTCTGCAAACTGACTAAACTCATGTATTAGTTCTTCTTTTATTGAAAGTGTTTTGAGTATTTTATTCTATTGTATGATTTTCGAATGGTTATCCTATGCCAGATGCTGTGCTAAGCAAGGAACAAACATTACTTCATTCAATACTTAGAGCAATGCTTGAGATAGGTTCCGTTATTGTTTTTAACAGCTTTATTGAGGTATAATTGATATACAAAGAAATGCACATATTTAATGTGTACAATTTGATGAGTTTGGACATATGCAAACACTTGTGATACCATCTGCACAATCAAGGTAATAAACATACCTGATACTTCTCAGAGTTTCCTGGTATGTCATATTTTTAAACAAATTTTGAAGTACACAATATTGTATTGTTAACTCTAGACACTACTACATGGTACTGCTGGTCTCTAGAACTGATTTATCTGGCATAACTGAAACTTCATACCCATTGAATAACACTTCCCTGTTTCTCTCATCCCCCCAGCCCCTGGCACCACTATTGTTTTCTCTGCTTCTATGACTTTGACTGTTTTAGATACCTCATATAGGTAGAATCATACAGTATTTATCCTTTTGTGACTGGTTTATTTCACTTAGCATAGGAAATGTTAGTGAGGTTGTACAGAAATTGGAACTTTTGTGTACTGTTGGTGGGAATGTAAAATGGTGCAGCAACTATGGAAAACAGTATGGAGGTTCTTCAAAAAATTAAAAATAGAACTACCATATGTTCCAGCAATTCCTCTCTGGGTATATATCCAAAATAATTGAAATCAGGATCTTGAGGAGATACCTGTGCTCTCATGTTCCTTGTCTCACTATTCACAATAGCCAAGATATGGAAACAACCCAAGTATCTGTCAACAGGTAAGTGGATAAAGAAAATGTGGTATATACATAAAATGGAATATTAATCACTGTTAAAAAAGAGGAAAATTCTGCCATTTGCAACATCATTTAGTAATTCTTAAATGATGTTTTTACTCTTAAATCAAACTTACATTCTTGAAATAAACCTCATGATGTAATAATACCCTTTTTACACATTGCTGGTTTTCATTTGCTTGTGTTTTGTGAAGGTTTTTTTGCATCTATATCTGTGAAGGTGTTGAAGTTTTATTTTCTTGTAATGTCTTTGATTTTGGTAGCAGGGTCATAATTTCCTTATAGAATTCACTGAGTTTTTTCTTTCTCCTCAATTATCTGATAGAGTTTGTGGAAGAGTAATTCTTTCTTAAATATTTGATAAAATTGATTAGTACAGACAACTTGGCCTTGTCTTTTCTTTGTGGGAAAGTTTTTAACCAAAATTCAGTCTCTTTACTAGATAAAGGAATACTCAGATTTCCAACTTCTTTCTGAATCACTTTGGTAATAAGCCTTTTAAGGAATTATTCAATTTCATTTGAGGTTTTAAATTTATTGACATGGATTTTGCATAATTTGTATTATCTTTTTAATACCTGTAAGATGTGTAAAATCCTATCTTTCTTTTCCAATATTGCTGTCTTTGTCTTCTCTCTTTCTCTTTCTTTGTCTTCTCTCTTTCTTTTTTTTTTTTTTTTTTGGATAACTCTAGCAAGAGATTTGCCAGTGCTATTGGCCTTTTCGAGGTTTCATTGTTTTTTTCCATTCTTTGTCTATTTTCTCTTATATTTGTTTCCTCTTACATCTTCAATATTTTCTACCTTTTGCTTACTATGTGTTTGATTTGCTCTTTATATTTAGTTTATTCATGTGAAAACTTAGATCACTGATCTGAGACCCTTTTTTTCTAATCTAAGCATTTAAAATTAAGATGACATTTTTCCTATATACACTGCTTTAGCATCATCTCACACATTTTGAGATACTGTGTTTTCATCTTCATTCAGTGCAAAATATTTTCTAATTTTTTTTTGCAATTTCTTCTTTGAACCATGAGTTATTTAGACTTGTGTTTTAAAATATCCAGATAGTAGGGGATTTTCTATATATTTTTCTGTTATTGAGTTCTATTTTAATTTCAGTTTGGTCAGAAAATATGCTCTTATGTTTTCAATCTTTTTAAATTTATTGAGACTTGTTTATGGTCTATCTTTATGAATGTTTCATATGTCCTTGGAACTAATGTGTATTCTGGTGATGTAAAGTGGAATATTCTATAATGTCAATTAGATTAAGTTGTAGACTGTGTTGTTCAGGCCCTCTGTATGGCTCCTTATTTTCTGTCAAGAGTGTTATGGTCTCCAACTGCAATGCAGATGTTTATTTCTCCTTTTAGTTCTGTTATATTTTGCTTCAAGTATTTTGAAGATTTGTTACTGGATACATGTACTCTTAGAACTTTTACATTGTCTTAATGAGTTGACCCTTTAATCCTTATGAGTTATCCCTTTTTATCCCTCGTAATTTCCCTTGATTTGAAGTCTACTTTGCCTGATGTTTACAGAATGCTTCCAACTTTCTTATGATTAATGTTTTCAAGATCTATCTCTCTTCCAGATTTTACTTTTAAACTATCTATTTCTTTGTATTAAAAATGGCTTTCTCATAGAGAGCAAATAGGTCTTGCTTTTTTATCCAGTGTGTCAATGTCTCCCTTTAATTGGGGCATACAGATCATTTACATTTAATGTAAATGTCAAATTTGTTAGATTCATTTCTATGCTGAGCTACGTGTTTAAAATTTTTTCCCTTCTGTTCTTTTACTTTTTTTCCTGTCCTATTTTGCATGAATTGAGGAATTCTTATTTTGTATTAATTGAGTAATTTTTGCATTAATTGAGTAATTTTTGGTTTTCCCATTTGAACTCATTGATTGGTTTATTTACTATATCTCTTTTCAAAATTTTTTTAGGAGTTGCTCTACATTTTACAATATATGCATTTTAACTTACAACAGTCTACTTTCAAACAATATTATACAACTTTACATATAAGAACAGTTTTCTTTTATAATTTAAGCAAGTGAATTGACATTCTCATAAGAAAGGTTTAGTATAAGGTGACATTCAGGTTTTGTGTGACAGGTCCAGAATATTGGATTTGAAATCCATATCTCAACCTATTGCTGCTTGCCTATTTTTCATAGAAAGCACATTACTGCCATCCTGAAGATATATGCTTTTGGTCTCAAAGGTACTGGGATAAGAAAGCAAGGATGTAATGACATAGACTTTTCAAGGGACATAAGACAATTAGATGATAAGGTTAAGAACATGGGGGTGCGTTTTTTTATATCTGTGCTTCAACAGAGCACAGCACAGGGTCAGATCAGGTTCATTTATAGTTCTGAAAATATATTTGATTGTAAGATGAATATCTGACTTAAAGGATGGTTAGCGTAACACCATTACATTGTCCAGACTGACTTCGCTACATCTTTTTGGGCAGGGTCATCAGACTTATTATAATTTCATGTATCTGAAAATATTTTTGTGAGGAGGGAGGTTAAACTTCTTGGGTAAAGGGTTTTAAAATCTTTTCATATAAGGCTATCATATATACTCCTTTGAATTTAGATTATTTATTCTTCTATGATGCTAGAAGGCACCATGAGCCTGAGTGATTTTTGGAAGGCGTAAAAAGTCAGAGGTCTCTGTCTCTTTTTTTGCTTTTTCCTGAGGCCCTTGGAAAGCCATGACTAATGAGTAGGGATGGAGTATTAGGAAAAATTTTGGAAGTAGGAGAAATCTCAAAGGCAAGAAGATGAATTAGAATATTGTAAAGAAAATTGTCTTGTACTGTATGTCTATGTATTTTCTTATCCAAGATGTTAGTTTTTTTTCTAAAATTAGATGCTATTTTTGATACAGCTTTATGAAACCTGCCTTGTTCTATTTTTGATTAGTTTTGGTTAAATTTAATGTTAAACTTTTTACTTTTTTGAGAAAGCAAGTGAAAAAAACACACATTTCCAAGACTTGTTTTTGTTAACTTTCACAAATTGTGAATTAAGATATTATTTCCAAGAGTTGTGATCATCAGTTATTTCTACTGTTAGAAGAAGAAAGGTGACATATATTTATTACATATCTAAATAATTATTTTTATATTCAGTTCTTCTCTGTTGCAGAAGTAAAACTCTATGTTTTCATCTTTCTTTAAAGATTATATGTCCTTATCAATTTATTTTTAATTCAATACATGTGCTTTAATAAATGCCATCATTTTTGTTTGTTTTAAAATGGAATTATCATAAGGAGAAGTTCTTTTTAACATTTTAAGAAATAAATTTAACCCCTAGAAGTATTTCTTTTCAGGGCCTCATTGATGGCTGTATTCAATAACATTTTTTCAGAGTATTTATTCACTCCAGAGGAGTTCTTTTGAGGAAATAGATCAAGTCACATAGAAATTTTCTTCCTTCTCTGTGACTGTTAGCTGCCAGTGACCCTTCAGAACTCTTGGTCTCAGTGAATCATCACTTGAGAGATAGGTAAACTTTCTTCTGGAACTTCATTAAGGCATATTAATTTCATTTGAAGTTTTTATCAGAAATCTGAATCTACTATATTCTTTGATTTTCATATCTTATAATTTAGTAAATCATTCAATTTATTGAAAATCTATAATGAACAAGGTCCCAGGGTGATAAAAGGATGAAAGAAACATGGTTTCTGCCCACTTCAGGCTTAATTTGAATAGGGGAGCTACTATAGACTGAATGTTTGTGTGCCCCTCCAAATTCATATGTTGAAATCTTAATCCCCATTATGATGGTATTTGGAGATGGGACCTTTGGGATGCAATTAAGTCATGATGGTAGATTCCTCATAATGGGATTAGTGCCCTTATAAGAAGAGACATGTGAGAGCTCTTTCTCTCTTTCTCTTTTGACCATGTGAGGATACAATGAGAAAGCGGCCATCTACAAGCCAGGAAGTGGGCTCTCACCAGACACCAAGTCTGCTAGTGCCTTTATCTTAGATTTCCCAGCCTCCAGAACTGTGAGAAATAAATGTTTGTTGTTTAAACTACCCAATCTATGGTATTTATTACAGTAGCCCAAAATGACTAAGACAGGAGCTAAGACATAAATATGGAGAATACAGTGTTTTTTGTAGAGATATGGAAGCAGGAGAAAGAAGCTTTGGATGGTAGATTGAGCAGAATCCTAATGACAGCAGGGTTTTGATTGACACTTTGGCTGGAAGAACAGTTTGTGAGTTATGGCATTATGAATACAAGCATGCTGGTAGAAATACAGCTCATATTCTAGCAATGGCTCGCAGTTTAGTTCATTTTGGTGATATTAGGTGTCTGAAGTAGAGAAGCAGGGGTTAAAGCTGAAAAGCTGTACTCACAAGATATTGGTTTCAGAAGGTGATTGCAAGATTATGTAGTCTAACCTAATTTTATAAATGAGGAAAATGAGGGACACAATCGTTTGGTGTCCAGAATGTAGCTCAGATTTTCTTGAATTCCATTTTGCCTCTTCAGAGAGTGCTATCTAGGGGTCATACTCCAGAGAGCCCTAATCACCTTGCCATGTGTTCACATTTGATTGGGTTAAAAGTGGTAATCACTAAAGATTTTTGAGGAGGAAAGTAACATGGTCAGAGTCATGCTGAGGAAAATTCCTCTGACAGCTCTCTGGAAGATGGATTAGGGTGGAGAGAGCCTGAGGGTGGGAAATAAGTTATGAGTTGATTTAACAGCCCAGGAAGAGTAAAAAGAGTCTACACTATAATGATAACAGTAATACAAAAGATGGGAATATATATTTATACAGATACATTCTTTGCTTAGTGTTACCAATTGAATGTTTGTATCCCACTAAAATGAATGTATTGGAACCCAAATCCCTAATGTGATGGTATTTGGAAGTGGGGCCTTTGGAAGATAATTAGGTCACAAAGGTGGAGCCCTCATGAATGAGGTCAGTGACCTTATATGAATAGACATGAGAGAGATTTTCTTTCTCTACTATGTGAGGTTAGAGCAAGAAGACTGCTCTCTGCAAATCAGGAAGAGGGCCCTCACTAGACACCAAATTTGCAGGCACCGTGATCTTGGACTTCCCAGTTTCCAGAAGTGTTAGAAATAAATGTTTGTTGTTTAAGCCACCAGTCTATAGTAATTAATTGTAGCAGCCCAAGCTGACTGAGACACTTAGGGTAGAAGTTGCTGGATTTATTGTCTCACTGAGTATGGGATACCAGAGTGAAGGACCAGTGGACAATGAATCAGAAATTTGGAGTCATTTTGATTTTAACTAAGGCAGCACTATTAACATAAATAGGCCAATTCACTGACCTAATAAGAATTATGCATACACACACACACACACACACACACACACACACACACACACACACACACACACAGGCAAACACAAAATCACTCCGAAAAGCTTTATTTCTTTTATGGAGAAAGCATCTCTCAAAAAGCTGGATCAAGTAGACAAGCTAGAAATTGTGACATGGAAACATTTCCTCTGGAGCCATCACCCATGAGGACTAGCTGTGTTGTAGAGATATATCAGACAGTAGGTCAGGCACTCAGAGGTTGAAAGCTTGTCTCTCTGTTCCAGGGTGTAGCACATAACAAAAGGAATGAGTAAAAAAGAACCTAGGATGTATTCCAATCTGCTGGATTATAATTATTTTTAAAAAATTAGAGCTAAAAATACCCATAGCCAAACCTCATATTTTATATAATGGAAAGCAAAACAAACATATATATTTTATGTAAAATGACTGAATTTGATAAGTTGGTCTATAGGGTGAAAAAACTTGTTCTAGAACCTGTGTATCCTGATTCTCTGCCCAATTATCTTTTTATTGTTTTAGGGATTTTGGCTAGAAACACACCAAAGGCAAATTTGTAAAGAAAAATTTTATGAAATGTTAAAAACACATGAAAAGTCTAGGATAGGATTGAGAAGTTATGTTAGCTACTTGGGCACTAATTTCTCAAGCTGCATTGTGAAACATGTAACACCCATTTCTATGGTTCAAGCGACTATTCTCATTTACTCATTCTAGTAGCCTCTAGTTATTTTTGCTAAACTTCCTATTCTCCTACTTTAAAGGGAGAAAATAAGCCACCTCTATAGTCAAAGCAGCTGTGTGTTCTCCTCACCCTTCCTACCTGGGAGGCCAAAACCTACAGAGGCTGGTTTTGCAGAAGGCTTTTCACTTCCTAGTTGTATAACCTTAGGCAAGTTACTTGACACTCTCTGCCCTATTTTCTTCAGTTATAAAGCTGATATGGTAATAATAAGACCAAATTATGGGGTTGCTTTAAGACTAAAATGAGTAATACATTTAAAGTACTTAGAGGAATACCTGGCATATAATGTGTTCATTTTTTTCCTCAAAGTTAGCAAGCATTCTGACTAAAACAAGGCATAGTTCTCTCCTCATAATGAACTATAGGCTATTTATTTATAGCTTTATGCATTATGTAGTTTCTTCATGAAACACTTTTACTACTTTTATGCACACACTGTCGTCATTTTTCTGCTCATAGCCAAGACTATCTGATAGAAAACAGATGCAAAAAAGAGGGAGTGAAACCATATTTGCCATACTTACTTATGTCCCTTTTTAAGGTTTTGTAAATGACTGAGTGAGGAAGCAGGTAAATTGAAAATATTCCAAAGGCATGTTGTTGAATATTGGTATATATCACTCAATATAATTAAGGCACATATTCTTACTTTTCTTTTCTCTTTCCATGGACTTTTGAGCCCAGATCATTGAGACCTGGGTAAATAGTCACTATTCCAAATTATAATAAAAATTGGATGCCTGATGTAATTGTAAAAAGAACTGGAGAGTTAGACCTATCGTGTGATTCATAATGCAAACTATGCACTGAATCAGGACTGATGCTTCTTGCGTGACTTCCCAAGAATTTATTTATATAATAGCTACTTAATGGGGATGTGCCAGATGTAATGATGAATGAATGGTACCTCCATTGAAGAAAGCTGCAATAGTCTCCATTCACTATATGTAGTGGTATACTGTATATACCACTGTATGTACCATCTAAGCCTGCATATGTTTTTCATGTAATTCAGTATTACTGAGGCAAAGCCTAGTAAACCAGATAAGGGGGCTTAGTGGTGGATTAATTGTATAGGGGAAGCAAACTAGTAAGTTATGTCTTTTTGGTGTTCTTGAGTTCTTTGTGAAGAACTGTGAGAGGATAATGAACATGCAGACTTAAATGCCCTAGTGGTATCTTGACCATAGCCACGAAACATAACCTGTGGCAAGAAATAATTGAAAATGATGAAAAAAAATCAAACATAAAAAAAGTGAAATTTCTGGCTCCTGGATTAGGACTACGGAGGCATAGGGGCAGAACCAGGCAGATTATGCTGTTTGATTTTCAAAAACCCATGTTTTTTTTTTTTTTTTTTTTTTAAAAACCCATGTTTTGATGGGTTTAATTATTCAGGAGAGAAAAAAAAATGATGGTTTATGAGAAGAGCAAGCTATACAGATAGAAGCTACTTTTTGTAGGGGGCAGGTTTACCAACAGTTGTGCCCTTTGGAAGTAGATTTGGGCAGAACTAGGAGTTTATGTATTTTGGCCTTGGGCAGCTGAGCAGAAGTTTAACTGTTGGTAATACACACACACACACACACACACTCTCTCTCTCTCTCTGCATCCCTATGTCAAAAAGAAACAAATGAACAAAAAACAAACCTGTTAAAAAGAACCTGCATTTTTGTATCTTTTATCTTTCTTAGCACATCTTCCTCCCTCCTACCCTTCCTCCTTCCCTCTCTCCCTTCCTCCCTTCTTCCTTTCTTCCTTCCTTCCTTGCATTTTCATAATCAGGTTGGAAACTACTCTGTCTAGACCGAAAAACTTTCACTACTGCAATCATTCCACATGCATCGCCTCAGTTCATTAGTTTTAGACCATCTGCTGCCCTCTTGTGGCCATGTAATCCACCTACCTATGCCCCAGCTCTAAGCACTTAATGGTTTTTGTCAGTTGAAGGAAACGGTTTTGTCAGTCAGAAGAAACTGACATCTCAAACTATAACTAACTTCCTTTTTTTCTGCCCCGTATTGCATCATTGTCTTCTAATGCAATTTGGCTCTAAAACACGTAAAACTTACACGTCAGTGATCATTTTAAAGACAACGTACAGTAAATACATCATGAAGTGAATTGTCTTCTGAGGAAATTTGCAAGTAATGCTTTTCACCTTCTCATGTTGTGTCTTGGATAAGCCATTTTATATTAGCAGATAATGTCCAAATATAGAAATAAAAATCACTTACTGTATAGCAAAATATATAAAGTTGTAAAAATACTTCAAGTAGAGCTTCAGGTAACTTCCTGACCAAAGAGATTTGATTAAACCATATCTTTATATAATACTTATAACAATTATAGCAAAAAGGAATTGTTTCAGGTAGAATTATTAACTATGTCTTTGTAATAAGTTTTGGAAATTTGGTTTTCTAAGAGATTCTTAATTTCAATACCAAGTAATACATGAACCAATACATTCATCTCTGAAGTCATTACACTTTATTTTATAGCCTTCTCTTTTATATCAAGATTCCAATGTTCTTTTTGGGTCAAAAGAATAAAGCCAAAGCTAAAGCAAGGATAAAGAATCCTTTTATTAAATTTGACGTGCATGTCCCTGATATTCCTCATTGCACTTTTATTTTCAGCTTCTCATTATCATTACCATTTTAAATTAGGAGCAGAGATATTTAACTTGTTCAATATAATGATTTAATGAAAACTAAAGAGCTAATTCAGAGTAGCACCTTATACTCAGATACTCTGAATGCTCAGCAAAGCTGACAATTCCATTTAAGGGGAACATTTTTTTTTTCTTTATTTGGACTGTTGTTTAAAGACTATATTAGGTAATTCAAATGTTACTATTGAAATGATTCCTAGTTAAAATATTCAAAAAGATGGGGAAAAGGAAACAAAGATTGAATGTTAAAATCTGGTGCTACTGCAGTGTTGACGTGTGAGACATCGTCACTCTGAAACACCCAAGAGGCAAGTCAAGGTTGTGTTTAGAGACCAGCAAACAAGAACAATAAATCTTCTTTGAAAATAATATTAAACGTGATTTTAAAAAAATCAATATCTCTGTGGGAAAAATCAAAAACTTTGCAATTCCTAATACTTATTATATGATTTAGTACCGGTCATGGTTTGACTGTGTGTTGGGTGCATTCTCTTTATAAAATTTAGGGTCTCTAAAGGTCTTAAACCAGCTTTTAGCATCATCATACCATATGATTAAACTGATTCTTTGGAGACAGAGAAAATGGAATAATGATTGAATGAGCAAAATATGGGCTATTGCAAATATTTCTAAGCTAACAGCTGTGATGTACTTAAGCATGAATTACCAGTTATTGATCATTGCATACAACTCTTTACCAAAGATATGTGCCCTTTCTCTATAAGCCTATCATCAGCTCTGGAATGGGAAAGATAACTGTGATAGCATCTGAAAGTACGATTTTATACATATACGTAAATGTAAAGGTTTCCTTCAGAACTGAGTGAAGAGGGGAGACATTTTTCATCTGGATTAAACTTGACTATTCACTTACCATTTTAAAGTCTCCTATGACTTCTCTTCTTTACCATCAGAGCATAATCTAACCCAGAGAATAGAGCCAAAGGGATTGTCTTAGGTTGTTTTAGAGAAAAGAGTAACTTTCCTAGTTATATACTTTAAACATACAGCATTCCTCTTTATTAAATAAATGTGTTAAGTCTAACCTTATGTATGCAAAAAATAAATTTTTCCCATCTGAAATATGGTTAGTCTGTGCATAGTATATAAAATCTGCTCCAATTGTTTAAACAAAATAAACATGAGATATCTATTTCTTGCTGTGAGATCATACTAACTTATTACTTTAACATTCAGTTTCACTAACAGAAACTAAATCCATCCCTAACCTAAAAGAAAATATTTTCTTTGCAAAGTATTTGTCTTGAAGAAACAAGCAAACAAACAAAAAGACACTAAGCAGGAAAAATTCTGGCCTGCAAACTCCATTCTCCACTCAGTAGGCACTCCCGGTTCAAATATGCGCATGTTACCAAAGAATCAAGCTAGACCTGTTCTATGGTTCACAATCCAAACTCTGCACTGAATCAGGAATGATGCTTCTTGTGTGACTTCCCAAGGATTTGTATTTATAAAATGAGCTATAGCTATTTTTCCTACATTACAAAGAAAAGATGTTATTTCTTATTGCCTTTCCTCAGGGTTTCATGGGACAAGAAAACAAGCAATTAAAAGCAATCACATGTGTAAAGTAGCATGTGATATGACTTGTCTCAAAGGTTAAGCAAGAAACTAAATCATTGAAAGTTGGAATGTGCTTGCATTATAAAATTAGAACTTCTGAATCCATTGTGTTGCTCAGTTTTCAAATTCATAAAATAAGAAGGATACTTGGCTTTCATTACAAATTTAGTGTGATTATTTGGAAATAAAAAATTTGAATTATGAATCACATGAAATCCTTCAAATGCAAATATTTCAAAATAGCAATATTGTCGGGCACTTTATGAGGCAAATTAGAAAGATAATGTCTCAAAGCCAAGATTTTGAAAAAAGCAATTAATTTGTATTAATTACAGATATATACCAGTAAAAATATTGTTTATTATTCAGTATGCGTTGGAGGTTAGTTATTATTAGATTTTTATTAAGCATGTATTTATTAAGCAATAATATATATTTTTTCAACCTATGCTATTTTCTATGAACAAACCATGATTTGTTATCCGAAAGATACAGCTGTAACTGTGCTATTTTAGGAAAATAAATAAGATCACCTCCCTGTGTCCCCCCTCTCCTCCTTTCCTCTCTCCCTCCTTCCCTTTCTTTCTTACTCTTTCCCTCCTTTTCTGTCTTCTTTTCTTCTCTCATCTCATCTCTATCCTTTTCTTTTCCTTTCCTTTCTCTATCCCACGAAATGCCCACGTGCACAGGCATGATGAATGCCTCATCCTGTGAATAAACTGGCAGCGTTGATCTACAGCTGTATGCAGACTGCATCTTTCTTCTGAAGCTGCAAGGCACACATTTAAACTCAAATCTCAGAGATTGCAGCACCTAGATTGCAGTACAAATTGGTATGACCAACCAGACCCAGCAACCATCGATCTTCATTCTTCCTGCCACCCTGTAAACTGAAACCTTTTGTAGCAAGAGGTAACTAAAATTCTGAAGTCGACTTGCAATAAAGGAAAGCAGCAACTTTAAGATTGGACTGAAATATCTGACAGCTCTCTGAAACAAAACAAAAACAAAATGTACCCAGGTTTCAGTTACGCTCTATTTGGTTTCTTTTCTTGTTAAATAAGTGCTGGCATATAACTCATTAGGCATCTTATGGGCAGCCCCACAAAGATGTGGGCAGTACAATTTAGAGTAAATGGGAGGTGTATAATTCAGCATTTACGCTTCTGGATAAATCAGGTTTCAGCATATGAGATGTTTGCCATATACTTCAAATATTCTTATTTCCCTAGCTGCTGGCTCAAATTTGAATTTAAACAGGCATATAAACAATACATGGGGAAAAAAATCCCAAGTTTTTCTATAACAATTTCCATTAATAATGAAACCTTGTTTGAGGCAGGCAGTAAAGTAAAACTAGAGAACTTGTTTCCCTGATTAATTCCTTTACTTTGGATGTGGACAGGAGAACTGCATCCAGGAGGCTCAAACCAGAAGATCATCCGTTTAGTCCATTCCCAGGCGGTTCTAAAATATTTTTACTTACTCTTGGAGACATTAAGTGTTACTCAGAGAATGCATTTTTAATAGAGAGGGCTTCAGCAGATTCTCTTTACTTGGTATCTCATCATTTCTGACCTGCGATGGCCTTTCCTAACACGATGTGCCCAAACCCAGTAATCACATGTCTCCAAGAGTAAATTGACCTGAGTCTCTTAAATGAGCAGGAAGGGGAATAGAGGCGGCTGCAAATTTTTCTTCTATCAAGAAAAACAACGAACAAACAGAAACTAAAGTGTCTCTTATTTGAGAATCACTTCTTCTCCCTCGAAGGCAATCAGAATGTTGCAGAATGTGATTTCCATCCACAGTTATCAAAATGAGGTTCACCATTAAGTATCAACAAGCAAAATAAAACAACAACATACTGTCATTTGCCAACTAAACTGCCAAAAATTTACAAATGAATAACTAATTTACTCAGTGCTAGTAATGTTATGATGGTAGTAACATTGCTACCTGTAGTAGAATACTGGCAAAAAATAGTAGGAGCCATTCTCCTATCTGAATATATACCCCTGGCAACGTGACTTTGCAACTCCTCTCATCAAGAGGTGGAGTATATTGACCCTCCTCTTGAATCTAGGCTGGGCTTGTGACTTGCTTTGGCCAACGGAATATGGTAGAAGTGATGTTTGTGCCAAACATAAACTTATTTTTATGTCTGCATAGAAAATCCTGGAAGGCTTTCTCTCTTTTTCTGCCCTTGGCGCGGTAGAGAATCACCTGTCCCTGCTCCTTCAGATCACTTGTCATTACCTTACTGAGTGATGGAGCCTGTTATTAAACCCATTCGCATCCTTCAGATCCAGGTTAAAAATATTGGTTTCTCCTATTTTCTCTCTGAGAGGCTGATTTCTGTTGGTCAACTCCAGGTATAGCTTACTTTTTCGAATAAACATTTTAACCAAACCCTATAACTTGTGCAGGGCCAGACTAGGATGGGGTAAGTAAGGCAAGTGAGGCCCTTATCTCAGCTGCAAAATGTAAGGAGGCATCAAAAACACATTTATCAAAAAACGTTATTGTTTAATGCAATACTTCAGAAAATTGAAATTAATGCAAAAATTGAACAAAATAGCAAAATTTTAGGTAAAGACAGGATGAGTGTGAGACCACATAGCATAATCTTTGGACTAAGTACATCTAAATTCCGTGTCTTAATTTTGCCACTTTTTACTGTAAGACCTTGGAGGATTTATTTACCTTCTCCAAATGTGTTTTCTCATCTATATAATGTAGCTACTACTTTCATTGGGTCATTTAAAAAATTAAATAAGATGAGCCATCCAAGTGTTTAGCATGTCCTTATCACATTACTACTCAGTAAATGTACTGATTTCTCATTCTTTTTTCTAGGTGTGTATTTTTTCCTTTTGAAGCTTATCATTCACTGAACAAATCTTTTTTGAGTCCCTATCAATGTTCTTGGGATTGCTCTTAGCAGTGTTTTTGAAATTATGCTATAATGGTAAGCAAGAACAGGCATGGGCCTTGAGATCAAGGAGCTTACATTCCCCTGGGAAAGATAGACATTAATCAAATAATCGCAAACTCACATTTAAAAACACAGTGTGATAAGCATATAATGGAGGCATTATACGTAATTAGGCAATACTTCCTGCGTAAGTGCCAATCTGAGATAGGTACACTAATAATCAGGTGAAATGGAGAGAAAAGTAGCATTCCTAGATAGAGAATGGTCCTTTGCAAATGGTTGAATAAAGCAGTGCTTGAAGGCATTGGGAGAGGTCAACAATGTCAGTTGCTCTAAGAATGTCCATTTCATTGGTCACCTTAGGGAGAGCTGTGACTCTATGTTTGACTTAAGTGAAGAAAGAAAGGGAGATGACAAATGGACCTATGAAACAGCAGTACTTCTATTACAGAGAGTGGTTTATTTTGTTGTTGTTGTAGTTGTTTCCACCCCCACCCCACCCCCAGGGTTCTAGACAGACATAGGATAGGAAACAGAAGGAAAGTTTTTCTTTTGTTGATTGTTTGCTGAGGAAAGAGACTTGATAATGTTTAAAAATCACAGCAGGAAGTTTTCATACCAGAGGGAGGGATTAAATACACAATGGAGAGGAAAAGTAATCAATTCAGTCAAATGCTTATGAGGGAAGAAGGGAATAAGTTTCAAATCACCATCTGTAGACAGGTGGAGAGGTAATAAATCCCCAGTTATGATGCAGAGAAGGGTAGGATGGTTGCAAATATAGGTGATTTGTGTTGGGTTGTGCAGAGACAGAGAACAGATTTGCATCATAAAATCAGAGGTGTCCTTTTCTCATTATCACTCTCCTGTGATCACGTAGTGAGTTCAGTTTCAGACCCAAGTACAAGAATGCGATCTTCTGTATACCATTCTGCCAAGTGACCAGGGACTTCCCTTGGTCTTCGAGTCATCCAGTGTGGAACTGGGAAGGAGACTCCCCATGAAGTAGTCATGGTGGCAAAGGAAAAATTCCTGGCATTTGTAATTGTATTCATTTTCTATTGCTGCTATAATAATTTACTACAAATTTAGTGGCTTAAATAAGACAAATGTATTATTTTACTGTTCTGTAGATTAGAAGACTAACACAGATCTCACTAGGCTAAGATCAAGATGTTGGTGGGTTGCATTCCTTTCTGGAGGCTCTAGGGAAGAATTTATTTCCTTGCCTTTTCCAGCTTCTAGAGGCTGCCTGCTCTACTTGCCTCATGATTCCCTTTCTCTGTCTTCAAAAACCAGCAATATTGGCCAGGATCCTTCTAACACTGCCATCTCTCTGACTCTTTCTTTTAACTGTCTTATCTACCTTTAAGGACTCTTGTGATTGCTTTGGGCCCACCTGACTAACTCAGGATAGTCTCCCTATTTTAAAGTCAGTTGATGAGTAACTTGTTTCTGAACCTTAATTCCCCTTTTCTCATGGATCATAACTTATTCACAGGTTCTGGCGATTAATATTTGAACATCTTTTTATTTATTTTTTTTGAAGGGGTGGTTATTCTACTTATCACAGTAACGTAATGGTAGATTGTCTGAGACTTTGGGTTCAAACTGTGCAATATTTCTTTTTTGGCAGTCAATAAGAAATTTACTTGTTTTAAAAAAATCCAAATGCTGGCATTGTCCAGAAAAATTTAACAGGTTTATTTATAATTGTTATAAAGCTGAACTGCTGAAACTTGTTCACTGAAACATTTTGACTTGCATTAATGCTTTATGTCCCCGCATTTATATTAAAAATTCACACACAAATGAAAATGGAAAAACTGCCAATACCTGATTTCTGTCCCCTATTTTTCCACCTGCAATCATATACTTAGGTACCTTTTGACCCCACGGGGGGAAAAAAAATCTAACGTCCAGAACTACCAATAACAGGAAGAGAATTTTTTTTTTTTTTAAAGAATGAAATGTTTCCCATCATAGTGGATTCTTAAGCACGTTCTCCACGTATGTGGCGTGCTAGCTGTATGTCTTTTGGCATAATTGTTACACGTTTGGCATGTATAGCACACCGGTCGGTGCCTTCGCAAAGGCCAACCAGATAGGCCTCACTTGCCTCCTGCAAAGCACCAATAGCTGCACGCTGGAAGCGCAGATCTGTTTTGAAGTCCTGAGCAATTTCCCGCACCAGACGCTGGAAGGGAAGTTTGCCAATCAGAAGTTCCGTGGACTTCTGATAACGTCTAATTTCACGAGTGCCATGGTACCAGGCCAGTAACGATGAGGTTTATTCACCCCTCCAGTAGAGGGCGCACTCTTGCGAGCGGCTTTTGTAGCCAGTTGCTTCCTCCGTGCTTTACCACCGGTCGATTTGCGGGCAGTCTGCTTTGTAAGAGCCATGGTATAGAGACCTCCTTACTTACCCCCCTTCTCCTTCGGCTGGAGCTCAACGAGCTAGAGGCGGCGCTGGCGACGGAGAGTGACAGCGGCGCGGCGGCGGCAGCAAACACAATTGAAAGATGGCTGACACCGAGTCTATCCCCCAACACACCTTTTTCTTTCATTAGGTCTCTTGACGCAAGTGCTGAGAAGGCAGGCTGTTCAGCTATCACAAACTCAGATCCAATATTTCCAGGCATTTAAATGGCAACAACTGCAGGGTCTTTAGGATCACTTACCTAGCACTTCTGAGTAGCAAACCCCTTCTCAATCAACTCTCCTGACTTGAGATCCTAGTCTTCTTCTCCACTACTTTCAGAACTTCCAGCCTCTCTATATTACTCCACAAGAACTCTTTGCCTTCTCTGGCAGTCTCCATAGATTACAAATCAGACTAAATGGTACTTAAATGATTAGAAAAACTGTCTTCCTCTTTCTTGAAACCTGTGAGAGCTCTGTCATTTGAAACCCAGTGATTTGGCTGTCCACAACTTACAAAGGAATAAATAGGGATAGGACATTGGCATTCTGATTCTGTCCTGGGGAAGTCATCATTCCTCACACCTATATCCAGAATGGGTTGAACAGAATGGATTGAATGACTTCTTCTGAAACAGCAAAAAGAAATAAACCAAAAACCCAAATGTAATCTGATCCATCTTTTGTTAAGGGTCTTTCTTCTCTTTTTGACATATAATATAAAGGATTTTGGGGGAAAGATTACAGATACCAGGAGGCTACTCAAAGTCATATTCAGGCTAAAATTGTCTATTTTTTTAATATCAAAGACTAATTATAGTAATTGATGCAATGCTGTGCTCTAAACTTACAATTTTCTTTTAGGAAACAGAACCATTGGCAAATACTCTAACCTCTCATGGAGTGTTAGACTAAATTATCCTTAGAAATCATTGATACAGTACATTGAGGGAGAAGGGACATTTGCTCATCTCCCTATTAAGCCTCAGGCCTTGGAATAATGTCCCCTACATCCTGTGAAGCAGGATAGAAGACTTGATATGCTTGACTTTTAAATTAAAGAGATTCTTTAAAAGGAGAGGGAGGGTGGGAGGGAGATGCAAGAGGGAGGAGATATGGGGATATATGTATATGTATAGCTGATTCACTTTGTTATAAAGCAGAAACTAACACACCATTGTAAAGCAATTATACTCCAATAAAGATGTTAAAAAAAAAACACATTTCGGAGGACTAAATAAATATACTTCTGGTTAAATGTAAAAAAGAAAACAAAAAACGGAGAGAATATGTAATGGAAAGCAGTTAGAGTTGAGAATAGGCCATAAAGACGAGCTGTTGGCTCCTAGAAGCAGCATCTAGAGAGACTGTCAGTACTCAGGATTTGTATATGCTTCTGTTTAGAGTTTGAGAGGCAAACATGGCCTGCAGAAATCTTTGGTGGAACTGCTACCCAGAGCCAAAAGACAAGGTTTATTTATCGCTTTAATGTATTAAACATTAATTTTTAATATCTAAGAAATAATTATTCATTCAAAACATTTTTTAGGTTCCTATCTTGATTCAGGCTTTCTGGCAAGTGCCTAGAGATACAAAAAGGACTGAAACGTGTTTGAAGGTTAAGAACTTTGAAGGATAAATGTAGAAATCTAAAACATCATTGTAGTGAGATGTGTTTTGATGAGTTTTAAAAAACACCAGGAGACATTTGTCAGGCACATAAATGGGGATGGAGATGGTCCCTCCACCCATGACTGGAGGGGTTAATTCCAAGCAGAGTAACTGACATTGGGAAAGGCCAGGGGGAGGGGGTGCAGTACACCCGTGTGCAAGGAATTATAACAATGGCTGTTACATAAGATTCAAGTGGAAGTAGGGACAGTAAGTATTGAAAATGAAAAGATGGTAACTACCAGCACATAGAGGGTATTCTAAGACTTGTGACAGAGTGTTGAAATAAATCATTTTTGAATCAATTTTACAACTTGAACTTATATACATAGTCCATGGACTGTTTGCTTTGATACTTTCTTTAAGGCAACCCAGCTTTTCAATTGTATAAACTTATTTCAAAAATCTTGTATTAGTCCCATAAATAGAAAATTAGTACCTCTTGCTGTAAATTATAAATGGGAAGTAAGGTCTCAAAACTTCTTAAAAAATCACCATTAAAGGCTAATCAGACACAATTATCTGCCAAGTAGAGTCTTAGGATTAATTGTAGGTGTCATTCATGGAATTAGCTTAGGATGGTAAGAGAAGCCAATATTGTGGAGAAGATAATGAAGTCGACGTTTGGTGTGATGCTTTTGAAAGGCCAGTGTTTGGGCACTTAAAAAGAAGTTCAGCACCAAAGACAGGCCTAGAAGTTTAGCTCAGGGTCACAACAAGTTACAGGAGGAAGTTGACACTCCAAGAGTGGAGGACCATAAAGTTTTGTGAAGTTATAAATAGTCATTGGGCAGATTCATCTAAGTAATCAGCATTACCTAGACTAGAAAAGACTAAGAATATTGGTTTTTCTTTTTTGCTTTCCTTCTTTTTTTTCCCCCTATGTTCCAGTTCAACATTAACCAAAATTATCATCCATCACCCAAGGCAGAATTGATAAGAAAGATAAATTTTTTCTTTGGGTCATGCCTTTCTAATGTCACACTTCTGCTTCATGGTGATGACTTTCTTTTCTCCCTTCCTTTCTTCCTTGGTGTCCCAATTTCCATGGCTGGATTCTGTCTGACCTGGGACTGTCATGTGCCTTACCTGTATGTTGAAGTTGCCCTACATGTTCGGTTCCTACCCCCACAGATTCGTGTAGGAACTGCCTCATATCACATTAGAAATAACGTTTGCCTATATTACATATCTTTAAGGCTTCACTTCCTCTAATAGTAAGTTAATCCTAGATGGAATAAGTATTTGAGAGTCATGGTAATATGATCATATATTAGTGTGAAAGGCATATCTTACATAAGCAAAAGCAAGAATATTTTAATGATGACTTTCTGGAGGCAGTATTTTTACTCTTCTGATCCAACCTATCATTGACATTAAATGCCAGTGAATTTCAAAACAAATGTTTTGCAAGAGGTCATGTTCTGCTCTTTCAGTCTGTGGTGTCAGAGAATTTCAGCCCAATTTGATACTCATTTGAGTTGTAAGATTTTTCTCTTTGACTAAGATAGTGGTTAGTGAGTATGCTGGATCTGCTTCTGATACCATCAACAATTTGGGACTTGCAACAAAACAATGACAATGGAAAGAACGCTCGCTAGATTGAGGAGGACAAATCAGGGGATGAATTTTCCAGGCTAAAGTCAAGATTGTCAAGGAATGTAGAAGCAGTACCCTCAAGCAGTCCAGAGGGCTTACGGCACAGTACAACATGTAACACGCAACAGTATCTAATAAAACAGACAACTCTTATGGTAATAGAAGAGCTTGAGGCTGGTGGGATTAGGCCAGATAAGAGTGCAATAGTATGTGAACTCTCCTGTATACTGTGTCCCTTCTATATCCCGCACTATTTTAATTTTGCATTTGATTTGCCCTCATTTATAGGTTGCATTGTAAGTGTTCCAAAACTTTTCCTCTTTGGAATATCTTTACCTCACATTCTAAGATACTCTTTCCAAAGGCACAACAAAGGTACCTTTTTTGCTATTTCCCCTGCAGCATTTGGCCCAGTGCTTTGCACATAGACTATACCCCATAAATTATGGTAGTTTGATGATTTAAGTAATTTTCTTTGTAAAGTACTAAAAAGTCTTACCCAACACACTGAGTAGAGATATAGATGTGAGGGAATCAGTTTGACAATAGCCAAAGCCTGTAATAGACAATGCATTTTAAAAAAATGTGATGCTATTGAATTTAGAATAAATTGGGAGAAATAATTCACTTTTATGGTGGATTAAGACAGTTCTACTAATGAGACATAGAAATGTTGATGATGTTCTTCTAAAGTGTGATTGGATAAAAGTAATAGAGTTGGCAATAAATCAGTTTTGAAGAAGGAAAAATAACCATAAAAATTTAGTACGACATAAATATATCTGTTATTGAAAAAGATTAGTTCTGAGATTATGATTAATATAGTCAATTATTTGATTTCAGTGTTTTTTTAATCTCTATTGTTCTGAGATTAGCCAATGAATTTAATAAAATTTTATATTTTTATAAAAATATTAAAAAATTTTTATATTTTTTATCCCAAGCAATGAAACTGCAACATGATACAAGAGTAAAAATGCAGGGTCAGAGTTAAGAAAAATAATGAGAATCTCCAAAGACAAGAGACCCAGAGGGTAGTTTCCCCTCTGTTATAAAGTACTGTGAGCTTTGAGGCAAACCATCTTTGGTCCGGGGGGGGGGGTTTGGATCTATCTTCAGTAATAATGCAAAAAGATTTATTGACCTCCAAATTTATTCCAGGCAATTTTGAGGCAGGTAACCATTAACTTGAAATATTCTTAGCTTTAAAAGTTCCTTTCCATATCTAGATTTTTATTATTTTACTACCTATAACTGTGGTTTGTAATATTCTAACCTACTAAAGCTGTGTTTCAAAAGAAATGTGACACAGAATCACAATATATAAACCAGATCAAAGCAGTGAGTCAGGCATGGAGGACTTATTCTCCATCTGTCTGATAATCCCTTCCAAACTTCCTCCTATACTAGTCTCAAAGAACTCTATGGTATAGTCAACTACAATTTAATACGAATTTGATTGACCTAGACTACACTCATCAATATTAGTTTAACAGAGAAAAAAAGAGTAAATAAAGTAGATGTAATATGCAAATCCTTTGCTCCAAATCTATCAGTGTTTTCCCTTTGACCACATCTATTCTCATCTTCTTTTTCTGGCCTTCAAGGTAGTCCAGAATTTGGCCTTACTTTCCCTGGGTTAACTGAATTTACTACTAATCCCCAGCCCTATGCTGAAATATTTAGATCTATTTTCTCTGCCTTAAAAAGTAGGCACTGATTCTTGCTACAATACATCTGATCAGATGAATCCATTGTTTTATGAATATCGTCTCCGTTCTCTTCCTATTTTTTTTTCGGGATCAAGTATCAGTCCCTTCTTGACTGACTTCTTCCAACTCTACTGTATTTAAAGTTTTAATAAATTAAGTACTAAATCTTATATTGCTTTGTGTTACTTGCCATTATTTTATGTATAGCTCTTTTGACTCCTGGACTATTCTCTTGATGGCCATGTATAATCAACTGAGAAAACCTCTTAAATTTTTCTATCCTTTTAAACTAAATTTGCCTACATAATCAAAACCCTTTCGAACTGCCAGAGTTTACATAGTGCTTAAGGCTTGGTGGTGCCTCCATTTTTGAATAATGTTGCTTTTCAGGGGTTTTCCAACTGACCCCCAAATTGTGAAGATCATGACATGACTTAAAAGCGTCTGCTTCGGCTCTGTTTACATTATCTTTTGCCTTCAATGCCGTGTTCTTTACTTCTTTCTGGAATATGGACTAAGACATAGGAATCCCTATGTCTATAGGGATAATCCAGTTTTCTTCACACTTTGCACACATCATACCACATTTTAGAGAAAATCTGGGTCTCCAAATCATGTTTGATTGAAGATAGTGTTAATATCCAAGAGAATCAGACTTGATGCATGGATCCTAAGAATGGAAATTTCTAGTTGATGCATATGCTCTGAAATCAGAAAGAGAGCAGATGGGGACAAATGTACCTACAAAGTTTGGAGAGGTTGGTTGAGACTTTAAGAACTGGAAGCTAGCAAGGGGCAGGCAAATGTCTAGGTCTCTAAACACTAGCAAGGTTTTAACCCCCAAAGAAGGGCTTGAGTAAAAACCAGTAATGAGGGCAGGAATTTATATATTTGGAGTAGGAAAGGGAAACAGAGATGTAGAAGGACCTGTGGATCTAGGGGCAAAAAGAAATCCAGGACTCAGACCCAGGACCTTCAAGGCTGAATTTATAGTGGAATAACTAATTTAAATCACCAGGAACAGTGTCTTCTTTACATAGATCCTGCATAATAATCAGAGTTTCTCTGAGCATTGGTAAGCTCTTGATGATTGATATGTGTTTGCATTTTTAGAAGCTTAAATTAAACCAGCCAATATTATTTTTAATTTTTATCATTTCTGTTATGTTTATCTTTTAATAGGATATTTGTATTTTCATCTTAAATATAGAAAATAGCATAATTATTTTACTTATTCTCTCAAAAAGCACAATTTTTTTCATTCTCTGTGTTTACTAAATAATATGGATAATAATTTCAGCACATTTTTTATCCGTGAAAGCCTATGTACTGAATGTAATAGAATAAAATCCTATAGGCAATGAAGTGAATTTATTTATTTTACATGCAAGGAGCACTGATGCTAAAATAAGTCTAGAATAAGAGCTTCAGCAATAGATGTGTCCCATTTAAATTTATTAAGAAAGAAATCTTCAGGTAGTGAGCAGACAATGACTCTGCAGCAAATTTAAGTAATAATATTTTAATCTCCCAGTGTCTGATTTATTTTGAAAAATGTGTGATTTATTACTGAAAACACATCTTATGTAGGAAATAAGTAAGTGATTTTGTAAAGCAGCAGAACTTGGTTGTTTGGTTATTTAATACTTGAATATATTTAAATGCCTACATCATTTACACGTCACCCTCAGATATAAAAATAATAAAATTATTTTACACAATATAAAAAATATTTAGATTGTTCTTGGGAGAGCGCATACCTATACATCATGGACAATCAACAACTAAATGCCAAAGAAATTAATGTTAGATAGAAAATTCCTAAGTTGAGCTACAAATACAAATTCAAGGGACAATTTTAAATTCCTAACCTGAGACATAAGATAAACCATTCCAAATAAATGCCTTGAATGTTGTAATGGACACAGTGGTTCTACACCTCGAGGGATGATTTAAAATGCATTCACATCTTGCTGAGATATTATCTATCATATATAAGAAATTTAAGCCAAAATACCTTACTTATCAAAAAACACCTTTTATGACAAATGTGAAACCGATGTGAAAATTCAAGGTGTCAGGAAGATTTTGTTCAGTAATGAGATAGTTTGATTCCAACTATTGAAATAAATAAAAAAGAGAGGAAAAGAAACTGCCTCAGGGTTTGAAGTCTGATGTTATTCAGAAAAATATATGTAAGTTGGGCAAAACTTTTGTTAATTGTAGTACTGAGCTGAGAGTCGACATTATAATTTTAATATTATTGACAACAAAAATTACCTTTCTTTTATATTGGTTTTGACATAGATATGGTACTCAGGTTGAAACTTTAACATGATAAAACATAGTTTTTAATTTTATATAAGAAGCAATTGTAAACATAAAGCAAAATCTTGTACATTTACAAAAAAGGGTAATGGTCCTGTGCGTAATTCTGACCTTGTTTAGGACTATCAGAGAAAACCCTGTGGACTAAAAACAAGCAATGAACAAAGAAAGATTATAAACCATATGGAGAGATAGACCTTATGTTTTTATTCAATCTTCTTGATCAGATTATGGAAAGTGAATCTTTTTGTGAACTGTATAGATGAAGAGTGTTGGAAAGGAACTGTGAAGACTCGATTATAGCTCTTGGGACCTTCCTTTGTTCATTTGATAAATAAAGGTAACACATCATAAGATTGTCCTATCTAAAACACAAGGCTGAAAAGAAAAGGCAGAAAATAATTGACAGGGCTTGATCTGCTTCTTTTGTTGACTGTCTTACCCAATCATAAATTCCTTCTTAGAAACATATAAAGGCATTTGAAATCTGGTAAGAGCTAAAACTAAGACGTGATTATTGCTATTGATGTTAGATGGGCAATGAATGCAAAATGTCTGAGTGTCTTTAATCAACAGCGTTTAGGATCACTAAATGGCAGATGCTTGGGTTCCTTATCGTCCTCAGGAAACTAATAGTGTTTGGATCTTGTTTCAACTCATATTTTCTGATGATTAATTATTAAAAGTTATGTTTGTTACTAATGCAAGATGTTAAAAATAGAAAAAACTGTGTTTAGGGAATATAGGAACTCTCTGTACTATCTTTTCAATTCTTTTGTGAATCTAAAACTTTTCTATAAAATAAAGTCTACCATAAAAAAGTGATGATAAAATATATTTTTAATAACAAAAGATCTGAATAGATGCCTCATTAAAGAAGATACACAGGTGACATAAGAATATGAAAAGATGCTCATCATAATTTCACATCAGGGGATTGAAAAGTAAAAGAACAATGAGATGCCACTACACACTTATTAAAATGACTAAAATCCCAAACACTGACAATACAAATGCTGACAAGATGCAAAACAACAGACACTCTTATTTTTTTCTAGTGGAATTCAAGATAGTACAGCTTCTTGGTATTTACCCGAAGGAGTGGACAACTTAGGTCTACACAAAAATCTGCACACAAATGTTTATAGCAGCTTTATTCATAATTGCCAACATTTGGAAACATTCAATAGGTGAATGGACAAACTGTGACACCTTCATAGAGTGAAATATTCTTCAGCAATAAAAGAAATGAACTATCAAGCCACAGAAGGATATGCAGGGACCTTAAATGCATACTGCTAAGTGAGTTTTTTTTTTTTTTAAATACTACATACTGTATGATTCTAACTATGTAGTATTCTACATAGTATTCCAGTATTCTGGAAAAAGCAAAGCTATGGAGACAGTAAAAAGATCAGCGGTTGCCAGGAGTTTATGGAGAGGGAGGGAGAAATGAAAAGCACAGGGGATTTTTAAAGCAGTGAAATTACTCTGTATGACACTATAATGGTGGATACCTGTCATTATGTATATGTCAAAACCCATAGATTATACATAAATAGTTAGTCCCAATGTAAACTATGGACTTTATTTAATAATAATGTATCAATATTATCTCATCAAATGTAACAAATATATCACTCTAATGCAAGGTGTCAGTAAGAGGGGAAACTGAAACTGTATGTGTGTAAGGGAAGGGGGTATTGGGGAACCCTGAACCGTCCAATTTGTCTATATCCCTAAACTTTCTCTAAAAAACAGTCTATTAACTTTAAAAAAGTGATGTTTATTATTAATAATTTTTCCCACTATCAATTTCCTCTTCAAATATCGTTGAATTCACAGTTGCACACTGAACCACTCATCTGAGAGCTATTATCAAGTCTTAAGTGGAAGCTTTGGCTGGATGTATTAAATATAACCTTAGGATATGAATGCTGTGAAAAATATTCTAAGTTATGGTGAAATATTTTTTTAATTAACAAAAGTTAAAGGAATTTTATTTCTCCCTTTTACACATCTCTCAAAATTATCAATTTCAGGGAAAAACATAACAATGTAAATGTAGTTTTTTTAGCATACTGGCTTTTGAATCATGCCTATCTTATGTGAAGGTGAAGAGATCTTTGCTATATACCTAGAAATCATACAGTATGCACTATTGGTATTTTTATGTGTAACCATGTTGATGAAACCATTTGTACTTCTATCTAATTATAATCTTGAGTCTACAAATAAGCCTAATTCCCTCTACACCTAATTAGAAATTTCATACATTAGTATGAAACTGCTTTATATGTTATAAAGAGATTATTTCAATATAAGCAGATTTAATATTTATAACAATACATAAGAATGAAAACACCCAGCTAACAAATGCAATATACACAAATATATCTATGAAATGACAATTTACTATCTTGAAAATTTTCAAAAGCTTGAAAGTGTAGTTAGTATAGAGCATGAGGTTTTTAGGAATTTAGAATAATGACTATTTGTTGAAGCTTAAGGTTTTTCAGTATAGACTTCACAGAAAAAGCAGCTGTCCAGCAAGATCCTGACATATGAACAATAATGATGCAAAATAAAGTTAAAAACAAAATAGTAGTATTAACGTAGTAGTTAGTAGTTACCATTCATTGTTCACTTTCCAGCGTTTCAGCTAAGCACTTTACATGCATTATCTTTCTGAATTGTCCCACAATGGTATGAAGCAGGTAATAGTCACCTTGTTTTACAGGTGAGGACATAGGCAAGATGTGAAGTTTCAGGCACAGACAAGAGATTATTTGCTCAAGACCCTATAGTTAGTAAGTGAAGGCCCCAGAGCTGGTACCCTGGAGCATCCTAACTGCTGTGTTTTCAGAGGAGGGGTGAGCCATCCACCCAGAGTGCATGGGAAGAACTTACAGGAATGAGCTTACGGTTTCAATAAAGTAGGTACAAAGGACTGAGTGCACTCCTGTTTAAGAGTAGAGATAAGAATTGTTTTGAAGGAAGCAAATCTAACTTAAATGAGCATTAGAAGACAGTGTTAGCATCTGAAAGCTATGACCCCTTCAACATTCCCCTTAGGCCTCTTCAGCCTGGTTAGCATGTGTGTTATATTTTCTTCTTTCTTCTTCAGCTCCTAGGAGTGTAGCAAATGAAAAGAGAGATAGACAGGATTTCTTAAAAGCCTTTGTAAACTCCTTCTCTTCCCTCATAGGTTCCTTCTTTACCTCTGTCCTGAACTCTGTTCAGATCTACATTCAAATGCATTGATGCTTGTTTCTTAGATGACATCATTTCTTCTGACCTTTTTTGAATGATCTAGGAAGCGCATCCATGCTCAAAGGATAAGAGTATTAGAGTCACACCTTCGTAGAACGATAAGTTAACATTTTTTGAATTTACTAGAACTTCTGAGGTTTTTACATGAATAATTTTATTTAATTCTCTTACCTTTCATTATCCTTCATTTAATATTTGAAGTAAATAAGGTACAGAATGGTCTATTCTCTTGCTGAAGTCACACAGCCATAAGTAAAACTAGGATTCAAACCTAGGTAGCTTAACTCAATAATTCACATACTTAACAGATAAATGAAACTGCCCCATGCTAGCAATGTATTTTGTTTTTTGTTTTCCTTTTTTTTTTTAACCTCTTATATTCCACTTGTCTGCAAAAGCCTGCTCCGTTATGCCTGCCAGTGCTAAATCAGTTAAACTAGTGTTAGCTAGTCTCCTAACTATGAATGTAGAAGAAAAATCTTAGGAGAGAAGCTGCATTAGTTTTATCGATCCGCTTTTGCAGAATTGAAAACAAAAAGCCATCCTGAAGCACATCAATAGAATTATGGTTTCCCCTGTGAGAATTTACTGCATTGGTGTTCTGATTTGTTCTCTTCTAAAGAAGGAGCACAGAAAAAATTATTAGGTGCTAAAATAGGCTGGCCCTGATGAATTATTGACAGCTCCACATATCTTTCTAGTGTTTTGTTTTCCTCAACTCATGCTAACATTACTCATCCTGCACTTTAACAAATTATAAAAGGTTTATTCAAATTTACTTTTTTTTTTTTTTTCTTCAAAGATGGAGGCCCTAGGACATCAAAGGAGCATACAAATTACAAATCATTAAGTGAGGTTCTGGGATTAATATATATTTTAGGGTATAGCTTCTCTTTTATTTTTCTCCTCTACCTTAAATCTATCTCTGTTCATGGGAACACTGGCTATGACTATTATATATCCTAGTTATGCATTGACAACACTGAGTCTGTAATGGTGAAACACTACTGTTTTAAGAAAGGCTTTCTGTGATTAAAATTACATATATTAATATGTATAATTAATATACACACATGTAATATGTGTGGATTAAACATATAATTCATATACATGTGATATGTGTATGCATAAATATACACACAGATTGACACACACACACACATAAACAAGCACGTACATACACAGGCACGCAAGATTTCAGAACCTAATCTCATGCCTGCCACAAGTCAAATGTCTTTGCACAAATCTGTTTTAGTCACTTTTTTCTTGAGAAACGAGTCTTAGGAAAGGTAACAATTACAATTTCCACATGTTGTAATCAATCAAATCATCTCTAAAATGTACTGTTTTTAAAAAGATCTGAAGAAGAAATAGCCCCTATATTAAAAGCAACAATAGCAACAACAAAAATGCTGTATCCTAAGTGTTTTGCTCTATTGTGGTCGACTCTGTCGAGGGCATCTTGCAGTTTGTTACACTGCTTTGAGGAAGAAAAGTTAGAAGGCTTGTTTGCAGACAGCATGGTGCCTGTTAAATCACTTGGCTTCAATGATTTCCTCCTTATATGCTCACCTACACAGCTTGTCCGGCACTCACTGCTACTTTGGGGCATTGTTTTCCTAGTTAGATTCTGGAAGTCATCATTTCTATTGGGAACAAAATATTAGGCTGAGGGGCAATGCAACCACTGACTGAGGACCCCAGACAGTCAACAAGAAAAGAGTGCCCCTGTTCCCATTTGATGATGAAGAATATACCAAAGAGAAGTGAAAGGAACACTGTTGCTTGGTTAGAAAGTATTGAGAGGACATGAGGTTTGGGAAGTTTTGTAACAGAATTTCTTTAAAGTTTTGGCTTTCTATAAGAAATATATTTAATCCTTGATGTTAAGTCAACCACTCCATTTTAAGCATTAGAATACAATTGGAAATCTTCCGTTGTTTAACATTTTCTGTGTTAAAAAGAGCCTTATTGACTACAGTCAGAGACTATTTTTGAGAAGAGGCTGTGAAACTACAAGTCCTTCTGAGTTGACCTTTTTGGTGAAGCAGTGATCTGATGCCACTGGTTGAGAGTAAAACGGTTATGCTTTGTGCTTTTAAAATGGGTTATAAACGAAATGAGGTTGGTTTTATTAAATTACCTTTTCTTTTTTAACAAACACCATCTGTTTGGGCTTGGCAAGTCTCCCACAGGAAAAAGAGGAAAAAAAAACAAACAAAAAAAAAACTAATGATATCCTGAAATACAAAAGAGAGTGTAACTTTTTCCTTCATAATTGACCCTGGTAATTTACTGAGGTTAGGTTTCTGGTTCAGAAACACAGCTGGTAAATTCACAGTGCTAATTTAATTATTCGTGCAAATGTTTGCACAGATTTTTAAAAATTATTTGAAAAGCCATTTTATGTCTATAATCTTACTTAATTTTCCCAACAGAGATGAAGAATAATGACTTTAACATTCTGTCCTCCCGTTTTAGAGATTAGGAAATAGAGGCAGAAATGTTGCAGCTTTTTAAAAGGTGATATGGTGAGCAAACGATAGAGCTAAGTCTCAAATGCAAATTTTCGGGCTACCAATCCCATATTATGTCCACTCCACTCCAGTCTCTAGACAAGCAAACATGACATGAGCCTCACTGGACATCATAAAGATGAGACCTTGGGTAATCTGGAGTGCAGAGTTGGAGTACGACGCATCAACTGCTCCACAAGTTTGGGCTGTGCGTCACTTTTTCCACTTCCCTCGGGGAGGGTAGGAAAGGTGAAGGGATAATGGCTAAGCAGGCTGCCTCCAAATAGAAATTTGCTGAGGCTACCTGATGGAAATAGCCTAGCCATTTTGGAATGTTTGACCAGTAGCCTGGATAATGGGAGGCACGAGAGTCAGCAAATGTAAAAATCACAGCTGCTCGGGATTTTGATGAGATGACTTCTTTCAGCATCATCAATTATCGGGGATAATCAGACTTCAACTCTGGGAGAAATGAGGCTGAAACCAAATGAAAATAAGAGCAGGCAAAAGACCAGTTCAGTTGAAAAGATCAGTCCGTGGTGCTATCATGATCTTGGTGACTGCTTGCTGAATGTATTATTATTTTTCTTTAACTTTGTGAGCAGCGTCGCGTAATTGTCAGTGGCTCTGCCTGAGGTGCTTAAACGACAGAGTTATTGATGAGCAGAGTTCAAAATTGCTGACATGGATGGTTTCTGTCTCTGGGTTTGAAAAACCTGATGGAGGCACAGTGAGGGCAGCCTCAGGCCAGGGATTCTTTACTTGTGTGGGATTACTGGAGCTCTCCTTTGCCTTGAGATAGGACTAGAGAATTCAAAGATCCGTTGGCACCCAAGCTGACATTGTACTGATTCCTAATCTCTCTAAATTAAAAACATGACACTATTTGAAATTAAATTCTCCTCTGCCTTTCTGAGTGCTGCTCCTGGAAAATTTCAAACATGACAAAGATTGAAGTGCTGGGTGCCCAGGGTATGGAGCATTCCAAGGGAAGATGCATTTTGTCTGGGTCTGCTGGCTATGGTTCTAATTCTCTAGAGCAACCATAAAGTAATCTTTCTTTAAGTCCTTTGCTCCTCTTTCTAAATTCTTTAATGAGCAACACAGAACTCTGTAATAATGCTTGAAATAGCTCCGGAGGAAGTAAAATGGTTTATAGGAGTACAACCCCAACTTCAAGGACAAAAGTATATTAATTAATAGGAACGTATTTCAAAGTTCACTTCCAAAGCTTGCCATTTCATTACTGCCTTGGCCAAAGTACAAAGTGATGATGGTCTTTATTATTTAACTCCAACGGAGCTGCCATAAAGTGTTTCTGATGTTCTTATTAAGGAAAGTAGATTATCCTGCAGTTTTTTTCAATCCACTCCTTTGAAAGACAAAGTGCTACCTTTCTTTTCTGCTGTTCATTCTTTGGTCCTTTTTCTCTATCCCCATTCTCCCTCCTTATTTTTCTCCCTCAGTCTCTTCACCCTTCCCCACTCCAGTTTCTCACCCTTAGACCTTTCTTTTCTTCTTTATATCTTTGTGATATCCACTATGCATCATTTAGGATCTAGAGAAGGAAATGCCATGTGTTTAAATAATTACAACATGAACTGGAAAATAGAGAGTCACAAAAGGAAAGCACATAGAATGCAATATGTTCAGAGAAGAGAGCAATTCCCTTTAGCTTGGTAATGGGGAAAGGAAAGATCAGTAAAACTTGATGGATAGAGGTTCTCTGAGTTGAGTCTTAAAGCATGGGTAGAATTTGGCCATGTGGTCATGTCAAGGCAAAGGAGCTGTATGAACAAAGGCACAGAGGTGGGAAAAGATTCAGTAGTTGCAGTAATTCAGTATGTTTAGTTGAATATTAAATAAATGGGAAGAATGGGATATGGGAATGTAAGTCAGAATTAGGTAATGAATAATTTTAAATGCTACATTGAGTAATTCAAAATTTATTCATTAAGTAAGGGAAACAAATTTTCTTTTTTGAGAAGAGCAGTTCTGTGGCACATGAAGATTAATATGGTAGTGATGTGTAGGATGGTTTGAAAGTGACTGCTGTAATAGCTCTTGTTAGATTAACATGATCCTCTTTTCTATTTAATGGTTGTTGCACGTTGGGTCTCCCGGAAAGCACACAGAGGTTTATTAGGGAGTGCTCTTGGGATCAACACCTGTGGAAGGAAAGGGAAGGGAGTACAGTTGAATAAAGAGAGAAGTTTCCCAAAACACCAAGGGGAGCTCTAAAGCTGTCATGGCTGTTTAGAATTAGGCCAGGCATTGAATATGGGCTGCCCTGGGAAGGGGCCATGGCCTCAGGCAAGGTGACTGGGCAGTGTAGGTAATTCCTGAAAAAGCCTACAGCTGAGTGTTGTCTGAACAGTACTCCCCGTAGCTGAAGGAATAATTAGCTGAAGGAATAATTCCTTCAGTCCTGGTGGGAAACCTGGACGGCACATCACAGAATTTACTACAATTGACTCGTTTATCTCTTAATGTCTAAGGTTTGTCCCAACAGAATTTTGAATATTCTTTTCTCAGCACACTTATCACATTCAATATTTATTACAGGCTTACTTATTCATCTTTGCAACTAGAAGGTAATCTGTGTGTGGACAAGAATTGTCTTCTTTATATCTCTGTATTCACAGCATCCGGGATTACAAGAAATAGTTGTTCAAGAGATAATTTCTGAACGAAAGAATCAAAGAATTAACTGCTTTAATTCTTTAGGATACCTGGTCTGTTAAATTAAAAAGATAATTCTTTCACCATTTTTAATCTTTTTAGGGGAAGTCTTGGTTTAGTCAGGCTACCTTGAAATCTACACTGGTATCTATCATGCACTTCCTAATCTCTGAAACTGGTACTCATTTCTCAAGTTGTTAACCATTGCTGCCAATGTATATTCACTTTTGTTCTAAGATACTGCTACATATTAAAGCTAGTCGAATGAATCAGCAAAGTGCAAGAAGGATCCCATGCTGGAAATTATCTGAAGACACAAATGAGGCAAGGAATGATTCCTGTACTCTTGAGTTTACAATATTCTTGATAACTCTTATAAAGTTTAATTGACTCAGGAATAACCACAAAGCCATGTACAATGAGTACTAAGTAATGCTGAATAATTAAGGGAGAAGGAAGCATAGAAAGAAACAATAATAAAAATGAAGATAGTTTTTGGAGAAAAGATATGGCATTTGAAAACAGAGCCTCAAAATTCTTTAACTCTTCTTACAAGGAAAGATGGAGTCTGTGTCTCCTCCCCTTGAACCTGGACAGGTCTGTGACTACTTTGACCCAAGAAAGTATAGCTAAAGCAACCATTATGTGACTTCTGAGGCTAGGTCAGAAAAGTTTTTACAACTTCTACCTGGTTCTCTTGAAACACTAGCTCTACAGAGGTTCTGTTTCAGGAAACTGTCAAAACTCAGCTCTCATGCTGTCAAGAGTCCAAACCACATGGAGAGGCCATGTTTCAGTGCTCGAGTCAACAGTCCCAACTGAGGCACACTTATGAATGAAGGAGACATCTTGGAAGTTGTACCTCCAGACAGCTGTCACAGCCTCCCATCTTTTGACTCTTTCCAGCTGAGTCCCCAGAGGTTGTAAAGCAATGAGTTCATTCTATTGTACTTTTCCAGATTTCTAACCAACTGATTTTGTAAGGTTAATTAGATGGTTATTGTTTTATGCCATTAAATTTGGGGCGACTTGTTAAACAGTAAAGATAAAGGTAACAAAAGACTTTCTGAGGAATTGTATTTTTAAAAAAGTTGTCTATTCTCATTGTGTTCTCAAACACTGTTTAAACTGCTTTACCGCTTTTGGAAATGCCACACATTTTTAAATTTCTATTGTTCAGAGGAGTAGGTGATTGCAATGGGTTGACTTGCTCAGCAAAACTTCCTCATATTAGTAGACAACAAAGGTGACAATTATTATAATTCATCATAAATGTAATGATATATTTTGAGAGTTTCCTTTGTGTCAGGTATTATGTAGGTACATTATGTAAATTACTAATTTAATTTTGATCCCTATCTTATCCCTCTAAGGTAGGAACTATTATTATATTTTACACATGAATACAATGAGGTTTAAATACCACATAAGTAATTAGCCTGAGGACTCTCATTCTTCCCATTCAGAGAGAACTGGGAAGTGAATCTAGGTTGGGTTGACAAAATCCAAACAAAATCCAAAGTCTTAACTGCAATGAAATAGGGCTTTTATTCTTGAAATAAAATAGAAAAATATACAAGAGGAAGATAGTGTGAGATGGCTTTTGCTAGTACTGTCCCGGTATGGGAGAATAATGATTGTGTCATAATATCTTAGTAACTTTTTATACACTAATGTGAAATATGGTGCAAAAAACTCTGGCTTGATTTCTCCACAATATTTAGAGTAAAAGGAGCATCTTGAATTACTATACGTGCTGCATAAATTCAAGAAGATGATCTGAAAAGAATTCAACCAAGCAGTGGCCCTTGAAAATAAAGATTTCTCATAAAGTAAAATGAATTATTGTCCTCGCCCATTGCACTAAAACTCTAATATGACAGTAACCGGAAAGCTGAGGGGAAAAATCATTTCAAGTAGGGCCTGTTTTGTGGCTCTGGACCCACAGATTGATTTTATATGCAGGTTTAACACTCGGCAGCTGCCAAAAGGCATCAGTGCAGTAGCCCATTCAGAGAAAAACAAAATTTGAAAAGAGGACAGCCAGCAAGGACATGCTGTAAAAGGCAAAGGACAAATATGAAAAAGATCTCCTGGCCCATGCTCTCAATCTGGACATGTACAATATCTAAGAATAGAAGAGACGACAGAGGAAAAGCTAATATCAAATTTAAACATGAAATAGAGATCAGCAGCTCATTAAATCTTACGCATTTCCACGAGAACAGGAGCTGAAGAGAAGTAGCTGAAATTATACCATTTAAAGTGCAGATGATGTGATTCTAGGAACTAAATATATACGAGAGGTGATGAGATCCCACAATGATTTGAACAAAGCCCTGTTTTAGAGATGGCTTGAGTCTGTAGGAGGGAAGCAGTAGATGACTGAGATGATCACTCTGGGTAATTTTAATGCCTTTGTCTTATGTTAAGATGTTATAAGGTTATGGTGTTTAGGTGTTCAAGAATGATGAAGTACCAGTATTGAGAGGATGCTGTGATCTTAACTTGGAATCTAACGGTGCTTTCACAGTGTGAATCATGAAATTCAGCATTCATGTATGAATTTATGTCTGAATTTATGTCTCCTAACTTCTCAAGGTAACTCTGTATATAGCTTCAGGAAAGGACTACCTTTCTTTTAGAATGGAATCTGCCATGAGATAAATATAGATTTAGATGCAAGACTTTGGAAGCAATAGAAAATTGAATACACAGTTATTCACACTTTTATTTCTATACTTCAGAAGGAGTATCCTCATTTTTATTGTTAGTTTTATTTAACAAGGCATCAGCAATAGTTTTAAGAAGAACTAATTCAAAGCAGCTGAAGCTCAAGATAATAGAGGACTTGGTGTGTAACTGAGCAGAGGGTTAGTGCACTGACCAGGGCCATGTGATACTGGGGCAGGGACCACTTTCTGTGATAGGTCTGATGTTCACAATATGGCATCCTGGTGGTATACCAAAGTGACATTAGGAAAGGGACTGTGGAGCCTCTGATATGGCTTGGATCCCACCGTGCTCCGCAGGTTTCGGTAAAGCTTGACAAAACATGCTGTCTGCATGCAGGTTCCGATGTGCTTAAAGGTCTAAGTGCTCTGAGCTCTTCAGTGACTCTGGAGCAAGGTGAAGTGGGAATTACAGATTTTTCTTTTAGTGATTTCTTGTTCAGAATTTTTTTATACTATCTATATGCTTGCTGCCAATCAGTTCAAAATTAACTTAGAAGGCCAATAAGGTGTCTCAATATTTGAATCAATACAGCATATTTATTGAAAAATTACAGTACTTTCCAAAGAAGGTGAACAACATGGATTTTGGGTGGTAAATAAAAAATGATACTAACTTCAAACATTAGACTATATTTGCGGGGTGGTGGTAGGGGAAGCCTCCAGCAGAAATACTGAGTTCAACACATCTCTTTTTTTATTGCAATCCTAGATCAAGGCAAGAGAAAATTCTGATAGCAGAGCAATGCATTCTAAGACTGAGTTTATCAAATATGTGCCTATCTGGCTACTAGTAATGGCCCTTTTAAACATATGACCACAGGTGAAATTTCCAGGTGGATTTCCCCCCAGAGCTTTCTTAATTTTAGTTAGCAATAAGCAAAGCAAAAATATTCTTGTCCAGTGTCTGGCAACTCTGTAAAGTGATAAACTGAATGATTTAGAGGACCTTCATGAGTGGCATTTTATTCTTGTTTTTTTTAGTACTACAAATAATTGGTATGTTAATCCCTATTCAACTGAATTTAATCTGTTTCAATTTATTATAACACTATGCACGGTATTTCAGCTGATTTTAGCATTCAAGAAAGCTCTGTTGTACAAACTGGACAGGGAAACCATTTTTAACACCCTTATAGATTTCATTTGGAAAGGGTTGAGTTCATAGGGAATTCACTTCAAGTACCCACTGCAATCACCCCTTGTTTGTAGTCAGTGCTTTGGAAGCAGGGCTTAATAACATTTCCTTAAAAATTTAAGAGTTCACGATTTATCTTAGTAATCTTTCCTCTGTGTTAAAATTCTGATAGGCAGGATACTTTTTCTAAAAATCTTTGCCTTCAGTTTTAGTCCTTTTGTCTTTTCCTTTCTATCCTGAGAAATAGAGAAAAAATTGTCCACCACCACTTATACAAAATCTCAAACTCTACCTGAAAAGATAATACACTTTGGAGGCTATAGAAGCTGAGATTGACCTCTGTCCTAAAACTATTTCTCAACCCATATACACTCCTGCTTTCTATATATTCATTTCCATGCTTGTATTATTAGACTCTTGACAAAATAGAGCCCAATTATAAAGGCTCAATCAATACTGAAGAATGTGTTTAGACAATACATCTTATTTATTCACATTTGTATCCTTAAATGAAAAATACTACAAAAATCTCAGTTTTGAAGGCAACTATATCACCATTTTCTTTTTGTCTACACAAATCCCACCCAGTCCAAAGGGCCTGTCTCTAGTTCATCTCCTCCTAGAGTTCTTTTCTAATTTGCAAAGTATCTGTTAACTTTCTCCTCCCCTGAAATTTTGCCAGTAAGCCCTTAATTATGCAAGGTGTTAGGTTGTTCTCTTAAGGTGTTTCTTTCATATGAATCTCCAAATAAACTCTGAAACTCTTTGAGAGTTAAGACGATGTCTTAAACGTCTCTTGTATATTCACAGCAATTAGCATAATGTTAAGCACATTATAATAGGTTCTTATGAACACTTGTTGATCGAGTCACACAATCAACTGCTTTCCTGAGTCCCACAGTTGATTTTTGCAGTTAAATATTGTGAGACAGAGAGCACCACCGTCACTTGGTGTTTCAGAAACTCCTAGGCAGAATTCAGATTCTAGGACTCCTTAAGACCAAGTTGCAGTTAGGATTTGGAGGATAGATACTATTAACCTCAATTTGTAGCTCTCTGTTTTTAACAAGCAAACAAAAAAACAAACAAAAAGTACCACTGTCTTTTCAGACTTTCATACCGAAATTTTGACTGTAAAATGTGAGCAGCCCAAACTTTCTAAACAATCCGATAGAATGATCTTAAAATTTCCATCATTATATTAGCATCGGTAATCTTTGAGAATTATATTCTCTTCAATAGGATAATACTGTTAACCTCCAAATTCTTTTGTACCTCGTAATTGAAAGGTTCTAAAGAACCATATTACTAGTTAAAAATCCTGGTGCCAGGAGAGTTCATGTAAAATAATTTCTTTCATTCCATTTTTTTATTGCAATTAGTTGGTATCTGAAGAGAGCTAAAGTCCTCAATAAAGGCTGTCCCATCCAATTTTATAAACACTAGATTAGAAATTTTTGACACTTCATGTTTTCATAACTGAATGTAAACTTCAGAAGGGCAGGGCTCTCAGGTTTTATACTGACCTATCTCCAGGGCTTACTCAGTCCCAGAAATAACACAAACATTTGTTTCATAAATGTTTACTTATATTTCTTTGAGATTCCAATTTGTGATTTTGTTAGGCAAAGTCAATAAATCTTGGGAGACAATGACCACATATTCCCTCCTGCCTTAAGATGATTTCAGCTACATTTGTTACTTCTGTTCTCTGCCAATCTTGGATGTTGCTTTTGAACAACTAATAGTTTTTAAAATAATGTAATTTTGAGATTACTTCAAATCTTATGCAAACCTGATTTTATGTTTCATATTAAAAGTTAAAGGTTTTTATTTTTTTGAGTTACCTGCACTGCAACGTGTAATCTTCCACAAATTTTACTTTCTTTTTCAACACCTGTGCTATAAACTGATGCCAATAAAGGCCAACATATTGTCTAATGAAGGCCAACATATTCCAAGTATTATTCAGTAATGAAACCACGGCAATTAACAAATGCTTTCAATATTCTTTATAGAACTGCATAGAACTTAGTAGCTGCCTTTTAACTTGTTCCTCTTCAGAATTAATGACTTTGGTTTTTAAAGGCAATACCTATATTTTCCTCTGCTTTAAATTCTTATTTGAGTAGGAAATTCATCACACCCAGGAAGATAATTGCACAGTGTCAATGGAAGAGTATCAACACTCCCCATATTCTCTGTTACCCACTATGCCCAAGACATGTCAAATAAAAAAATGTACTCTAAATAAAAAGAGTGCACTTACCATACAACTATAGTTTCAAACACACTTTCTACAACTTCTCTTACAACTAGATTTCTCTGCCTAAGTTCTTATTTAGAAATGCTAGAGCTTCCAGCGGGAAGTATGTACAAGGATTGTGCAGTCATTGATTTGTAATAATAATAATAATAATAAATACTTGTGCTAAGCATTATGCAAAGCAGCTGACATATATAATCACATTTTAAATTTTACAGTGACCTTTAGGTATTACTTTTAACTGTGTAAACCGAGACTTAGAACAGTAAAATATAACTTGCCTTAGGTCATAGAATTATTGTGTTATAACTAGGTTGGAGTTGGAAGCCAGTCTGTCTTACAATAAATCTGTGCATCTTGTTAGGCAATACTATATTGCCTCTCTCTGTTCTGGGCAGTTATTTTACACATCACCAAAAAGGGGATGTGAAAAATACATGTTGCTCGATTACTCAATTGGAAAAGGAAATTGTATAGACAAATATTGTTAAAAGAGAAGAGATATTTAATAGTTTTCTCTCTCAAAAAAGGAGTATCGTCCAACATATAATTAAAGGTGATTTAAATAGTAGCATAGATTTAAGAGATTTTAGAGATTGGAAAATGATAATAGTTATTTATTCATTCAATCAGTAGATAGTTTGAGTGTCCCTTAGGTGCAACCACTGAAACAAAGCACTGGACATACAGTAGGATATGCTCAAAGCAGAGATTTCTTTAGTAAAAATTATAAAGAAGTCATAAAAAGCAGCACATCACATATTTACATATAGGGACTGATGGAAATACTGCATTAAAGCTTTCATTGCAATTTTACACATTATGGAATTATGTATTGCTAATGAGGGACAACACATTGAATATATCATAATGTCACTGAATATATTGTGCCTCACAATGTAATAGCAATATATAATTTGTTACATGTATTTATGTTTGTTTTCAGATTTTATGGCCGATCTCCATGTTCAGAAATTTTTCTAAATCCACTTATTAATTCTAATAATCTGAATGTAGATCCTTTTGATTTGTAAAGTATACATGATGTTTTCTGGTATAATGACAGTTTTAAGTCTTACATTAGAAATCTTGTATCTTTTATTCTTGTACTTCTGCAGTGACTAGGACATTCAGTACAATGTTCAATGAAAGGGATAACAGCAGACATTGTTGGCTCATTATTGACCTCATAAGCAGAACTTTTTAACATTTCACTATTAACTAAAACATTTGCTGTGGGATATTTGTAGATACCACTTACCAGGTGAAGAAAAAGTTCCTCACTGTTCCTAGTTTGCTGAGTTTTAATCATGGACCATTTTTAATTTTATCACTTTTATCATTTTCTGTCTATTACATTGATTGTATTCTTGTTCTCTACTTTATTAATGTAAATGACCAGCAATCAGTTTTACATACTTGAAACACACTGGACTATTTTTGTGGCTTAAATTCTTGTTAATTTTCTGGGATTCAGTTTGCTAATATTCAATTCACTTAAAACATTAATTGACATATTTAACATATAATATTGTGTAAAATTAAGGTGTACAACACAGTGATTTAATACATTTATATATTTATAATATGATTGCTATTGTAGTGATAATTAGCACCTCTATCACAGCACATAATTATCATTTCTTTTTAGTGGTTGTGATAATTAAGATCTGCTCTCTCAGCAAGTTTGATGATTATAATATGATATTGTCACCTATATTCACTGTACTGTGCATTATATATATAGGACTTATTTACTATGCATTGCAAGTCTGTACCCTTCGACAACATCTCTTCTATCTCCCCACCCCTCACAGACCCTGGTAACCACCATTTTACTCAGTGCTGTCATACAGTATTTGTCTTTCTCTGACTTATCTCACTCAGCATAACGTCCTCAAGGTCAGTCCATGTTGTTGCAAATGGCAGGTTGTCCTTCTTTCTCATGAATAATATTCCACCACATATATGTGTATTCATCCACAGACAGATTGTTTTCCATATCTTGGCTATTGTGAATAATGCTGCAGTAAACATTAGAGTGCATATATCTCTTCAATATTATGTTTTCATTTCCTTTGGGTATATACTCAGAAGTGGAATTGCTAGATCATATGGTGTTTCTATTTTCAATTTTTTGAGGAAGCTCCAAGTTTACATTTCCACCAACAGTATACAAGGTTCCCTTTTCTCCATATTCTTGCCAACAAGAATCTCTTGTCTTTTTGATGATATATATAGCCATTCCAACAGGTGTATGGTGGTATTTCATTGTAGTTTGGGTTTGCATTTCCCTGATGATTAGTGATGTTGAGCATCTTTTCATGTACCTGTTGGCCAATTGTGGAAATTCAATCACAATGATCAGAGTGGAAATAAATGAAATAGAGACTAAAAAATATTAGAAAGTAATAATAGACTAAAAGTTAATAGACTAAAAGATAGTTGATGAAACTGAGTAGGTTTTTTGAAAAGATAAACAAAATAGACAAACATTTATCTAGAGACTTACCAAGGGAAAACAAAAGTACTTGAATAAATAAAATTAGAAATGTAAGAGGAGACATTACAGCTGATACCACAGATATACAAAGGATTGTAAGAGACTACTATGAACACTTATATGCCAACAAGATGGACAACCTAGAAGAAATGGAAAAAATCCTAGAAACATACAACCTATCAAGACTGAATCATGAAGAAATAGAAAATCTGAACAGAACAGTTACTAGTAAGGAGATTGAATCAGTAATCAAAATGTTTCAACAAAGAAAACTCTAGGACCAGATGGCTTCACAGGCAAATTCTACCAAACATTTGAAGAACTAATACAAATCCTTTTCAAACTCTTCCAAAGAAGAGGAAGGAACACTTCCAAACTCATTTTATGAGGCCAGCATTACCCTGATACCAAAACCAGACAAGGCCAGTATTGCTGATAAAGATAGATGCAAATATCCTCAACAAAATATTAGGAAATCAAATTCAACAGTACTTTAAAAGGATTATACACCATGTTGGAGAGGAATTTACTCCAGGGATGCAAGAATGGTTCTGTATCTGCAAATCAAGCAGTGTAATACAACATGTTAACAAAATGAAGGATAAAAATCTTATGATCATCTCAATAGATGCAGAAAAGGCATTTGACAAAATTCAACATCCATTTTTGATAAAACCTCTCAACAAATTGGGTATAGAGAGAACATATCTCAACTTAATAAAGGCCATGTATAACAAGCCCACAGCTACCATCATACTCAAAGGTGAAAAGCTGAAAGCTTTTTCTCTAAGATCTGGAGCACGAAAAGAATGCCCACTCTTACCATTTATATTCAGCATAGTAGTAGAAGACCTAGCCAGAGCAATTAGGCAAAAAAAAGAAATAAAATGCACCCAAATCAGATAAGAAGTATAATTCTCTCTATTTGCATCTGACATGATATTATGTGTAGAAAATCCCAAAAGTTCCAGGAAAAAAAAAAAAAAAGAACTGTTAAAACTGATACACAAATTCAATAAGTTGCAGGATACAAATTTTGTCAATAGACAAAAATAAGTTCTGTTTCAATACACCAACAATGATCTATCAGAAAGACAAATTAAGAAAATGGACCCATTTACATTACATCAAAAAGAATAAAATACCTAGGAATAAATGTAACTGAGAAGGTTAAGATCTGTTCAGTAAAGACTATAATCAATGAAATAAATTTAAAAAGGCACAAATAAATGGAAAGATATCTTATGTTCATGGGTTGAATGTATTAGTAATATTAAAATCTACTGAATCTGAAACTACAGATTCAGTGCTACCTCTATCAAAATTTCTATGACAATTTTTTCACAGAAATAGAAAAGAAAGAAAAATAATGCTAAAACTTGTATGGAACCACAAAAGACCTTGAATAACCAAAGCCATCATGAGAAAGAAGAACAAAGCTGGAGGCATCACACTTCCTGATTTCAAACTATATTACAAAACTATAATAACCAAAACAGTATAGTATTGGAATAGAGACAGACACATAGATCAGTGAAACAGAATAGAGAGCCAAGAAATAAACCCATGCATATATAGTGAGTTAATTTAAGACAAAGGAAACAAGAATATACAATAGGGAAAGGAGAGTCTCTTCACTAAATGGTGTTGGGAAAACTGGACAGCCACATGCAAGAGAATGAAACAGGACCCCCATCTTATACCAGGCACAAATATCAACTCAATTTGGATTAAAAACTTGAACTTAAGACCTGAAAACTTAAAAATCCTAGAAGAAAACATAGGTATAAGCTCCTTGGCATCAGTCTTGGAAATAATTTTTTTGGATTTGAAACCAAAAACAGTGGCAACAAAAGCAAAAATAAGCAAGTGGCACTACATCAAATAAAAAGCTTCTTCAGAGGACTTCTCTGGTGGTCCAGCAGTTAAGACCCTGCGCCTCCAGTGCAGGGAGTGTGGCTTCCATCCCTGATTGGGGAACTAATATCCCACATGCCATGCAGCACGGCCCCACCACCCCCCCCCCAAAAAAAAAGAAAAAAAAGTTTCTGCAAAGGAAACCATCAACAGTATGAAAGGACATCCTACAGAATGGGAGTAAATATTTGCTAGTCATATATCTGGCAAGGGATTAATATCCAAAATATATGAAAAACTCATACAACTCAATAGCAAAAAAAATTTTTAAATGGGCAAAAGACCTGAATAGACATTTTTCCAAAGACATACAAATGGCCAACAGGTACATGAAAGGATGCTCAACATCAGTAATCATCAGCCAAATTCAAATCAAAATCACAATGAGATATCATCTCACACTTATTAGAATGGCTATCATCAAAAAGAGAGGAGATAAGTGCTGGCAAAGATGTGGATTATAGGGAACTCTTTTGCACTGTTGGTGGGAATGTAAATTGGTGCAGCCACTATGGAAAACAGCATGGAGGTTCCTCAAAAGATAAAATATAGTTACAATATTATCAAGAAATCCCACTTCTGGTATATATCCAAAGGAAATTAAAACAGGACCTCGAAGAGATATCTGCAGTCCCATGTTCATTGCAGCATTATTCACAATAGCCAAGATATGGAAACAACCTAAATGTCCACCAATGGAGGAATGGATCAAGAAGATGTAATATATATTGCATATATTATACGTGTGTGTGTGTGTGTGTGTGTATATATATATATATATATATGTAGTGGAATAATACATATATATATATATATATATATATATATATATATATAGTGGAATAATATTCAGCCAGAAGAAAGAAATCATCCTGCTGTAAAGATTATATACATAAAGACTATATAAGGTAGATTAAGAATAATAAATTAAGGATGAATTTATAATAGTAACCAAAATCATTAAATGTCTAGGGAAAAATACAGGAAAATAAGTTCCAGAGTTTGACACTGGAAGCCTCAAAGCTAATTAAGGGAAATTTTTAAAAATTTAAATAATGGAAGAGATATTCTGTGTTCATACATTGGACAACTCAATTTTATAAAGATGTTAATTTTTCTGAAATTTGTATATACTTTCACTATAATTCCAGTCACATACATTTATCAACTCTACATTTTAAATGCATCTAGAATTTGCCTTCTTATCACTACCTGCTTTACTAGGACATCTTAGTTGAGTCCACCATCATATTTTGCTTGGACTGTTGCATTGACCCCTCAGCTGGTCTTGTTGCTTCTGCTTTTGTTCCTCTACAGTATAGTCTCATCACAGGATCTACAGTGACATGTCTCTCCCTGTACAAAACACTCCAATATTTGCCAAATTGTTCAGAGTAAACACCAGTACTTATAAGAACCCTCAATGACTTTCCTGATCTACCCCTATCCCTACTACCTCAGGTCTCATGTCCTACTACCCTCTCCCTATCTCACTGCAGCAGCCCAAATGGTTCTTCCTCTGTATCTTGAACATTCTTGGCACACTCCATATCAAGGTCTTTGCTGTTGCAAAGTGCTTTACCCTTTGCCTAGATGGTTTTTCCCCAGTTAGCCACAGCTTGCCCCTTACTTCCTTCAGGCACATAGTGATTTCAGGCCCACCTGATAACAGCATTTAAAAATGTAACTATCAACAGCAGGATCTAGAACAGGGCCTGACACACAGTAGCATTCATTCATTAATGTATTCAGTAAATGATTGTTGAACATATCTGATATACCTGTACTATGGCTTGAAGGATGCCAACATTGAAAAGATTCAATCTTTGCTTCAAAGAAAGTGTCAAGTGGGGATATAAACATAACAACTAACATTTATGTAGGAGCTGCAATTTACAAAATGTCTACAATTTACATACTTCTTACATTTGGGCCTCCCAAACAACACTGTGTTGTGGAGAGAGCAGGTGTTTCACAGATATAAAATTGGAGAGGTTAAATAATTTGCCCAAGTGGGAAAGCTATGTCTCAAAGCCTGGCTTTCTGACTTTGAAACTCTTTTTTTCCTTTGGTCACACAAGACTGAATTCTCTTTGGACTTTGGGGAGTACAGTAGAAGAGTAAAATAAAGTCTATGCCTGTAATAAATTTGAAATCTTTGTGGGTCATAGCTGTAGCATGAGAAACAAAATGAATCCCATGACACTCAAATATCCTCAGGTTAGTTTATAATCTATAAAATGGGAGTCATGCATACACAATTACCTTAGGGGACATTGAGAAGATTAATGAGGCTATGTTTATGAAAAATCTTTAAATTATAAAGGGAAAAGCGTTATCTTCAGAAAAGGAAGTATTAATAATCCATATTTTTCTTATACACAAGCTTAGCATATGGTTTTGTGAAAGGAAATCCATGACTGTTTAATTCTAACTTTGAAACTTACTATTATTTAAAAAATAGTGTGTGATTTGATTTCTAAATATTGCTTAAGTTCTTTAATAAAAAAGGAAAGACAAACATATTTTCCAATGGAGTTCAAATTTGTAGACCATCCAGCCTACTATTAGGAGATGAAAAAAATTAAGAACCTCTAAATTTTTAAAACAACATTGAACAAAAGAATTAAAAGAGAGCTATTTTGGGGGCTTCCCTGGTGGCGCAGTGGTTGAGAATCTGCCTGCCAATGCAGGGGACTCGGGTTCGAGCCCTGGTCTGGGAAGATCCCACATGCTGCGGAGCAACTAGGCCCATGAGCCACAACTACTGAGCCTGCGCGTCTGGAGCTTGTGCTCCGCAACAAGAGAGGCCGTGATAGTGAAAGGCCCGCGCACCGCGATGAAGAGTGGCCCCCACTTGCCGCAACTGGAGAAAGCCCTTGCACAGAAATGAAGACCCAACACAGCCAAAAATAAATAAATTAATTAATTAAAAATTAAAAAACAAAAATAAAGGAATTCCTTAAAAAAAAACAAAAAACAAAAACAAACAAAAAAAAAGAGAGCTATTTTATTTCTAATCTCAACTGGAGAAATTCTAAGGTTAAAAAAGATGATTAATATATAGAAATGACATTTAGTTAATAAAAACTATAAAGTGACTAAGAAATTAGTCTCCTTAGGAACATTAATTTCATCATGACTATGCTTTTTTATAAGTAGATTTGTAAAAAAGTGATAAAAGCAGTATTTATATAAAAAAGAAAAATATTTTCTAAACTAGACACTGCATAAAGGACTAGGGAAGCATTTACTGAAGTAATGCTTAACAAAGTTTAAAATAATAGTAATTAGACAAGCATTGGCTTTTAAACTTACTAAAATATAAAAATTGATTTAGGTACATATTTAAAATTGATACATCATATACAGCCACTACAATTTACTTTTGTAAGATGTATGGAAGATTAAGATAATGCAAAGAAGATTACAGAATAAACGTCAATGTTAAAAAAAATATTTTTTTTACAAATTTAAGTTAGCATTTGAGGGCATTTTATAATATCAATAAATCAAAGTTAATTTACCTCTCCTACAGGAGTTTTGTCAGATTTTCTGTTTGGGAAATATTGCTAGTCATTTTTCACTTTGATGCATTTGCTTTAAAAAAAGTTAATAATGATATTTAATATTCTAAAATAATCTTTTAGAAATTATAGTCATATATTCAGAAAGCACATTTCCCCACATATTTCATATGACTTCACTTTTGTATGATAGATAACAGTACAATACTATTCAAATTAAATAGGTTTCTGGTTATTTGAAATGGCAAAGAAGGAAGTTGTGACAAAGCAAAATGGGAATGTTAAGTTTATGTGTCAACTTGGCTAGGCCGTGGTGCCCAGTTGTTTGGTCAAAGACCAGTCTAGATGTTGCTGTGAAGTCATTATTTAGACATGATTAATATTTAAATCAGTAGACTTTGAATAAAGTAGTTTACCCTCCATAATGTGGGTAGGCCTCATCCAGTCAAAGGACTTAAGAGAAAAGACTGAGGTCCTGCAGAAAGGAAGGAATTCTGGAGACAAACTCAAATTCTGCCTTCAAACTCAAGACTGAAACATCAACTCTTACCAGAATTTCTAGGTCATAGGCCCACCCTGCAAATTTCAAACTTACCAGACTCACAATCACATGAGCCAATTCCTTAATCACATACACACCCACACATATTTATATACATGCATGCATACATCCTATTGGTTCTGTTTGGAGAACCCTGACTGATACAGGGTTTATACCCATACCCCACCCCCCAAAATAACAAACACTAAATTCTATAGAAACCATTCTAGTATAAGAACAAACAACAAAACTTTAGACAGAATTAAAGAAATAGTGGGGAAAGGCACATGGTTGGTCTCCTCCTGAATTTTTTTAACTGGAGTAAAAGCTTTGGTGTACTGTGCCTTGAAATTTTACTTGAAAAATTACTTGGATTTGGCTGGAATGAAAATAACCACATTATCAGTGCTAAAAACTGGCTTAAGACCATGACTTAAAACATAAAAAAAAATCAGAATAGACTCTTAATGAATTAGACATAAAGAATTGGGAGAACATTTAGAACACTAAAGAGATCGAAAGTCAGTAGTATTTTTATGAGTAAGATTTGATATTACCTCCCAGAAAAGAAGGTGATAAATCTTTTCCACATGATTTCAGAGATAGATGGTTGGAATTCTAGAAATATTTATGCAAGATGGAGGTGGTGTTCTAAGCAGAATGGATATGGACTGGATTTTACAACTTGATACTACTGTAAGAGAACAGCTTTGATTAACTAAATATTCCTTAATCAACCACACTAAGAGAAACATAAAAGTCTATAGACAGAGCACTTGAGAAATACTTAAAGGAGGATGAAACAAGTTCTCTAGGTTTCTGCCATGGCATCTCAATATCATTCTTTTTGTTCATTCTTGAAGATAACCACTCAAGAATGAACTTGAGGAATATTTCACTTCTATAGCCAGTCAAATAAAATAATAATTAAGATCACCAAATGAACTTTACAACTGAAGCAATACTGTAAAAAGGATGGTGACCAGATCAGTGAGCACTAGAAAATGTGATCAGACTATAAATAAAGGATTTTGTTTCATCATAAGCACAGACATTTTTCAGAACCATTTCTGCCTATGAATGCTTTGGAACAGATAAGGGGTTGGACAGGGATTCTTAAAATTTTTATTTCTCATAATTCCTGTGCTGGTCATTTGCCTATTTGGTCTCTAGTCTATTTTTCCAATTACCTTGCTTTGCTTTGTATCACAGATCATCCTGTTTATAGACTTCTGGTTACATTCAGCAAGTTGTAGGCATTGGTGGGTGTGAGAAAGGGATAAATCAGGGTATTTCTCCCTCTCTTGCCTTACCTACAGTAACATTTCTAGCAGTGATTATGTGTCCATATTGGTTCCAGGTTCTGATAGAAAGCCACTGTTCCATGGTTCCAGCTCCTGCCAACAAAGCAGTGGATTCTAATGCCCATTAGACAATCCTTCTTGCTCTGGTTATGCTACTTCCCCTTATTGTCCCTGTTGCTCTAGGGATAGTTGATGTCTTCGTGCTGTTGCTTCATGGTACTCAGTTTGGTTATTCAACCTTTTTATCACTTGCTTAATCAATTCTCTATGTTAAATTTTCTCAGTATGAAAGAACTAAATGGATATCTTTTTCTTATCTCATACAGTTCTTAAAAGTGGTCACATACTTCTCTCCTAAGAGAACAGAATTTCTCCTAAGTCAATTTAAAGACTGAACTTTCTGACTTCTCAACATCTTTCCAAAAATTGTCATAACATGTTACACTTTGGGTTGTCAAGTGCAACCCAAAGAACTCATATTCTTATTGTTGTTCATGACATTTTGCATTCTATTGCTTCTAAAACAAGTACTTTAACATTACTCCCCCCCCAATACTTTTTTATTATTTCAGTTTTGAATAGGAATTTAAAAATTATTGTTGACAAGGTGTAATCACACCTGGGACCTTTCTATTTTTGTTATGGATCTTAGTGTTTTTGGTGTAACTAATTACTTTGGAAATATCCCTAGGCTGAGTGTAAATGCCAGTGTTCAGGAGAAAATTTATAAAGACATTATATCTTCCAATTGAGTTCTATTAAACAATATTTCACTATAAACCAAGTGAATACCTTCAAGATTCCTTATTGCACTGCCCTTGAGATCTTTGCCATGGGCCCACCTTGAAGGTAAACTGGAAAACAATAACTACATTCTAACAATTAAGTCATCAGAATTATCACAGATTATTTTAATGGTTTACTTAGAGGACTTATCTACAGAAAGGCTATCTGTGTGTGTATGAAGTTCCAAGATTTATTCTCTTGATCTGTATGTGGCTCTTTACCCATGTTTTAAACATTAGTGTAGCCCACAATATCCTCAAAAGTGTCAGAAATCTGGGCACTGTGCTGAACTGGACTTGGAGTGTAACCCAGTTAGACCTTAGGGAGAGAATAAATATTAAAAGCAGCATGCACTAAAAAAGAAGTCCAATGGGAGAAGAGCAGCATTCTGTTCTGCTTGGATCTGAGCTCAGTGATCCAGATGCAGCAGAGTGACCTAAGAGCTCCCAAAACAATTCTCTAATTTCCAGAGAGAATGGCAGCTAGGACTTCAAACTCAGAAAATCATAGTTTACATGTGCAGAAAATGCTGAAACATTGGCAGATAACCTAAGGAATATATGTGTACTGAATGTACTTAAACATATGTTTGAAATTTTAAATTTAAAACAAATTATAGTAAGAAAAGCAAGCAAGCATATATATGTATGTATATATGCATATGTATGTGTATATATATCCTAATGCATTCATATCAATTTACCTTTGAGTTAATCTCAGTGTATTCTCAATATTTAAGAATTCTCTCAATCTGTTTATGACGTATACTCAGATTCTACAACCGTATATAGCATGTGTCAGAAAGCTGTAAGTTGATGCAATGTGAAATTCAAAGGAAATGAAAGATTCATTTTCATGTTTTTCTCCAAATGTTCAGAGTCCTTTTCTTACTTATTGACCCTTTATTCAGCACCAATATTCTTCTCAACAAAGTAGCTGAGAATCTCCAGACTTTTATTAAAAAAAAAAAAAGCCCTTCAGATATGATATTTATTTTATAACACAAAAAGAATCAATAAGAGCTCTTTAGGATTAGAAGATTCACCAAATCCTGGAGGGATTTAAAGGAGAGATTTTTGTTCCATTCTGCTGCCAGAAGGTCAGATTCAGTTTGATGCCACACTCTCGTTTTTGTTGTGATGGTTATCTCAAAGCTTTTGCGTAGTTGTAACTCAGAAGTGGAATTCCAAACAGCAAAGGAATAGTGAGAAAAAAAAAAAGTTTCCAAAGAGTTCTAAAGGCTTCTATGAAGAAAGATTTCTCACAAAATAAAAATAAAAAGTGAAACTAAGGTAAGGAAGTCTTAGAAGTTTTGGCTTTTGAGATATAAGTACCACAGGAAAAACTACTCTGTCAATCTTGATCTAAATTTAACAGGCAATATACAGGTGGTAAAGCATTTTGTCAACTACCTGTGGGTAATGAGGCTTCTCTTGACTACATACGAGTTTTCAGATCTCTAATTATATGCCAGAAATTTCATACCTAAATTGGAACTAAAATCTGTTATTTTACTTGTTATCAGTGATAGTTTGGTAACTAAACCTTAAGGAGGAATTTACTTATATTTAAAAAAGTGAAATACAATTGTTAAAGTTTTTTTTTTTTTTAGTTTATAAAAACCAGGTAGCATAGAATCAGATAATTTGCTTGTTACAGGGCTTTATTTAGTGTTCTATTGACCCCTTAGGAATTATATTTAGTATGACATGAAGAGATCTGAACAACACTGCTTAGGTTGGATGTTGTTTAAAACTATATTTTTATAACAGCCGTATGGCATGACTGTCCCTAGGGAGGTAATTCTCTTTCTAATTCCTTTATGAATTGCTATAGTTTCATGATAATGAAATAATATTACAGCTTTCAGTACACTCAGCAAAAGTCAAGATGTCCTATTGACTCAGACAACAATGTAGTGGGATCCAGATTTATTATCTGTCAGGGTCAACCTTGCTCTACACAGCGGCAGTGTTCTGAGATCTTCCTGTAATGCTAACAAAATGTACCAACAGAGGGCTTCCCTGGTGGCGCAGTGGTTGAGAGTCTGCCTGCCAATGCAGAGGACACGGGTTCGAGGACACGGGTTCGAGCCCTGGTCTGGGAAGATCCCACATGCCGCGAAGCAACTAGGCCCGTGAGCCACAGCTACTGAGCCTGCGCGTGTAGAGCCTGTGCTACAGGAGAAGCCCTGACAATGAGAAGCCCGTGCACCGCGATGAGGAGTGGCCCCCGCTCGCCGCAGCTGGAGAAAGCCCGCACACAGAAACGAAGACCCAACACAGACAAAAATAAGTAAATAAATAAATAAATTTATTAAAAAAAAAAATGTACCAACAGAGTTATTCTGTTTCATTTGCCTATAATCTCACGTGTCCAAAATGAAAGTTGTTCTCTTTCTCTAAATAAGTACAGCACAGCGGCTGAGACCATAGCTCTAGAGCCACACTGCCTGAATTTGAATCCTGGCCTTGCCAATATCTAAACTGGTGACCTTGGGCAAATTACTTAGCCTCTTGCAGATTCAGATTCCTTATCAGTAAACCTGGAATAATGATACAAGCCACCCCCAGCATTGTTATGAAGATTAAATTCGTTGGTATGTTCAAACCAGTATTACTACTCAGTGAATAATGGCTGCACTATCCAAATTGTCCTTCAAGCTAGGAATTTTAGGGTCATTCTGTCTTCCTCCCTTATCTGACCATGATCACATTGTAACAGTCCTTTTCCTTTTCAATCTATCAGAATTATCTTTTTCACTTCTTTCCCCATTGACCTTGAAATTGAGCTCTTACAATTGAGGTTTCTGTTCTATCTTTTACATTCTATTAAAGTATTCATGGAATTTCCAAGCTTAAATCTGTTCACTGGTTTCCTGTTGATTGCTGCAGTGGTTGTCAGATTACTTGAAAAAGCTTTATATCTTTATTCAATGGAAAATTTTCATGGGAGTCCAATATGTACAAAAAGATAAGCACTGAAATGCCCCAGTAGCAGTGGGAAGTGAGGGTGGGAATCTTCCCATTCACTCTGCATATTACCTCCTCTTGGTTTTTGCTGGCCTTCAGGCCTGATAATCTTTGCAACTCTTCACATCCCCATCGTCACTACTCTCCTTTTGTCTAATACTCTCATCTGTGGACTCATAGAACTCATAGTTTTGGTATAATTTATTCTACTTTAAAAATTCTAATATTTTATAATATTTCTACTATTATGTGACATTTAACTCACTGCTATTTGTGTTACTATGGTCTTTCTTTAACTGGAGTCTGCATTTTAAGAACACGCATTGAGTTTACCTTTCTTGTGGTTTTTAAAACTGCTAGCAAACAATTATGTATACAAGAGATACTTAATAATATGCAAACAATAGATCAATTATGTTTCATGTTTTCTGTTCTCTCCTCACTTAGGCCAAGAGTACCCTGTCTCTCTTTTTTTTAATACATCTTTATTGGAGTATAATTGCTTCACAATACCGTGTTAGTTTCTGTTGCACAACAAAGCGAATCAGCTATATGCATACACATGCCCCCATATCCCCTCCCTCTTGAGCCTCCCTCCCATCCTCCCTATCCCACCCCTCTAGGTCATCTCAAAGCACTGAGCCCATCTCCCTGTGCTATGCTGCTGCTTCCCATCAGCCAACTACTTTACATTTGGTAGTGTGTATATGTCGATACTACTCTCACTTCGCCCCAGCTTCGCCCTCCCACCCCATGTCATCAAGTCCGTTCTCTATGTCTACCTCTTTATTCCTGCCCTGCAACTAAGTTCATCAGTACCATTTTTTTTTTAGATTCCATATATATGTGTTAGCATACGGTATTTGTTTTTCTCTTTCTGGCTTGCTTCACTCTGCATGACAGACTCTACGTCCATCCACCTCACTACAAATAACTCAATTTCATTACTTTTTATGGCTGAGTAATATTTCATTGTATATATGTGCCACATCTTCTTCATCCATCATCGGTCAATGGACATCTAGGTTGGTTACATGTCCTGGCTATTGTAAATACTGCTGCAATAAACATTAGGGTGTATGTCTCTTTTTGAATTATGATTTTCTCAGGGTATATGCCCAGTAGTGGGATAGCTGGGTCATATGGTAGTTCTATTTTTCGTTTTTTAAGGAACCTCCATACTGTTTTCCATAGTGGCTGTATCAATTTACATTCCCACCAACAGTGCAAGAGGGTTCCCTTTTCTCCACACCCTCTCCAGCATTTGTTGTTTGTAGATTTTCTGATGATGCCCATTCTAACTGGTGTGAGGTGATACCTCATTGTAGTTTTGATTTGCATTTCTTTAGTAATTAGTGATGTTGAGCATCTTTTCCTGTGCCTCTTGACCATCTGTATGTCCTCCTTGCTGAAATGTCTATTTAGGTCTTCTGCCCATTTTTTAACTCGATTGTTTGTTTTTTTGATATTGAGCTCCATAAGCTGTTTGTATATTTTGGAGATTAATCCTTTGTCTGTTGTTTCATTTGCAAATATTTTCTCCCATTCTGAGGGTTGTCTTTTTGTCTTGTTTATGGTTTCCTTTGCTGTGCAGAAGCTTTTAAATTTAATTAAGTCCCATTTGTTTATTTTTGTTTTTATTTCTTTTATTCTAGGAGGTGGGTCAAAAAAGATCTTGCTGTGATTTATGTCAAAGAGTGTTCATCCTATGTTTTCCTCTAAGAGTTTTATAGTGTACAGTCTTACATTTAGGTCTCTAATCCTTTTTGAGTTTATTTTTGTGTATGGTGTTAGGGAGTGTTCTAATTTCATTCTTTTACATGTAGCTGTCCAATTTTCCCAGCATCACTTATTGAAGAGACTGTCTTTTCTCCATTGTATATCCTTGCCTCCTTTGTCATAGATTAGTTGACCATAGGTGCGTGGGTTTATCTCTGGGCTTTCTATCTTGTTCTATTGATCTATGTTTCTGTTTTTGTGCCAGTACCATATTGTCTTGATTACTGTAGCTTTGTAGTATAGTCTGAAGTCAGAGAGTCTGATTCCTCCAGCTCTGTTTTTTTTCCCTCAAGACTGCTCTGGCTATTCGGGGTCTTTGGTGTCTCCATACAAATTTTAAGACTTTTTGTTCTAGTTCCGTAAAAGATGCCATTAGTAATTTGATAGGGATTGCACTGAATCTGTAGATCGCTTTGGGTAGTAGAGTCATTTTCACAATATTGATTCTTCCAAACCAAGAACATGGTATATCTCTCCATCTGTTGGTATCATCTTTAATTACTTTCATCAGTGCCTTATAGTTTTCTACATACAGGCCTTTTGTCACCCTAGGTAGGTTTATTCCTAGGTATTTTATTCTTTTTGTTGCAGTGGTAAGTGGGAGTGTTTCCTTAATTTCTGTTTCAGATTTTTCTTATTTAGTGTATAGGAATGAAAGAGATATCTGTGCATTAATGTTGTATCCTGCAACTTTACAAAATTCATTGATTAGCTCTAGTAGTTTTCTGGTGACATCTTTAGGATTTTCTACATATAGTTGCAGGTCATCTGCAAACAGTGACAGTTTTACTTCTTCTTTTCCAATTTGTATTCCTTTTATTTCTTTTTCTTCTCTGATTGCTTTGGCTAGGACTTCCAAAACTATGTTGAATAATAGTGGTGAAATTGGACATCCTTTTCTTGTTCCTGATCTTAGAGGAAATGCTTTCAATTTTTCACCATTCAGAATGATGTTTGCTGTGGGTTTGTTGTATATGGCCTTTATTATGTTGAGGTAGGTTCCCTCTATGCCCACTTTCTGGAGAGTTTTTATCATAAATGGGTGTTGAATTTTGTCAAAAGTTTTTTCTGCATCTATTGAGTTGATCATATGGTTTTTCTTCTTCAATTTGTTAATATGGTGTATCACATTGATTGATTTGCATATATTGAAGAATCCTTGCATCCCTGGGGTAAATCGCACTTGAACATGGTGTATGGTCCTTTTAATGTGTTGTTGGATTCTGTTTGCTAGTATTTTGTTGAGGATTTTTGCATCTATATTCATCAGTGATATTGGTCTGTAATTTTCTTTTTTTGTAGTATCTCTGTCTGGTGTTGGTATCAGGGTGATGGTGGCCTCATAGAATGAGTTTGGGAGTGTTCCTCCCTCTGCTATATTTTGGAAGAGTTTGAGAAGGATAGGTGTTAGCTCTTCTCTAAATGTTTGATAGAATTCGCCTGTGAAGCCATCTGGTCCTAGGCTTTTGTTTGTTGGAAGAGTTTTAATTGCAGTTTCAATTTCAGTACTTGTGATTGGTCTGTTCATATTTTCTACTTCTTTCTAGTTCAGTCTTGGAAGATTGTACCTTTCTAAGAATTTGTTCATTTCTTCCAGGTTGTCCATTTTATTGGCATATAGTTGCTTGTAGTAGTCTCTTATGATCCTTTGTATTTCTATGATGTCTGTTGTAATTTCTCCTTTTTCATTTCTAATTTTATTGATTTGAGTTCTCTTCCTTTTTTTCTTGATGATTCTGGCTAAAGGTTTATCAATTGTGTTTATCTTCTCAAAGAACCAGCTTTTAATTTCATTGATTTTTGCTATTGTTTTCTTCATTTCTATTTCACTTATTTCTTCTCTGACTTTTATGATTTATTTCCTTCTACTAACTTTGGGTTTTGTTTGTTCTTCTTTCTCTAGTTTCTTTAGGTGGAAGGTTACTTTGTTTATTTGAGATTTTTCTTGTTTCTTGAGATAGGATTGAATTGCTATAAAATTACCTCTTAGAACTGCTTTTGCCACATCGCATAGGCTTTGGGTCATTGCGTTTTCTTTGTCATTTGTTTCCATGTATTTTTTTAATTTCCTCTTTGATTTATTCAGTGATCTCTTGGTTATTTAGTAGCATATTTTTTAGCCCCCTTGTATATGTGTTTTTACAGTTTCTTTTTCCCTGCAATTGATTTCTAATCTCATAGTGTTGTGGTCAGAAAAGATGCTTGATTTGATTTCAAGTTTCTGAAATTTACCAAGGCTTGATTTGTGACCCAGGATGTGATCTATCCTGGAGAATATACCATGTTCACTTGAGAAGAAACTGTATTCTAAAAAAAAAAAAGAAAAGAAAAGAAAGAAAGAAAGTGTATTCTGCTGCTTTAGGATGGAATGTCCTATAAATATCAATTAAATCTGTCTGGTCTATTGTGTTATTTAATGCTTGTGTTTCCTTATTTATTTTCTGTCTGGATGATCTGTTTATTGGTGTAAGTAGGTGTTAAATTTCCCCACTATATTTGTGTTACTGTCAATTTCCCCTTTTATGGTTGTTAGCATTTGCCTTATATATTGAGGTGCTCCCATGTTGCTTGCATAAATATTTAAAATTGTTATGTCTTCTTCTTGGATTGAGCCCTTGATCATTATGTAGTGTCCTTCCTTGTCTCTTGTAACAGTCTTTATTTTAAAGTTTATTTTATCTGATATGAGTATTGCTACTCCATCTTTCTTTTGATTTCAATTTGCATGGAATATCTTTTTCCATCCCCTCACTTTCAGTCTGTATGTATCTGTAGGTCTGAAGTGTGACTCTTGTAGATAGCATATATATGGGTCTTGTTTTTCTACCCATTCAGGCATTCTGTGTCTTTTGGTTGGAGCATTTAATCCATTTACATTTAAGCTTATTACCAATATGTATGTTCCTATTACCATTTTCTTTATTGTTTTGGGTTTGTTTCTCTAGGCCTTTTTCTTCTCTTGTGTACTGCCTAGAAAAGTTCCTTTAGCATTTTTTGTAAAGCTGGTTTGGTGGTGCTGAATTCTCTTAGCTTTTGCTTGTTTGTAAAGGTTTTGATTTCTCCATCGAATCTGAGTGACATCCTTGCTCTGTAATCTTAGTTGTAAGTTTTTCCCTTTCATTACTTTAAATATACCCTACCACTCCCTTCTGGCTTGCAGAGTTTCTGCTGAAAAATCAGCGGTAACCTTATGGGGATTCTCTTGTATGTTATTTGTTGCTTTTTCCTTGTTGTTTTTAATTTTTTTTCTTTGAATTTAATTTTGTTAGTTTGATTAATATGTGTCTCAGCGTGTTTCTCCTTGGATTTGTCCTGTATGGTACTGTCTGCGCTTCTTGGACTTGAGTGGTTATTTCCTTTCCCATGTTAGGAAACTTTTTGACTATAATCTCTTCAAATATTTTCTCAGACCCTTTCTCTTTATCTTCTCCTTCGGGGACCCCTATAATTTGAAAGTTGGTGCATTTAATGTTGTCTCAGAGGTCTCTGAGACTGTCCTCATTTCTTTTCCATTACATTTAAGCTAATTATCAATATTTATGTTCCTTTTCTTTATTCTGCTCCTCAGCAGTTATTTCCACCATTCTGTCTTCCAGCTCACTTATTCGTTCTTTTGTCCCAGTTATTCTGTTGTTGGTTCTTTCTAGTGTATTTTTCATTTCAGTTATTGTGTTGTTCATAACTGTTTGTTTGTTCTTTAGTTGTTCTAGGTACTTGTTCAACATTTCTTGTATTTTCTCAATCTGTGCTTCCATTCTATTTCTTAGATTTGGATCATCTTTACTATCATTACTGTGAATTCTTTTTCAGGTACGTTGCCTCTTTCCCCTTCATTTATTTGGTCTTGTAGGTTTTTACCTTGCTCCTTCATCTGTAACATATTTTTTTGTCATGTCCTTTTTTATGGATGGGTGGGGCTGTGTTCCTCTCTTGCTGTTTGTTTGGCCTGAGGCATCAAGCATTGGAGTTTGCAGGCAGTTGGGTGGAGCCAGGTCTTGGTGCTGTGACGAGGACCTCCAGGGGAGCTCACACCAATTAATATTCCCTGGGGCCTGAGATTCTCTGTTAGTCCAGTGGCTTGAACTCCACGCTCCCACTACAGGAGCTCAGGCCTGATCCCTGTCCTGGGAACCAAGACTGTGCAAGCCACATGGCACAGCAAAAAAACCCCAAAACAACAATAACAACAAAAAAAGCAGAAAAGAGCAGAACAATAACCAAGAATAAAAATAATATAAAATTAGAAAAAGTAAAAAAATTGGAAAAAAATAACAATAAAAATGAAACAATAACAACAAAACATAACTATAACAGCAAAAATATTTTAGAAAAAAAGAAAATAAGGAAAAAAATAACAATAAAAAAAAATAAAAATAAAAGATAAAAAAATAAAAAATCCACTGCTGCCTCCTCTATCAGTGTCCTTGCCCTCACAGTGAGCTATAGCCTACCCCCACCTCCCCAGTAGGCCTCCAAGACCTCTAGGTAGGTCTCTGGACCCGCTGTGTCAGCCCCACCTCTGCATGTTTTCCTCTTACCAATGTCTTTTCCTGAAGCTGGCCCAGAGCCCATGTGTCTCTGCAGGCCAACTGGGGCACAGTTTTCCACAGGCACACCTGCAGGGGCCGATGCAGCTGGAGGAGGCCTTGGAGGGGGGGGTCACACTTGGCTCACCTGGACTCACGTGGCCAGAGGAGGCCTTTTCAGGGGCAGTACCTTGGCTTCCAGGACCTGCATGGCCCACAGAGGCCTCGTGGGGGGTGGTGCTCAGTTCCACAGGGACCCACGTGGTTGGAGGCCTTGGGGGGGGCTCAGGCCTAGGGACCCACATGGCCGGAAGAGGCCTTGGCAGGGCAGTGGGGCTCTGGCCGTGTGGGACCCACATGGCTGGAGGGGGCCCCAGGAGGTGGAGGTTCAGGCCCGGGACCCCAGCAGGCTTGCCAGAGCCCTAGCAGGCCAGGGAGACACTGGCTGAGTTCCCCTCCAATCCCTGATCCCCCAAAGGTCCCTCTCCATCCCTGCTGATCCCCTCACTGTGAGTGGGCCCCTCTGAGCTTGGGAGTTTCTCTCCACTCCCAGCCCCCTCTCAGGGGTCCTGGTTCCATCCCACCTCCACTTTTCTTCCCCCCATTCCCTCCCATGTCCTATGTGGTTGCACAAGGATTCTTCCCTTCCCCTTAGGTGTCTGAGGTCCCCCACCAGCGCCTAGTAGGTGCCCTAGTTGTGAGGAAATGCGAACTCCGCATCCTCCTACTCCTCCATCTTGACTCCACCCCCTGAAAATGTGATGAGTTCATTTATTAGTTCTAATAGTATTTGTGTGGAGATTTTAGGATTTTTCTCTATAAAGTATTATGTCATCTGCAAATAGTGACAGTTTTTCTTCTTCCCTTCCAATTTGGATGCCTTTTATTTATTTTTCTTGTCTGAATGCTGTGACTAGGACTTCCAGTAATATGTTAAATAGAAATGTCAAGAGTGGGCATCCTTGTCTTATTTCTAAATTTAGAGGAAAGGCTTTCAGCTTTTCAACATTGACTATGAAGTTAGCTGTGGGTTTGTCATAAATGGCCTTAATTATTTTGAGATATGTTCCCTCTATATCCACTTCGATGGGAGTTTTTATCATGAATGGATATTGAATATTGTCAAATGCTTTTACTGCATCTATTAAGATGATCATGTGATTTTTATCCTTCCTTTTGTTAATGTGGTGTGTCACATTGATTGATTTGCAAACATTTGAACCATTCTTGCATCCCTAAATGTATAATTGATTTATAATATTATATTAGTTTCAGGTGTATGTCATAGTGATTCAGTATTTTTATAGTTTATACTCCTAGTTGGATTTTCCATTTTCTGTAGATTCTTACTTCTTTTCCACTTATAGAAGACCTTGTAAAGTTTCTTTGAGGGTAGGTTTAGTATTGATGAATTTGTAGTTTTTGCTTGTCAGAGAAGTTCTTTATCTCTCCTGTTCTACATGATAATCTTGCTGGGTAGAGTATCCTTAGGTTGCACGTTTTTCCCTTTCAGCACTTTGAATATATCATGACACTCCCTGGCCTGCCAAGTTTCTGCAGAGAAATCAGCTTATAGCCTTATGGGGATTCCCTTGTGTATGACTCTTTGTTTTTCTCTTGCTGCCTTTAGTATTCTCTGTCTTTAACTTTTGCCATTTTAATTATGATGTGTCTTGGTGTGTGTCTGTTTGGGTTCATCTTGTTTGGTACCCTCTATGTTTCCTGTACCCGGATATCTTTTTTTTTTTCTTTAAGTTTGGCAACTTTTCAGTCATAATTTCTTCAAATACATTTTTGATCCCCTTCTCTCTCTCTTATCCTGGGACCCCTATAATGAGAAAACTGTTAATATTATACAGAAGATCTCTTAGACTGTTTTTCTTTTTTTAATTTAATTTGCTTTTCTTTTTGCCATTCTGATCGGGTGATTTCCATTATTTTATCTTCAAGATCACTTATGTGTTCTTCTGTACCTCTTAGTCTGCTATTCATTCCTTCTAGTGTGTTTTTATTTCAGCTATTAAATTCTTCATTTCTGATTGGGTTTTTTATATTTCCTAGTTCCTTATTAATGTGTTCACTGTTTACATCAATTCTCTTCCCTAATTCCCTTAACATTTTTATTATCAATGCTTTGAATTATTTATCTGGTAAATCGTTTATTTCTGTTTTATTATTTATTTTTCCAGGGTTTTTCTCTAGCTTTTTCAATTGAGAGTGGTTCCTCAGCCTTCTCATTTTGCTTAACTTTCTCTGCCTCTATGAATTTAGGTGAAACAGTCACCTATTGCAGGCTCAAAATGGTGTTCTTATGTGAGAGCATCCCTATATAGACTGCATATACCCAATGCCTTTGGTGGGAGAGCTGGATCTGACATGGATGCAAGTCACATCTTTCCTCAGAGTGTTCTGGCACCTCTCACCTTGGTAGGGGGTGCAGCTGGAGATGGAGGGGCTAGAGCTGGCACTGGGTGTGAGCTGGGACTTCCCCTCTATTCAGTGGCCATCACCACCCTATCAAGGGTGGGGTCTGATCCCAAATTGTTGAAGCAGAAACCCTGAAGATTGGGCCCAAGCTGTCTCTGTTCCCACTAAGTGTGTTTTTCTCTTTTCCTACACTAGGACCCTAGTTTTAGAGTGGGAGAGTGCTGAAGCAAGTGGGGCCCATGTGGACTCTTAGCTTGTGTAGGCCACAGAGTTATATGATGTGCTGCCTGTCTAGGCATCTGTGGCTCTACTCAGAGTCAGTCTTGGGTGCAAGTTCCCTTTTTCTCTTACAGTCAATCAGTGCCCTGGCCTCCTACACCCCCACCCTGTTGTGGAATTACTCTGCATGGCAGGTGGGCCTGCATGACCTTTCGACGTCTATTGGGGGTGAGTAGTGATGGAGTGGCTGCCATCAGAGATCTGGGCTGTTTCTGATGTGGTGCTTCTGTAAGCTCCAACAAGGGCCACTGCTGCCCCACCCAGGCTCCACCCTGGGACCAGGTCACCTCTGTGTCCCATGACTGAGTCTTTTCTGTAGTTTTGGCAACCCCAGATCCAGTGCCACACCTACGTCGAGTGAGTGGGGCCAGAGCATTCCCTCCTCTCAGGCTGGGGTGTGCTGAGAGGGTTATAGGAAACCCAGCAGCCAGCTGCTTGAGCAGATTTCTTTCCTCCATGCCTGGGGGCAAGCCAGGAGGCAAGAGCTCTCTGCAAATGGATTCCAGGCTCCTCATAGCCCTTCTGTTAGTCTCAGTGGTCCTCCAACCAGACAAGGGAGCTTGTGTCCCCCATGTAGAACCCCAGGACTGGAGTGCTCAACCTGTGGCTTGGACCACTCACTCCCTAGGGCAGGTGTCCTCCTATGTAGTCTCCCTTTTCCTCGGAGTCCCCTCCCAGGGGCACAGGTCCTAATGTTATCACTTTTATTCCCTTCCTACCCAATTACAGGTGGATCTTTCTTACAGCCTTTGTTGTACAGGAATCCTTCTGCAAGTTTCCAGTTAGTTTTCAGTTAGAATTGTTCCACGTGTAGGTGTATTTTTGATGTATTCATGGTGGGAGGTGAGTTCCACATCCTCTTATTCCTCCATCTTTATCCGAATCCCTGTTTTCATCTCATTTTCAGTCACACGGAACAGTCACACTATGGAGAGGTGTGTGCTTTTTCAGCAAATAAGACTAGCCTTCATTCTAGGAAGAATTCTCTCTGGAATTCCATTTAACCTTGTGTTTTTCATCAGGATGCTATGAAGACCTATTAGGGCCTAGGGTACAACAAATTGGGCATAATGACCTCAAGGCTCTGCTGCTTACAGGAAGGACATGCCTCTGTGCTAGTCTGTTGGGAAGGATAAAATGTCTTTGGTGTTTAAAAGGAAAGAAAGAAAGAATAGAAAAGAAAAAAAATCCTTCCTACTTTTGCATAGTATGTCATAAGACAAAGTGATAGAATATCTCCAATCTTCCACACAAATGTTCTTTGCCTGAGTTTTATTGACTTTCCACCTTCAAGATTATTAAACTCAATTTTACTTGCTACCTAATTCTGCCACTGCAAAAGAGTTCATTCTTAGTCAGGTTTTTTGAGTCCCTAAAACTCTCGGGGGATCTTATCTCTAATAAGAATATCCATTAAATATGTTTAATGAAAGTTGACAGCTAAGTATGATATATAAAGCACAATTTTTTTTTCCCTCTTAAGGAAACGGTCCAAGACTGACACAAAGTAGATCTCCAGGGTTCAGGAAAATTCTGAAAGACTAACAGAAGACTCCACCAATGCTAGGATGTCATAAGGATATGATTTTAATAGAATAACCATAGTTGAAATGCCATCATCTTAATAAATTTAGAACAAACCAAAGCTTTGAAAGCCTCTTTCTTTTTATTTTTCATTTGTGCCTGGAGATGACATATAAATCTGCACAGGTCTCTGCATATCATTTTCAAGAGAAATTTAACATGGAGGTACACATATCAAGCAGAATTTAAGATCAGGGATGCAACTTTTATGAACTTAATAATGTCATCATTTGTTTGAAACCAAGTTGTTCATTTTCTGTTGCATAGATTTCATTCTGACCTTAATAAGAAAATAGCATATTCCTCTGTGTGTGTGTGTGTTTTTCTGAAGCTGTAATATTAAAAAAGCATAAATCGAAATTGTTTTGACAGATGAACAACACAATTTTGTAACAGGATAGAAACTAAAGAAAGAAAAAAAGAAAGAAAGACTGAATAGCTGATAAAAGATGAGTTGAACTAGGAGGATTGATGTTAGAGCTGAAGGCAGCATTAGAGATTAGATGCTCATTGGCTTTTCAGCAAGCCTGATGACTCATTCTACATAAATGAAGTTTGTGATATGTAATGAAAAGCTTTCTATCTTCACTACAAGCAAATTAGCAGGTATTCTGTGGTAAGAATATTAATGTTATCTTACATTTGTTTCTGAGCAGGAACACATTAACAGAGCAGGTTTGAAAAGAATTTCACTTTTATAACATCAGGTGCTGAAAGTAGTAGAACAAGGTCACCTCTGTAAAGTAATGAGGGAAAATTAGGTTATAAACATGCAGTGCCTAAAAATGTATTCAGTCTGCTCTGCAGAGTGAATGCAATATAGAGTTTCCCCAAATTGCTAATTTTCTTTTACTCCAAATTATACTCAGGCCACAAACTGAATCCAAAGAGTTAAATAATAAAGCAAGACAGGATGGAGGAGGATTACTGGGGCTCATAATAGGCAACCAATCCAAATCAGTAGTGTCCAAATGTCTGTACATACACACAAATCAATTCATAATGTATAAATCAGGACTTTCGGAATGTTTTATGCAATAAACCTCAGAGGTCCACATTTCTGTTTGGGAGAAAGCAGAAAAAGGCAAATGAAAGACAAAGGCAAAGCACTGCTTATTTTGGGTGACTGTTAAAACATAAAAGAAAGTTGAGTGGTTGCTGGGAATACTATCATGATTAAGAGCTAGAAGATAAAATGACAATAAAATTCTTGAAAAGTGGGATAATAGGGGTGTGAAAGATTCTATTCCTTTTATGAATACATATAAGAGACAGGATGGGTAATGTGTATGCAGAAGTCTCACCAGATCTGGATAATCAGGTCTTGGGCAGGATATCATCTTATATAATGGACCATTAAGGCACCAATGTCCTGACTTTTGAGATTTGAGTAATCATACTTGTAGCTTTTTCCAGACTAGAAATAAACAAGCTAATATAATTTTTCACGTTGCCCTAAGTATCATCAACCCACATGCCTGACCTCCTATCTCCTGGGTCATAGTTTTGCCTTATTATTTATTTCTGCAACTAAATTAAGGCTTGTTTTGATTCACTTCATTTTGCCCAAATATGGTGAGACTATAGGGTGATTAAAATATAAGAAGGCAACCCTGACCTCAATCTACAAAAATCTTTCAGAGTATAATATAACAATTTAATTACTTAAGCAATTACCTGTAAGCAGAAAGGTGAAAGGAAGAGTGTTTTGAATAGCAGTTGATACAATTTTTGTTGAATTAAAAATTTATTTTGGTAAGAATTTAATTGTAAATGAAATGAATTGATGGCTATGATAGCCACTCCTTAAAAAAATTCATGGACCGGAATCAGTGACTGGTTCATAATGGTTGTATCCAACATGGAACTTAGTGTGTCTGGAATTTAGATGATTAAATTTGTTGGCTTAAGGATTAAATAATCTCATCCAAACTTTTTATTTTACAGGTAAAAAATATGAGACTTGGAAAGATGAAATAACTCATCCAAATTCACAAGGTAATTACTGACAGAGTTATAAAAGACTTGAACCTAGGTCTTTATATTTATTTCTATTTATTTTATTGACTAATGCAGCATGCTTCTCAAGCCTGGAAGGGTTTTGGTATCAGTAATGTTCAGGCACTACTCCAGGCCAATTAAATCTAGAATCTCTGGGGAAAAGGTGTACCATGAAAATTTTTATAACTCTTCTCATGATGTAATGCAGAGCCAGGACTGAGAAACACTGGGCCATTTGGAGATTCCATTAGAAAATTTTACAGTTCCTTTAGCCCAGGACTAAAGTGCTATTTTACCCAAGGTAATTTTGAGAGGAAAAACTTATCAGGGTTCATTAAATGATTAGCATAGAAAGTGCACTGTGTACGTCTCCAGTGTTTCTGTCATGTATTCACTTAACAGCAGGACATGTATCAAGGAAAAAGCCAGTGTTAAGGTAACACAGATCTCATTTTTGAAGCAATCTTGAAAATGAGAGGTCTGGCAAGATGAAACTTGGAAAATAAATCAATGCTTGTCTAGAGGTTATAGAGTAACTTGGGAACTATTTGAGCTCTAGTGATTACAAGATCAGAAGATTAAAAAATAACCCTGAGGGTGTGCTTTAGGAACCATTCCCTCTGGAGATATATGGGAGATTTATGATTGAGTTGAAATCATTTTTGTTTGGAAATAAGTCCAACTCAGGAAGAACATTAGAGTAAAGTAGAAATGGTGGGAAGAACATTGTCAGAGAGAATATGTTCTTTATTCAAATTCTAAAGGCTAATCATTTACCACTGAAGGAATAGGAACCACTTAATAAATTAATATGACAATTAATGGGTAGGCTAGCAACCAAAAAAGTACTTACTATATTTAGGACAGGTTAAGTGATGGGATCAGACAAAGATCAAGGTAGTCCTGGAACTCAAAGGTTTAGATATGACTCAAATATGACAAATGTTTGAAAAGCTACATAGAAAAAGAAGAGATAATTTATGATCTAATGCTATAATAGATGATCAATTATAAGGCACTTATATAGTCAAATGAATGTTTAGAAAATAAGCACTTTTGGGGTTTCAGAGGCCAAGAGAACAAAGGTTCCCAAATGACCATTTTCAGATAAAATTTAAATACCTTATAACATGGAGAATATAGGTCTTTATTTTTCCACTGCCTGGGGGTTTTTGGGGGGGTTTTTTTGTGGTTTTTTGTTTGTTTGTTTGTTTGTTTTAGTTTTATTGCTCAGTATTTCCCACTTAATGTAGGTCTTAATGCTGGGGGTGGGGGAGAGAAAGGACATTAAGCATTGAAACTAGCCTTTCTGACCTAGCCTTCCCTAACTTTATACAAGAGAAAAGATGCACGTGGTTGCTTCTCTATTTATCATATTTACCAGTATAATTTCCTTGCCCTCTCTTGTTTAATTAAAAACTTCCTCTGTCTATATGAGATGATGCATGCTGACTAAACTTATTGTGGTAGTCATTCCACAATGTATGTAAGTCACACCATTATGCTGTACACCTTAAATGTGTACAGTGATATATGTCAATTATATCTCAGTAAAACTAGGAAAAAACAAAAACTTTCTCTAAAAGAGGTCTAAATTATTGCAAACACCTATAAATCTGATTATATTTTAAAAGGTAGTTATTATTTAAAAGTTTCACAATTTTGTCTTTGAAAGAGGATTCCTAGAGAAGATAATGGTGAATTGACAGAAATATAATGTGATAGTATATTTATAGCACTGTAACATATGGCTATTTATTTGCTTATTCACTTATTCAGCCAGTCTATAAAAGTGGATTGAAAATAATAAATAAGTACCACTATGGGCCAGGTATTGTGATGGCTCTAGGGTAAAGATGAAACTTGATCTGTCACTGAATGGAGCAATAGTATTGTGATTGGGAAGAATATAGGCCCAGAACTAAGTAAAATGCAAGACATTGTGTTAGTGTCATAGGAGAGGTAAAACTATTCAGCATCTATCAAACCTGGTCTTCTTTCAGTGTTCCTTACTAGAGAGAATGGAAACCATTCGGTTTTGTATGTCAAATATATAGGAAGTAACATTAATGTCCCACTGTACCTCAACTTCAATTCTTAGCCATTGGCAAGTTGTCCATAATTCATATTCAATTTTTTTTCTATTCTTATGGCTTTACTCCATTTCATGTGTTTCTGCTCAAGTTAAACTTAGGTTCATCTCTTTTTTTTTTTTTTTTTTTTTATAAATTTATTTTATTTATTTATTTATTCTCGGCTGTGCTGGGTCTTCATTGCTGCATGTGGGCTTTCTCCAGTTGTGGCGAGCGGGGGCCACCCCCCACCACGGTGCACGGGCCTCTCACTGCGGCGGCCTCTCTTGTTGCGGAGCACGGGCTCCAGGCGCGGGGGCTTCAGCAGTTGTGGCTGTCAGGCTGTAGAGCACAGGCTCAGTAGTTGTGGTGCACAGGCCCAGCCGCTCCGCGGCACGTGGGATCCTCCCGGACCAGGCCTCGAACCCGTGTCCCCTGCATCGGCAGGCGGACTCTCAACCACTGCACCACCAGGGAAGCCCCTTAGGTTCATCTCTTGCCTGCACTAATATAAATATAGTAAATAGCCTCCTAACTAGTCTCCTTACATATGCTTTAATGAGAGCAATCTTTTCAAAATGCAAATCTGGTCATATCACCACCCTTCTTAAATTTCATGAGGGTAGTTTGTGTCTCTGCAGTTCATTATATCTCTAGCATCTAACATATTGTCAGATACAAAATAGATGCTCAATAAATAATCTCAATGGATAAATAAATGAATTGTAAAGTTGGGAGAAATATCTTGATGTAAGAATTCTCAAAATTATGAAACTTTAACCCAAATGAGAGACACTATTCTGCCTATCATATAGGGTGTTGATCACACAGAAAAGCTTCCAGAACTTAGATTAGCTGACAAAATACCATTAACGATATAATGTGTCCTAAGCATATATGCTTATTTTATAAATATGTGAATATGTAGATACATCTGTGTGTATGTAGATAAATCTAAATATATATGCACATTATATATATTGTACACCTAAAGGGAAATAGATGAAAATTATGTCACAAAGAATGTTATTGGTAGTGTAATAAACCCCTAGTGAAACGAGAAAGAAGTTTTCCTATTTATAGTGTAGAAGTCATTTACAGTTTTGGCCATTTATTATATATTTCCCCTGTTCCCCAAAGAGCACCCCGATTTCCCTCAGTGAACAACCCTTCTGCCACTTTCAGGCCTTGCTGATTTGATGGTTGTTGACTTCTTTCTCGTTTCTGGAATTAGGCATTGCATTCTCCTGGTAATTGAGTAATTGTTTCAGGGAGGGGTGACTGACCCAGTCAGAGCTAGTGAGTCGTAATTAGATATCCACTGGGAATAAAGAACTTGAATTTAGAGGCTATAAAGCTGAAGCCATTGCATCCATTTTGGCACCACAAAGGAAATTCCTATCAAAGAATGGAGCCAACATAAAGAATGGAGAGCTAAGTGTTAAAGAGAGATCAAGTCCTGGTGACATTATGTGAGCTCCAAGATCTTGGTAAGTCTGAACCAGGACTATTCTGTACATGAGCTCGTAAATTCCTTTTTGAATTAACTTGTTTGGGTTGATTTTCTGCCACTGGTAAACAGGAGGTACTTATAGTGTCATGTAGCTTCCATGTTCCCTGGCTGGCTGGGATGTAACAGTTCATCCCAGGCAACTGACCTCATCCTTGAAATGTGATAGATTGTATTCTGGCCAGGGATAGAGTTTCTTAGTAAGTCAGATAGGCTAAAGAAGTGTAGGCTGTGACCACAGAAACTAGCCTCTGCCTTACAGGCTGTGACTGTTCAGTGACACTTATCTAGTTTCGCTGGTAATAGGTTGCAGCTGTTACTAAGAAATGTCTCATGGCCAAAGAAACTTCCAAAGTGAGCACCTGCACAAGACAAAAAAAGTGACAAAAATTCCAAACTGGAAAAGCATAATTCTGCTTAACAGAAAACATTGATTTTATGACTTTCATTGAGTAAAAACTCCAACTAGGGCTTCTGTGCACATTCAACTCTGAACACTCAACTCTGAGAAGCAGAGACTGGTTTTAGAGGGAAGGACTTTAACATTTTATTATGTATTTTAGATAAAAATTCAATCCCCCTTTTAATTCTCTAACTGATTCTTCCTTTTATTATTTTACCTTGCTCCTGAAGAGAAAGAGGGGCCAGCTGGGGGCAGTCTATACATGTAACACAGGTGGAAGGTAAGAAATGGTCTGACAGCTGCTGAGCTAATCCTAGTCAACTGTCTTTGACACTCAAAATGGTGAAAAGATCAGCATTTCTGTCACCATATCCACCTGTAAGTGGTTGTTTATGGGTGAAATGGTGTCTTAAGAGGGCCCTTTGATCGAAGGAATTTGGAACATGGATGGATGAGGAAGAAAACAAGGCTGGTGAAAAAGAAGCTTGGCTGATTGTTAACTGCTCCATTATGGTGCAATGCTTTCTTAGAGATGCTCTGCCAATATATCCTTTAGACTGCTATCAGCATGAACTTTGGAAGCCTTATATCTGATCATATATCTAATCCGTACTCAAAGTATTGGGGATAAGTGAAATGATAGACATTCTTGCTGTCCTCATGGGTCTTATTCTCGATATGTAAATGAAAATCAAAAATAACCTGAACCAAGGCCAAGTGTGAAATACAGGAAACATATAATATAAAATCAGAAAAGTGGGTGTTTCAATTGGGGAATTTTTCATGAAAGAGGTTAGATCTAAACTGTGACTCAAAGGAGAGTGGCGAATATATACATTGAGAAGAGAGAAAAGGATTTCTGGTTGAACCCTTGCATAAACAAAGCTCAGGGGAAAACAAGTAAAATGTCAAATGGGGGAGGTAAAGAGAAGAATTTGTGAAATAATACCTCTTTACCAAATTTATAAAGTATCTTTTGGAAGAATCACATAAGTGTTTTTCTGTTATAATTCATCCTCATGCAGTAATTTCTTTTAACTAAATTACCTGAGGGAAAATGTATGTTTTTAATTCACACTTGGATATTTTTAGAAATTAAAAAGTATGAAGTTAGCTTATCATTTTTGATGATCTGTAAAACTTACCAGACCCAGAGGAATTCCAATTATTCTATTAAATTACTCTGTAATTGAACGAGCATCTCCACTCTCAATAAAACAGGTTCTAATGTCCAAAGCAGTATGTGAGCTATTGCTGAGTGTCTTAATGGCTCCTGTGTTTGCCTACATACTCTCATGCTAGCTTCCAACTAATTACTTTGTAAAGCACTTTGGGATAATTTGGTTGTGAATAGTATTGTACAAAGCAAATACATTTCTTTTCTCAAACATTGGCTCATGTTGGGAGCTGAAGAGCTACAAGTACTTTTTTTTTTTTTTTTGCCTTAGCAGTAGATATTTTATGTTAAGCATGAATGCCTTTTCAGATCTTCTTTTAAAGTGATGTGTTTTCAGGTACAGAGTACAAAGACCTTTCTAAGGAGGATAGAGAATTTTAGAGAACAAAGCATATTAAACCAACAAAAGCAAAAAATTTTTCACCTTATATAATGTAATTAGTGGACCTATTCCTGCTGACATTGCCATTACACAAAATATTTATTTTGTTGTAAAGTCTTTTGTTAATGAATATGAAGTATTTTATAAATAATTTTCATGAAATAATTGTCTTTTTAATATTTATTGCATTTACATGCAGCAGACTCTTAAGGAAAAGTCTTTCATCACAAAATAAATGTCAACAAGGTAAATTTCCTGAAAATTATTTAAAAATTAATAACTAGTGAACTGTGTCTCATCCTGTGCCTTCTTCAAGAATCAGTGGCACTTTTATTCCAGATTTATGACCATCTCTTCATTGATAATCTTCTTTTTCAAGTGCTGGAAATGGGATTTAGAATGTGTGTCTAGAATTGGCTGTTGTGCACATACACAAGGAAATTCTTGTCTTCCTACAACTGTATGGCTCCTATGGAAACCCCTGTGGTTCCAGGTTACTGGTAGTCTGCTCCAATCTTTTCTGTATGACTGTTATCTCCTGAAAACTTCATCTACGATGAAGGTCTTTTTACCCCTCTTTCATTACTAATATTCAGTATTATGACCTGTATTTCGATTTCCTGTGGAAAAATGACGATTCATAATTTGCAAGAAATAGGTGGCATGTTTCTTTATCCATATCTGAAAGTAGGGGGAAGTATTTAACACTCTTAAGATTTTTAGATATTCTTAAGTGCATCATGATTTATTGACATAGGCTTGGTAATATTATCTTCCTACAAACAAACCTAGACTTTGAGTACTAAAGAAACTAAAGCAGAATGTAAATTGTGCCCTTTAAATGGAATGGCCATTACTTATGCTCAGTGATCAAAATGCATATGCATATACATGTCTTCCTCATCAGGGTGACAGATTTGAGAATCTTCATGCCGTGTGATTCCATTTGGAGATGGAATTAACATTTTTGTCCCTTTGATAAACCACTAACTGCCTTAAATGAAGTTTAATGATCCTCAGTGAGTTATTAGTGGATTGTTCCATGGTGTAATGGTTAGATTAGTGAAATCTCACAACAGTATAGTAACTGTACCCAAAGGAATCTGGAAATTGATGCATCTCTATAGAAGGAATCGATTTCTTTATTCTTCCCAATGTGTCTCATTATGTTCTTTTCCTTTTTAATGTACCTACCATTATTAAGAGAACATGAGGGTATTATCCAAATTTCAAATGGACTACTCCATGTGAATTGTTTCGAAATATGTGCTTATGTTATTCTGGAGAATAATTATACAGGATTCTCGAGGGTCTTATGTACTTGATGTTAAAACCCCTTAAGTTAAAATTTTAAAATGCAGTTTTATTTTATGAGTTTTTACATTTGTGGAGGTAAGGGAATTCTCAATGATATTTCTCCTGAAGTGATCTGTGTTTGGGTACATTACAAATATATGATAACTAGTATTGAGAGCCATTTATTGACTTCGAGTTGCATACAAACCAAGTGCTGATACCAGTCTATGAGCTAGGTACATGGTTTGGGACTAAGGTGTCATCATGTGTCAGTGAAGTTATATGTCACCATGAACAGCAGTCAAGGAGATTCACTTATAATGTTTGTAGTTATCTTTGAATATCTTGATTTGGAAATGTGAAATTTCAAGGGATATTTTATTTCTGTATATTGCTACAAGTTTGGCTATCGATAAATAACAAAACATACTATAAGGTAGAGAAGACAATCAAAGGCAATGAATTAAAAGAGAAAGTTCAAGGATTCTCTCCTTCATTCATTATCCAATAGCCTAGAGACTGAACTGCAGTGCTGAGAGGCAAATTGGGGTTTTAACTCAGTATGCTAATATGGAAAATGTCCAGACCATGATCACAAAACAGCTGTTTTCCTCCATAACAGGGTGAATTATAGTACATAACGGAGCCAAGAAACCTCTTAGCATTTGTGCAAAAGGTTCTTTTGCCAGCCAGGGAGCAAGCATCAACAAGCATTGGCTTTGGAAGAGTTGGCACCTATTTTACGATTTCTCCATGACAGAAGTCTTTCCTATGGGAAGTTTTGTTAAATGCTTTCTTAAGGATTTAAGTTGGTGATGAGGAAGAGAGCATCATAAGTGAAAACAGGGGTGGCATTTTCAGAAAATGCCTTCACAAAATACCATTTTTTTGAGTCCTTATTTATGTGATCTAAATGCAGTTCTCAAAGATAACATCATTAGTGCCTGAGATATTTTATATACATTAATATAATCAAATCTGAAAACTAGGAAACTATTTGAATACATCAACATCAAAGTCAGAAAATTTGGAGATTATGTGAAGTTATACTTCATCTCTGAGAAGGAGACTCAATGACCTTCCATAAAATATTAATAAGATGCAGAGGTCATACCAATCACACTCCAGAAACTTAAAAGAAATCACAGTCAAATCAAATCAAAGTTTTAGTTACAAATTGCAGTATATTTCTAAGAATGGGGAAAATGGAGACATTTTGCATGGAGAAAATATTATTCTTCATGTAGAAAAATCTGTGAATGAAAGCTAAGAATATGACCTCGAAATGGAGAGAAATCAAAGATGAGCATTATACTTCTTCTTTTGGTGAAGTGTACACTAAGAGCCCTTGAAGCAGGGACGATGGGTTGTATTTTTATATCCCTAGTCACAATAACCAGTGTTATTTGAGTTGACATTCCAAAGTATATATATTCTTTCTCATAATTTTTCAATTTGTGACATTGACACTAAATTCCAAGGCAAATACTCTAATAGATAGAATTGACATGACCAACATTTTAAAAAATAATCTTTTACCTCTAAACTTGTAGTTCTCTGGGCCATCTGTGAAACTTTTCAAAAGTGTATATAGCTGGTTCTCATCCTCTGAACATTCTAATTCAGAAATGTGGGGATAGGATGATTTTTCTTTATTTTAAAAAGGTCCACAGAATTTTAAGAACTACAGCATTAAATGATCCCTGAATTGCAAAGATCACATATTTGCCTTTGAAAACTCAAAATGATTTGTTTTGCATTCTCTGCAAGAGCATGTTGCAACCCCATGACAACTGCAGACAGCCTGTGTTCATTTTATCCCATGTTCACCTTTAGTCAAAATAAGTCTTGACTACTCCATTGCATTCGTGCTTGCTTCATCTGACAACCTGTTGACTTTAGTCTGTCAGCTCAGTAACTAGTAATTTGCCTATCCTCACTGGTTTCTCTAATTTCCTCTTGTAATTATAGTACATTTTATCTTTCCTGGTTGGATAATCTTCAAATAGTGTCTAGGTAACAAACTCCTTTGTTTAGTTTTCTTGGGTGCTTATTAGAATTAATGGCAAATGTGTAATTGTTCATAGTAGTCTCTTATGGTCCTTTGTATATTTCTGTGGTATCAGTTGTAATATCTCTCTCATTTCTGATTTTATTTATTTGTGTTCTCTCTCTCTCTTTTTTTTTTTTTGATGAGTCTAGTGAAAGGCTTGTCAATATTACTTATCTTTTCAAAGAACTACCTCTTAGTTTCATTGATCATCTTTTTTGTCTTTTTTGTCTCTATTTCATTTATTTCTGCTCTAATCTCTCTTATTTCTTTGTTCTATTAATTTTGGGCTTTATTCTTCTTTTTCTAGTTCCTTGAGGCATGAAGTTAGGTTATTTTTTTGAGAATTTTCTTGTTTCTTAAAATAAGCATTTATTGCTACAAACTTCCCTCTTAGAACTGCCTTTACTCCATCCACAGATTTTGGTATGTTATTTTTCATTTTTGTTAGTCTCAAGGTACTTTTTGATCTCTCTTTTGATTTCTTCTTCGACCCATTGGTTGTTCAGTATCATGTTGTTTAACCTCCACACATTTGTGAATTTTCTGCTTTTCTTCGTGTAATAAATTTCTAGTTTCATACCACTGTGGTTGGAAAAGATGCTTGATATGATTTCAATCCTATTAAATTTATTAAGACTTGTATTGTGGCCTAATATATAATATATCCTGGAAAATGTTCTATGTGCACTTGAGAAGAATGTGCATTCTGTTGTTTTAGGATGGAATGTTCCATATATATTAGTTAAGTTAATCCAGTCTAATGTGTCATTTAAGGCCAACGTTTCCTCATTGATTTTCTGTCTGGATGATCTATCCATTGACATAAGTGGAGTATTAAATTCCCCTACTATTAATGTATTGCCATTTATTTCTCCCTTTAGGTCTATTAATATTTGCTTTATATATTTAGGTGCTCCTATGTTGGGTGCAAATATATTTACAAATGGCATATCCTCTTGTTGGATTGACCCCTTTATCATTATATAACTCCATCTCTGTCACATATTACAGTCTTTGTTTTAAAGTCTATTTTGTCTGATCTAGGTATAGCTATACAAACTTTCTTTTGGTTTATATTTGTATGAAATACCTTTTTCCATCTCTTCACTTTCAGTCCTTACATGTAGTATGAGTCTCCTGTAGGCAGCATATAAATGGTTCTTGTTTTTTTACCCATTCAGTCACTCTATGTCTTTTGATTGGAGAATTTAGTCTATTTACATTTAAAGCAATTTCTTTAATATCTTTGTTGGAGTATAATTGCTTTATAATGTTGTGTTAGTTTCTGCTGTACAGCAAAGTGAATCAGCTATATGTATACATATGTCCCCATATCCCCTCCCTCTTGTGTCTCCCTCCCACCCTCCAAATCCCACCACTGTAGGTCATCACAAAGCATCGAGCTGATCTCCGTGTGCTATGCAGTAGCTTCCCACTAGCCATCCATTTTACATTTGGTAGTGTATATATGTCAATGTCACTCTCTCACTTTGTGCCAGCTTCCCCTTCCCCCCTGTGTCCTCAAGTCCATTCTCTACATCTGTGTCTTTATTCCTGCCCTGCCACTAGGTCATCAGTACCGTTTTTTTTAGTTTCCATATATGTGTGTTAGCATACAGTATTTGTTTTTCTCTTTCTGACTTACTTCTCTCTGTATGACAGACTCTAGGTCCATCCACCTCACTACAAATAACTCAATTTCATTTCTTTATACGGCTGAGTAATATTCCATTGTATATATGTGCCACATCTTCTTTATCCATTCATCTGTCAAGGGGCATTTAGGTTGCTTCCATGTCCTGGCTATTGTAAATACTGCTGCAATGAACATTACAGTACATGTATCTTTTTGAATTATGGTTTTCTCATGGTATATGTCCAGTAGTGGGATTGCTGGGTCATACTGTGATTCTATTTTTAGTTTTGTAAAGAACCTCCATACTGTTCTCCATAGTGGCTGTATCAATTTACATTCCCACTAACAGTGCAGGAGGGTTCCCTCTTCTCCACAACCTCTCCAGCATTTATTGTTTGTAGATTTTTTGATGATGGCCATTCTGACCAGTGTGAGGTGATACCTCATTGTGGTTTTGATTTGCATTTCTCTAATGATTAGTGATGTTGAGCATCTTTTCATGTGTTTGTTGGCAATCTGTGTGTCTACTTTGGAGAAATGTCTATTTAGGTCTTCTGCCCATTTTTGGATTAGGTTGTTTGTTTTTTTTGATATTGAGCTGCATGAACTGCTTGTATATTTTGGAGATTAATCCTTTGTCAGTTGCTTTGTTTGCAAATATTTTTTTCTATTCTGAGGGTAAAGTAATTATTGATAGGTATATATTATTGTCATTTCATTCATTGTTTTCTGGATGCTTTTGTAATTCTTCTCTGTTCCTTTGTTCTTCTCTTACTCTCTTCTTTGTGGTTTGATGACTTGCTTTAGTGCTTATATTATGCTTATATTCCTTTCCTTTATCCTTTGTGTGTTTACTGTACTTTTTTGCCTTGTGGTTACCGTGAGGCTTATGTATAATCTATAACAGTCTATTTTAAATTGATAGCAACTTGTCTGTTCCCATTATAAAACTCAACATTTTTACTCCTGCATACATTTTATGTTTTTGATGTTACATTTTACATCTTGTTTATCTTGCGTATTCCTTACTAATTATTGTAATCATAGTTACTTTTACTACTTTTGTCTTTTAACCTTCATAATAGCTTTATGTGTTTAATCCACTACTATTATTATATATTTACCTTTCAGTGAGATTTATTCTTTCATATGTTTTCTTATTACTAATTATCACCCTTCCTTTTTAGCTTAAAGAAGTCCTTTAACATTCCTTGTAAGGGCAGTTTCGTGGTGATAAACTCCTTTAGCTTTCACTTGTCTGGAAAATTCTTTATCTCTCTTTCAATTCTGAATGATAACCTTGCCCGATAAAATATTCTCAGTTGGAAGTTTGTATGGTTTTCTTTAAGCACTTTGAATATATCATGCCACTCCCTTCTGGCCTGCAAAGTTTCTGCAGAAAAATCTGCTCGTACTCTTATGGGGTTCCCTTGTATATAACTGGTTGTTTTTCTCTTGCTACTTTTAATATTTTCTCCTTGTCTTTAACTTTTGACATTTTAGTTGTAATGTGTCTTGGTGTGGGTCTCTTTGGGTTCATCTTATTTGGAACTCCTTGAGTTTCCTGGTTCTGGATCAGGTTAGGGATGTTTTCAGCCATCATTTCTTCAAATAAATCTCTGCCCCTAGCTTTCTTTCTTCTCTTTCTGGGAGCCCTATAATGTGAATGTTAGGCTGTTTGATGATGTTCTATAAGCCCCTTAAGCTATCTTCACTTTTTTTTCGTTCTTTTATCTTTTTGCTGCTCTGATTGGGTGAGTTCAGCTGCCTTGTCTTCAAGGTGACTGATTCTTTCTTCTGCTGCATCTAATCTGTCAAACCCCTATAAGTGTATTTTTCAGTTCAGTTATTTTATTCTTCACCTCTGTGAAAAAATCTATTTGGTACTTGTATTTTCTATGTCTTTGTTGAAATTCTCACTGTGTTCATCCATTCTTCTTCCCAGTTCAGTGAGCATCTTTATGAAAATTACTTTAAACTCTTTATCGGGTAAATTTCTTATCTCCATTTCTGAGGTTTTATCTTGTTCTTTCATTTGGAACATATTCCTCCATTTCTTTATTTTGCTTGACTCTCTTTGTTGGTTTCTATAGAGCAGATGAAACAACCACCTCTCCCAGTCTTGAAGCAGTGGCCTCTTGAAGGAGATGAACATTGTTGTTCAATCTTGCCCCAGCTCTTTGTCGTCTCTCAAACCTTTATTCTTGTCCAAGCAGCCTATTATATTTTTTAATAGCTCCCAGTAGGTGAGGATGCACCAAGACCTGTCAGTGTCCCTAATGGGAGGATCTCAGCACCTAGATTCAGGCTGATTGAAAGCCAGATCCATAGGCAGCAGCTTTTTAAATTATTCAAATAAATACAGTCCTGTGGGATCACAGCATAAGCCCCTCTGGCCAACAGAGCCAGGCAATCTGGTGGCATCCCCTTGGCAGCAGTTGTAAAACTCAGGGCTCCAGGTGAGTGTATAAGCTCTTTTCTGGAAAATACCATCCAGCTTGTAGCAAGGGGCAGAGGGAGAGTGCCAAGTTGGTGTCCATAGCCTACATTCCTTGAGAGTGTCTCCATAGCCACTAAATGTATGCCAAACATGAAGCCTACCCCTCAGGCTGAAGCTTCTGGACTATTATCAAAAAGACAAGAAATAACAAGTACAGGTGTGGATGTGGAGAAAAGGGAGCCCTTGGGCACTCTTGTTGGGAAAGTAAATTAGTGCAGCCACTGTGCAAAAAGTATGGAGGTCCTCAAATAATTAAAAAGAGAGCAACCATATGATCCAGCAGTTTTACTTCTGGGTATTTATCCAAAGTAAGCAAAAGCTAACTAATATATCGAAAAGATATGCACCCCCATGTTCATTGCAGCATTATGTATAATAGCTAAGATATGAAAACAACCTGTGTCCAGCTGTAAATGAATGGGTAAAGAAATTGTGATATATGTGTGCATATATATATACACACACATAATATTCCATAATATTCTGTAATATATATTATAAAATATGGTATTCCTATATATATATATATATATATATGTAAAATGGATCTTGAGAGCATTATGCTAAGTGAAATAAGTCACACAGAGAAAGACAAATACTGTATGACCTCTTTTATATGTAGAGTGCTTAGAACAAACAAACAAATGAAACAACAATAACAAAACCCAAGCTCACAGATACAAAGAATAGATTGGTGGTTGCCAGAGGCAAGGTTAGAGGGATGTGAAAAACGGGTAAAAGGGATCAAAATAAAAAATAAAAACCTTCTGTAAACTTAACTAACACACATACTGTGAAAAAGAGCTTGGTCCAAATTTGAAATGATTACGAAGCTCTGTTCTAGGGTAATTGTCTTCAAGTCATTTAAAGAGCTACCCACTATAAGAAATGCATTTTACTTCCAGACCACACACACATACACCTGAAACTAGAAACAAGATTTTGCTGAACAATGTTTATCCCTACTATGTATGATGTAGCCTATTTGTTATTCTTTTCTATTTCATTAAAAATATGTGGGGGATTGTAACCCATTCATGAGTGGAGACCTCTAGCTTAATAACTACTTTTACAAGATATAAAAAAAAAAAAAAATTAAGGACAAAGCTTTTCATCTATTATTCATTTTAGCATCTAAAACAAGTGAAAGTGTAGTTGCTTAAATAGTGTTCCCTCAAATTTCATATACGTCTAGAACTTCAAAATGCCACCTAATTTGGAAATAGGGTCTTTGAAAATATAATTAGTAAAGGAATTCAGTATAAAATCATCCTGGATTTAGGGTGGGCCCTAATTTGAAAACTGGTGTCCTTACAAGAAGAGGAAAGGACACAGACATGGAGGAGAAGATGAGATGAAGACAGCAGCAGAGACTGAGGTGATGTGTCTACAAGCTTAGGAATTTCAGAACCTACAAGAAGTTGGTAGCAGCAAGAAATAATTCTTCCCTAGAGTCTGCAAAAGGAGCCTGGCCCTGCTGACTTCTTGTTTTCAGATTTCTGGCCTCTAGAACTGTGAGAGAATACATTTCTGTTGTGTTAAGTCATCCAGTTTGTGATGCCTTGTTACAACAGCCCTAGAAAACTAATACAGAGAGTGCTCAGTAAGTGTTTGTTGAATGGCTGTAAATGAGTGAATAACTTCTGAATCCTTTATATTCACTGTAAAGACTAACCTCCTCTGTGGGGATAGTTCTGGGGGGAATTTACAATAGTTACAATACTTTACTTTTCAAGCAGTAAGTTGTGGCCCATTAGCAGATATTTCAATTGGTTTTGCTCAGTATTTTAAAATACAATAGAATAAAATATTATATAGTTTAATATAATAGGAAATATCAATGTGGCACACATTTTTAAGGTAAATGTGTGAAAATTTTGTCTCAGTTGTGTGTGTGTATGTGTGTGTGTGTGTGTGTGTATACTGTGTTGCAATGTCAAATGTATCTTACTCTGGGCTACAGTAAAACAGAAATATTTGAAAGCAAATGGTCCAGCCACATCTTATTCACATGTTTAGTCAAGCCAGAAGGTTTTCTTGAATATTAGAATATGCAAAATATATCATTTTTTTCTGTTATAGCATTTCAAATTTACTGTCTTTATAAATGATCAGGAATGCATATTGGAAAAGGAAGGAGTAAAACTTTCTTTATATGAGAATGAAATAATTTGTACATAGGAATAAGAATCTTTTAAAAGAACTACCAGAAATAATAAGTGAGTTTACAAGGTCACAGGATACAAGGTCAACATACAAAGCTATATTGTATTTTTATATCTTAGCAACAAACAGTTGAGAATTGAATTTTTCAAAAACACCATTTAAAATAGTATCTAAAAGCATAAAATATGTAGGGATAAATCTAGAATATACGTCAAGACCTGTTCACTGAAAACTGAAAACACTGCTGAGAGATATTTTAAAAGACTTAAATAAGTGAAGTGATATATCATGGTCATGAATTGAAAGAATGTATGTTAAGATGTCAGTATTCTCCAAATTGATGTAGAAATCAATACAATCCCACTCAAAATTCCAGCAGACTTTTTGATAGATATTGACAACCTGATATTCTAAAATGTATTTAGAAATGCAGCAAATTTACAATAGCCAAAAAAATTTTGTAAAAGAACAAATTTGAAGGACTCATCCTATTTAATTTATACAGTAAAAATATCATATAATGGTTAAAAGTTCTGGTCAAATCGTCACTGGGGATAGTTCTAACATATCCATTACTTAGAAAATCTGATGTTTTTAGAGTAAAGCCCTTTAGCTGCCATTCTGTTTTAGATCATCCTAATTCACTTTTTCCTTGATAGAATACTGATTAGAAATTCTACATGTTTCTGTAATTGTTTTCATGGTCACAGAAGGAAATTAAAACATCCATAAATAACAAAATACGTGACTAAAACCGTACTATGGAATGATTATATTCTAACGATGCTCTGGGTGAGGGATTACAAATGTCGAAAAAGAAAGTTCATTATTCCTGATAAGGTTCAAGGACACCCCCTCCTTTTAAAGGAGGAAATCTGTGAGGCAATGCCTTAAAGTCTTTAGAGGATCTTCTGTATGACTGAATAGTTCTCTGAGACACTGCCTTATGTCTTTCTGTGATCATAACCAAGAATCTTATTGTCTCTCTCTGGATTGATTTTTGCTTGGAAGTCCCTTCTTATTTTGAGAATCTTGGAGAAGCTAAAAATGTGAAGCAGTTTTGTTTTCAAGCCCAATAAGTCTTGGCCCCTTTGTAGTCACTTATCTTCTTCCCCTTACCTTCTACCATAGGCAACTAGCTGGAAGGAGACCAACAGTATCTCCAACATTCTACCTTCCCTAGATCATTCAGCTTATAAGGTACGTTTTTCATTATCCACATTACTTCAGGAACGAGTTTTGGTAAACTTGTCTCCACTATATAAAAGACCCCTTTCCTCCAGTTTCCGATAATCCTCACTTTTCTTTAAGCCCTCAAACTCCTTCACTGGGTTTCTACTAGCACTTTCTTCATAGTCATCCAACCCACCACCCACTTCTGAAGCCACATGCTCTGGATTTTGTTTTAGTGGCATTCTATTTCTAAGTAGCAGAATCTGTTCCAGTTATCTATTTCTGTATAAGAAGCAACCCCGTAACTTAATGCCTCCAAAAAATGATAGCATTTGTTTTAATCATGAATCTACAATTTGAACAGGTCTCAGCAGGGCTGGCCTGGGACAGCTTATCTCTTTTTCATTCTAGAGAGCTGGGCAGCATTCATTTGCATGTCTGGTGGTTGGTGATGGCTGTTGGCTGGGACTTTCCATCTCTCTGAAAACATATTATTTACTTGTTCAAGGTTTTAAATTTTATATATGTTAAATTATGCTTGATATATTCTGACATTTGCTTTAGTAATTTAATATTTTTTTCTTTTGAGAACACTCCAAGTTGATGGTGTAGCTGTAATTTATCCATTTTTACAGCTCTAAGGTGTTTATTTATGCCAGTAACACAATTTACCTGTTGTATTATTGATGAAAATTTAGGTAATTTACAATTGTTTGCTGTTATGAATAACACCCATTTGCATATTCTTGCACATATCTCCTTGATACATATGCAAGCATTTTTTCTAGGGTATATATCTATGAGTGAAATTGTTGGGTCATACTTACATGCTCAAATTTATTAGCTAGTCACAAATTGTTTTCCTTCGAGGTGGTGTCAATTTATGTAATTACCAATAGTGTAAGAGTCTTTCTTTAGATCCATCCTTGCCAATCTTGTAGATGTGAGTGGTATCTCATAGTAGTTGTATTCTGTGCTTAATAATGATTTTGAGTATCTTTCTACATTCTTTTTCTTACAGTCTGTATATGCATGTCTTTTACACGTGTTTCTTATGTATTGTTGGTCTTTTTGTAACTGATAGATTATATATTTTAATATATATTTGTATATTAATTTTTTTCAGTGTAAGTGTAATAAATATCTTCTTGTTATTGAGCTGTCTTTCCATCTTCTTTACTATGTTTTTGATATATACAATTACATAATTCTGATTCCAATTTAATAATTAATCACTCTTTTTTATAGTTTGTGTTTGTGTTGCCTTTAAAAAAAAATTTCCTATACCAACCTCTTAAGGATGTTATCACACTGTAGCTTCTCAAAGTTTTAAAATCTTATTCCTTACATTTACCAGTTTATCTGATGGGAATTAATTTTTTTTTTAAATATTATGTTAGGAAAGTATGGTAGTTAATTTTATGTGTCAACTTGATTGGGCTAAAGGATGCCCAGATAGCTGGTAAAACATTATTTCTGGATGTATCTGTGAGGGTTTCTGGAAGATATTAGCATTTGATTCAGTAGACTGAGTAAAGAGATAAATCCTCACCAATGTGGGCAGGCATCATCCAATATTTGAGGGCCTAGATTGGAAAAAAAAAAAATGAAGGAAGGGCATATTTCCTCTCTCTTCTTGAGCTGGAACGTTCGTTCATGCCATTGGACATTGGTGCTACTGGTTCTAGGGCCTTTGGACTCCGGGACTTATACCAACAGCTCCCTTGTTCTCAGGCCTTTGGACTTGGACTGAATTATACCACCAGCTTTCCTGGTTCTCCAGCTTGCAGAAGGCAACCTTGTAACCCAATTCTATAATAAATCCCCTCCATCTCTGTATGTGTGTGTGTGTATACACACTATTGGTTTTGTTTCTCAGGAGAACCCTGACTAAATACAGAAAGCATTAAAGCATTTCAGTTTTCTCCCTATGTGTTCTTCAAATGAATTTGTAGAACAGCTTTGGTTACAGTATTTTTCTATACATCCATTAGGTTAGATTTGTTAGTTTTTATCTTTCTAATCATCTATAAATTTACAGATTACTTGACTGATTAAAAATATATTAAAGTGTCTCTCTCTAGAGGTCAATTTCTCATTTTATGGTTTTAGTTTGGTTACTTTTTTGTAATACCTTTCAAATGAATTTAACCTTTCATCTAAATTGTACATGCTATGGAAAGCACTCCTCTCTCTCTGTAACATCTTTTTTTCTTATCCTAACTCATGATTATGAATATCACCTCTTCGCAGATGACTCTGTCATCTGTATTCTAAATTCTGACCTCCCCCAGAGATATACTGCTACATTTCAACAGCTTGCTAGATGTTTTCACTAGTACATTCCACTAGAATTTCAAATACAGTCTTCCCCCAAATTAAATAATCATGTCCTTCTTAAACCTGCTTCTCTTTCTATTTTGTCTGTTTCTTTTATAGTGCCATTTCGTGCAAGACACCCATGCTTACAAGTGACTTTTTCACTCTCCCTTGTCTTATATTTGTATATGCAATTTAGTTGTCAAGTACTATAGATTCTACCTCTACAGTGTAATCATGATCAGTCCACACACACTGCAGCAGTGGTTGAAGGTCCTCAATACTCTGATCATTACAAATCAAGCTGATTTCCTTAATTCCAGTATCAACTCCATCCTATCTTTTTCATACATTAGCTTGCAAATGAAACTTTCTGAACAAATATTCATATATAATCTCTTTTACACTGTTTAATGACATAGAAATTAAAAATATGGCTTTGGAAACTGATGGTCTTCTGGTACTGAATGTCTTCTTTCTTTTGTATTCTCTCCAGATCCACTCTCTGTTCATTTCCACCTTGTTTTAACCTGCAGCAAGAGGCTGAAGTGTCACAAACTACGTTCATATTCCTCTTGCTCTTGAGCTTCTTGTAGATTGTTGAATTTTTCCTGCCTTGTACTTGCCGTCTTGGACTGGCTGTATTCTACTGTTACCATCAATATGATCTTCTCCATGTAATGCTCTCCTTCCAGTTTCTGGTAGGTTTCTTTCCCACATTCCTTCAGATATGGGGGTAAAATTGCGCACCCCTCTCCCACCAAACTATCACTGGAGCATTGCACTACCCGTACTGGTCTTTCTATATGATATCTTTATAGATAATCTCTTTACTAAACTCTCCTGTATTATACTAATTTTTTGTACCATCTTTTTCCTGACTGGAAAATTGTCTTCAAGTCCTGACCTTGCCATTTACTACTGGATAAACTTGGAAATTTTGTTTAATGTTGTTGCATCTTATTTTGGTCATCTGAAATGTGGACAAAATAATAGTATCTACAAAAGTCATTGTGGCATATATAATGCTTAATGAATAATTTTTTATTATTTATAAAATAAAATAGAAACTCTTAAAAATGTAATTAAAGACATGTCAGAGGGAGAGGAAAAGCAAAACGTACTCTCCTTTTCCATATAACAGGAAAACTGTTCTGTAATGCATTCTCCAAAAATATCCAGAGCTTCTCCAGTGGAACTGAGCTACAGTTGTTTATGATGAAAACCAGCTCAATAGAGGAATTGGCTTTTCCTCTTTGCATGTTTCTCTATTTTGTCCTCCCACTCCTCTATACTAGATCACTTCCACAAACAAACACTTTATATCTGAACCCTTATTTCAGATTCTTTTCACAAAGAAATTCTAAACTAACACAAAACTACTGGGATTAATTTTGGGGTATTGTGGTCAAAAGATTTTTTGGTTATAAGGTAAAGATCAAGCTCTAGTCACTAGTACATAGTCTCTGAGAATTGCTGAAGCTAACATTTTAAACTGTTCTGCAAAAAACATTTCTTGTTCCTTAAAGTTTTATCACCAACATTTTATCGACATTTATCACCAACTTTTGGGACCAGGAGAAAATGAAAACTGTGTGTGTCTCTATGTAGTGTATAGACCTTGTGATAAAGGTAAAAGTAGTAAAGATATAAAACTCAGTGGGTAACTACACAATAAATTGTGGAATATTTTGATCTTAGATCTTATGTTTAATTTTATTGATACAAATATGGCTGTTTCATTTGGAAATATCTAATTTGTGGTGGTATCAAACCAGTTTTATATGATGCATTTATTATGTGACAAACATTTTCCATTACTGTATGAATTTTTATATATACTAAAAAGCAGAGGGCTCTAAATCACAGCCAAAAAAATCCATAATAAAAATTACTTTTCTCAGAAGTTATACCTCATTTTTGCTAGGTTTGACCAGATTACACTCTAATATGCATTCAATGTAATTTAACAAATATTTACAGAGTGACAGTGTAGTATAACTGAATGCTCATTTTTTAACAATTCTTTATGCCTAAACTCAATAGCTGGTTTGTGAAGACTGAGCATCTGATTTAAAAATACCACTGAATGTAGGAAAAGCATAAAGCTCTAATAGGCCAAGGCCCAGTTTTCTTAAAATCTGATGATGCACTAACAAGAGAATATCACTGGGATACAGCCAAAAAAAAAAAATTAATATGTCAGGTAGACCTCAAGGACTTACATGTTTCCACTCTCAAGCCTAATGGTGTAAAATACTCTGGGGTGGCCACTGTGGCAACTATCCCATTCTGCATAGACTGCCCATTCCTCACTAAACTATTAATGCACCTCTGCAAGCAACTAGACAGGAACTGAGAACCTATATTTATTTACTCATTTGTAGCCTTTTCTAGTATATTTTTTCACTCCACTGAATGTTTGCTGGTTCAACAGCAATTCAGAGTGAAAACAATAAGTAGTCTTTCCTACTAGTCTTTAGAGTGGTGATACCTCTGGAGAAGGAGAGAGGAAAATATGATGGTTGGGAGAAGAATGATTCAGTAGTATCCATAATATTTATTTTGTTTAAAAATTCTGAAACAAATATGGTAAAAGTTAATGTTTAAAAATTTATTACTGGGTATATAGGAGTAAAAATTAGGATATAAGCTAATTATATGACAAATGGATCCCAAATACAGAGGCTAAAAAAAGATGAAAGCTTATTTTCATTATACTACATGATAGTGTAGAGGTAGACAGTTCTGCTTCACAAAGTCAAGAGGAAATCTGGCTTCCTTCTATTTCAGGCTCTGCCATTCAAATGAGTGTTTGCCTGCATTGCATAGTTGGAGCTGGCACATGACAGCACTTCCATCTCTAGCTTGTGAGAAGGGAACTAGAGCAGCAGTGGAAAGCAGGCAATTTTCTTTTTGGGAAATGATGTGGAGTTTGTACATATCACTTGTACTCATATTCTGTTTGCAAAGACTGGGTCCTTGTCCACATGCAGTACAAGAAGACTATGAAATACAGTAAGTCCCCTACATACGAATGAGTTCTGTTCTGAGATTGCGTTCGAAAGTCCAGTTTGTTCATAAGTCCAACAAAGCTAGCCTAGGTACCCAACTAACACAATCGGCTATATAGTACTGTACTGTAATAGGTTTATAATACTTTTCACACAAATAATACATAAAAAACAAACAAAAAATAAAGAAAACATTTTAAATCTTACAGTACAGTACCTTGAAAAGTACAGTAGTACAGTACAACAGCTGGCATACAGAGGCTGGCATCGAGTGAATAGGCAAGAAATAAAAATACTGTACTACTGTACTCTATATAGTACTGTACAGTAAAGTACACAAAAGCACAACCACTTGTAGAGGATGCACACACGTGACAATATACATCAGACACGTGAACTAACTTATGTGATTAGACATGTTCACAACTTGAAGTTTCATATGTAGGGGACTTATTGTATGATATTTAACTGGGCAGCTATGTGCAGCACTAAAGCTCTGAGAACATAGTTTCATTTCTATTACAAAATGGAAAGAGGTCAAAATGAAATTTAGGGGGAAATTAGTTACTGCCAAAACGCATGTCCATTACATTATGTGTTATGTTATTCATTTCTATCTATTTTCCCTATGTTTTAAATTTAAAACTTAAAAACAGAAGAAAAATAATTTGTTAATCACTTAAAGAGTTGCATGAATTTAGTAAGAACAAATCTTGCCATCTAATATACTTTGTGGTGGTTTCTTTTCATTCGTAAAATAATACAAGGAGTGAACAGTACAGACAAAAAAATATCTGGATTTCTGTAAGGTACTACACAAATTCGACTGCAATATATTTTTAAAATACAGGAGTCTAAGACTGATTGAATTATAGGTTGGCATATTAAGAGTTAATTAATCACCATTCCTAGGTATATTGTTGATAGATGATGAATCTAGAGGGCAATAATTGATAGTATCTTATGGAGTTTCATCTTGAATTATGCAGTAAATGTTGCAAGAGGTGAAGGTGAGGTGGGGAGAGGAAAGTGAACTTTTTGATATGTGAAGAATTCTCAGGCAGCCCATTCCATGTGTCTAAACTAGGGCATTTGTAAATGTGAAGAAGGTATTTTTTGTTGTTGTTACACAATGACAAAAAGACAGCACTAGAATTTATTGGGTAGGTGTCAAGGGTGCTAAAAATCCTGTTTCAAATGCTAATAGTGCCACCCAATCCATTAAGAAACACTGTAGGGGATGTTGCACCTCGGGAACTGAATTCTGCTTCATTTAGTCATTTAAGAACAATAATGTTGTCTACTTTTGTTCTAGTTACGTGTACTTATAAGCAAGTAAGCCCATAGCCAGTGCCCAGGACAGATGTGGTGAGGGTGGGGAGGATTCAGGGGCAGAACTGTATAAATATCCTTTACCATTGTCAAAGCTGAGTTTCTTCACATCTAGTGGAAAGTGTCCTTCATGTGGATGGATTTGTCCGTAGCTCTGTGCTTCCTTGGGGAACTTTGGGAGGACTTGGAAATGTGTACTTCCACCTGGTAATATGCTGCATCATCTCCTTTTCTATTCAATGACCTCTCAAATCCTTTTTTTTAAAAAAATTTATTTTATTGAAGTGTAGTTGATTTACAATGTTGTGTTAAATTCTGCTGTACGGCAAAGTGATTCAGTTATACATATATACATTCTTATTCATATTCTTTTCCATCATGATTTATCACAGGATATTGAATATAGTTCCCTGTGATATACAGTAGGTCCTTATTGTTTATCCATTCTATATATAATAGTTTGCATCTGCTAATCCCCAACTCCCAAATCATCCCTCCCCCACTTCCCCTCCCCATTGGCAACAGCAGTCTGATCTCTATGTCTGTGAGTCTCTGTTTTGTAGATAAGTTCATTTGTGTCATATTTTAGATTCCACATATAAATGATATCATGTAGCATTTGTCTTCTCTTTCTGACTTACTTCACTTAGTATGATAATCTCTAGGTCCATCCACGTTACTGCAAATGGCATCATTTCATTCTTTTTTATGGCTGCGTAGTATTCTATTATATGTATGCACCACATCTTCTTTATCCTTTCATCTGTTGATGGACATTTAAGTTGTTTCTTTGCCTTGGCTATTGTAAATACTGCTGCTTCAAACACTGGGGTACATGTATATTTTTGAATTATAGTTTTGTCTGGATGTATGCCCAGGAGTGGGATTGCAGGATTATATGGCAACTCTATTTTTAGTTTTTTGAGGACCCTCCATACTGTTTAGGAGGGTTCCCTTTTCTTCACATCCTCTCCAGCATTTGTTATTTTCAGGATCTCTCTAAAATTCTTTTTCCTTTTCCTAAAAAATGTATATTCCATAATTGTGTCTTCTGATATCTTTCCATTATCACATCACTGTCCCTCTGGATAACCTGAATCACACAGGATAAGAACTAACAGAATCAATGTAAAGACATTTTAAAAGGCAAGACTTTCTGTGAAAAGATAGGTAAATGTCTGTGAAATTATTGTTGGAAATATTAATTTAGTAAATTCCAGTTATTCATTCTACCTTGTTGTTCAGTTGAATAGAGACCACTGCTGAGATTCAGAAGACGTGTGTTCTATCACTATCAATTTGATCTCTGGAAAATTATTTTAATACTTCCTTGACTCGGTCATATAATTTTAAGGTGGAGATAATAATTGTTAAAACATCTTTTGATTTTTATAAAAACAGTATTTATGATGGAACTTTTAAGGCCATATGAAAAGTAATACTTTATTATTAAAGACAGGTAGTTCTAGATTGTTCAGAATAACTTAACAGAATTTTGGTCATTTTGCTTTCTCATTTCAAGATGCCAAATGTGTAAATAAAACTCCCCAGAATTATGGGATTAGCCTATAATAACTTCAGATATTGTTGTAAAAAAAAAGACCTGTCTCTAATAATGCACAAAAACTAGCCCAGTAAAAGAAAGTAAAGAAATTAAGGAAACAATCCCATTCGCCATTGCAACAAAAAGAATAAAACACCTAGGAATAAACCTACCTAAGGAGGGAAAAGACCTGTACTCAGAAAACTATGAGACACTGATGCAAGAAATCAAAGATGACACAAACAGATGGAGAGATATACCATATTCTTGGATTGGAAGAATCAATATTGTGAAAATGACTATTCTACCCAAAGCAATCTACAGATTCAATTCAATCCCTATCAAATTATCAATGGCATTTTTTACAGAACTAGAACAAAAAATCTTAAAATTTGTATGGAGACACAAAAGACCCCAAATAGCCAAAGCAATCTTGAGGGGGAAAAAAAAAAAGAACTGGAGGAATCAGACTCCCTGACTTCAGACTGTACTACAAAGCTACAGTAATCAAGGCAATATGGTACTGGCACAAAAACAGAAATATAGATCAATGGAATAGGATAGAAAGCCGAGAGATAAACCCACACACCTATGGTCAACTAATCTATGACAAAGGAGGCAAGGATATACAATGGAGAAAAGACAGTCTCTTCAATAAGTGATGCTAGGAAAACTGGACAGCTACATGTAAAAGAATGAAATTAGAACACTCCCTAACACCATACACAAAAATAAACTCAAAATGGATTAGATGCTAACACATATATACGGAATCTAAGGGAAAAAAAAAAAAAAAAAAAAAAAGGCCATGAAGAACCTAGTGGCAAGACGGGAATAAAGACACAGACCTACTAGAGAATGGACTTGAGGAGATGGGGAGGGGGTGGGGTGAGATGTGACAGGGTAAGAGAGTGTCATGGACATATATACACTACCAAATGTAAAATAGATAACTAGTGGGAAGCAGCCGCATAGCACAGGGAGATCAGCTCGGTGCTTTGTGACCATCTAGAGGGATGGGATGGGGAGGGTGGGAGGGAGGGAGATGCAAGAGGGAAGAGAAATGGGAACATATTGTATATGTATAACTGATTCACTTTGTTATAAAGCAGAAGCTAACACACCATTGTAAGGCAATTATACTTCAATAAAGATGTTAAAAAAAAAAAAAAAAAAAAAAAAAACAAAAAAAAAAACATTCCGAAACAATAAAAAAAAAAAAAAAAAAAAAAAAAAAAAAAAAAAAAAATGGATTAGAGACCTAAACGTAAGACCAGACACTATAAAACTCTTAGAGGAAAACATTAGAAGAACACACTTTGACATAAATCACAGCAAGATCTTTTTTGACCCACCTCCTAGAGTAATGAGAATAAAAACAAAAATAAAGAAATGGGACCTAATGAAACATAAAAGCTTTTGAACAGCAAAGGAAACTACAAACAAGACAAAAAGACAACTCTCAGAATGGGAGAAAATATTTGCAAATGAATCAACAGACAAAGGATTAATCTCCAAAATATATAAACAGCTCATGCAACTCAATAGTAAAAAAACAAAACAACCCAATCCAAAAATGGGCAGAAGACCTAAATAGACATTTCTCCAAAGAAGACATACAGATGGCCAAGAAGCACATGAAAAGCTGCTCAACATCACTAATTATTAGAGAAATGCAAATAAAAACTACAATGAGGTATCACCTTATACCAGTTAGAATGTGCATCATCAGAAAATCTACAAACAACAAATGCTGGAGAGGGTGTGGAGAAAAGGGAACCCTCTTGCGCTGTTGGTGGGAATGTAAATTGATACAGCCACTATGGAGAACAGTATGGAGGTTCCTTAAAAAACTAAATATAGAATTACCATATGACCCAGGAATCCCACTGCTGGGCATATACCCAGGGAAAACCATAATTCAAAAAGACACATGCACCCCAATGTTCATTGCAGCACTATTTACAATAGCCAGCTCATGGAAGCAACCTAAATGCCCATCGACAGATGAATGGATAAAGAAGATGTGGTACATATAAACAATGGAATATTACTCAGCCATAAAATGGAAGGAAATTGGGTCATTTGTAGAGATATGATGGACCTAGAGTCTGTCATACAGAGTGAAGTAAGTCAGAAAGAGAAAAACAAATATTGTATATTTACGCATATATGTGGAACCTAGAAAAATGGTACAGATGAACCTGTTTGCAAGGCAGAAATAGAGACACAAATGTAGAGAACAAATGTATGGACACCAAGGGGGGAAAGTGGCATTGGTGGTGGTGGTGGTGCAATGAATTGGGAGATTGGGATTGACATGTATACACTAATATGTATAAAACAGATAACTAATAAGAACCTGCTGTATAAAAAATAAATAAACTAAATTAAATTTAAAAAAAAAGAAAGTAAAGAATAGCATATATTAAACCTGATAACCTTGGGCTTTCTCCCCTCACAGGCAACACACACAGACACACACATGTACACACAGCTTGTGACACTTTAAAACTCTCACTGAAATTCAGATTATAAGAGTAAACAATACAGAATAAACCAATGAAATCCATTCAAAGCACAGAAAAAAACTAGTAAACAAAACACCAGTTTCCAGCATTGTCAAAACTGTACTGCTGAGTTAAGAAATCAGGCAAGAAAATCAATTTTCTCTAATACATGAATTTAATGACTAAAAATTCAATATGAAGACAGAGGAAAAATAACCCAGCACTTCTAAACCAACCTAAAAATGTTGATATAAAGGGAGGAACAGTGTTCTTCTGCATGTTTTTACTTATTTATTCAATAGACATTTATTAAACAAGTACTAATGATTAGAAATAGCATTGGGCATTTGAAATTCAGAGCTGCCTCTAATATGCAGCATCTGTTTTACTAGAAGTATAAACATATGAGCAAATACAACATGAAAAAGGTTTTTATAAAGAGTAAGATGTATAGAAAACAATTTTAAGAGACACCTAATTCTGATTGGGAGGCCTGGGGAAGGATTCTTGGAAGAGGTGACATCTATATTAAGCTGTGAAAGCTAAAAATGCATTAGTCAGGTGAAGTCGTATTTTTTCCGCATCAAGCAGAAAAAATAACAAGTGCACAGGCGGGAGGTGAGAGCTGGGGCTGGCTTGTAATGCAAATTTGAAATAATTCAATTTCTAAAGCATAGGATGGACCCCTAGCAAGAGATGAGCTTTGAAGTGTCCATAGATCATGATGTATGCCTTTCTAAGTACTGTGAAGGTGATGGCGAGTAAGGCATTTAAGGATCTTTAGCAGGGATTAATCTTGTTAGATAAAGCACTGGTCACCATCTTGGTACAATTGATATGAGGATTTTCCAGGTGCTGCATGCAAATCTTATTTAGAATAAGGATAATAGTAAATAGAGGAGTTGAAATCTGTATTTTGGTACTACCTATGTTTTGATTAAAGGTATAATATAAAGTTGGAAACCAAGGTCTTCATATGTACTGGTACTGCTAACACAAACCATAAAAGTGATGGAAAATGTTTTACTTTGAATTACTAATCCTTCTTTCTAGACCATCTCACTGCTAGAAAAACTTGCAATTCCACATGTAAAATTTTGTGAATTCATAACTACTCTATCAATCTGAATCAGTAAGATTAATATGACAATGGTTGGGTTAGCTAGTAGTCATAAATATACATCTCAGAACTGAGGGGCAACTTGTTTACTGAAATAGATGTAGAATATTGATAACCTTACAACTGGCTGGATGTTATTAGGTGTACAAATATAACCTACTCCTTCTACCTATTATGTAGAATACAGGGTAAAGCCTATGTGTGCCTGTTTCGTAGCCAGTAATCTACAGTGATCAGGGTTTTGCAAATATTGCTTTGGAATTCTGAGTAAAAATTTCCTATCACTGTGTTTTTGACAAGACCCTTGTAGTTAGAGTTAATTGCTAAAACATCATAGATACCTCAAATAATAGAAATTATATTTGAAGACAGTTTTGAAGAGCAAGAAATAGACAAAAAAAAAAAAAAAAAAAAGCAAAACAAAAACAGTCTGTAAATTCACCTCAGCCTACTGAATTCCTTACAAGTCTGTATTTTCTCTCACATCAAGACTTTTCAATGTGTCCACTGTGCCTGGCCCGTTTGTCTTCACCTCCTCTTTCCTCTATCTGCTTAATTACTCCAAAATTTTTGTCTTATTCTCCAGAACACAGTAGGATGCCCTTTTCTTTGTCCCTATCTTCTCATAGGACTTCTTTCTCTTACCTCTTTAGACCATGAGTTTCTTAAGAAGCTTGTTGATTGTGAAAGAAAGAATAGCCAGAACATGTGAATACTGCCAACAATGTTCCTCCTTTCCATGTTATTTATCAGACAGATCACAACTTGTCAATGTCTAAAACATGTGATGAGAGATTCAAATGCCATACACTCCAACTACTATTTCAGTAGTTTTAGGGAATATTTTGTGTTTTGAAAGATACATGCCACGTGCAGTAAATCGTAGTTAACCAGAATATTTAAAGGAAATGATTTTAATTGTTGGAATTCCTGTTCCTTCTTCCATCCCCAAATGATACACATCCTCACTCACCCCCTAAAAAACCCCACTATTTTTGTTTAAAGCCATATTACAAATGATTTGAATTATTTCTGCCAACTCTTCTAGTTCAATCTATACAGGATAGGAATGCTGTGACTATGGAGTGAAGCATTCTTTATCTATTCACCATGTGGTAGTTTTCATGGTCTATATTTCAGAGATTGAGCTGAATAACACATACACTGAATCCTTCCTTTTAAGGGAGGCATTATTGATTTTGTTTCCATTTGTTTGCTTGCTTTAACTTTAGCTGTCACTATTCTCTACATAATTTTGAGTATTAATCTACAGTTTTTATTTGTTGCTATGCTATACTGATTTGATACTCAAAATAATAACACAGCTTGCCTGTCTAAGAAGGACCTTAAGGATAGTGTGGTAGTCATCTTCCAGAATTGCTGATGGTAATCCCTTAAAGTAAACAGATAGTTTGCTTTCATAGCTCTCTGGATGTTAAGAGGTAAATCTCCACTAAATTGGAAAACTGTCTTTTCTTGATCAGAAGAAGGGTATGCTTGGGAAGGTCTTTTGTGGAATAAAAGAGATTATACCTCCTCTTTGGAAAGGACAACTTTTGAATCAGCTACAAAATCTTCTCCAAGAGCTTCCTGCCTAGAGAGTGCTGACATAGAGTACAGAACATCTGCATACTTGCTATGTGAGATTTTCTGGTCTCCCCATGTGATATTGACTTCTGTGTTTGCAAGCATTTTGGAGCCAGTTGAGTACTTTTTCATGGAAATGTAGTTTATTTACAATTATCAGCACTGGTGCTGTGACATCTCATACCATCTTATAACCCTTATATGCATATTTTGCCTTGTTTTTAATTCCAACCAGTAGAATCCAGATCTTCCCATCACACTACCACTTTACTGTCATTATTTAACTTTAAAATGGGCAAAAGTAAGTGACGAAAAGAAAGAAAGCATTTAGGTCAAATCAAAGCAGAGAATCTTGCAATCTTAAAGTTATATCAAAATGGCAGTAGGATTTTTGAGAACAAATTATTTTTTTTTTCCTTTGCAGACAATGACTGATAGCTTAAAAATGTTCCTAGAGACATCCCTCATCCATCCCCACCCTTTTGGAAAGATTGTCTTAGTTACTTTGATATGTGGAAATTTGGGGAGCTTATCCACAGATAGGATAGAATATTCTTTCCTGTAGTATTTCTCACATGTACATGTGCTAAATGATGCAGTGCCTTATGTCAAAAGATAATAATACAAATTTAGAGCTGAGCAGAGATATAATTTAAATAAGCAATCAAATTTCATATTTTTTTAAGGAAAAGAGAATCATGCCTCTATCCTAAAACTAGTTCATCATGAAAAATGTGAGTTTTTTTACCTTACTCACATAAACAAATTTTATCATTCATAATAAAATATGCAGAAAATACATGATGAGAACTGGTCCATTTTGATAGAGCAATAAATAACCTAACATTGAGCAATAAAAAAAAATGAGGCCAGTTCATCAGGAAGAGGTACTTTCAGTGGCATATTGTGGAGAAAAACAAATTGTTTTCTAAAACTACTCCACATGCTCCAGACTAATTTATTATTACATTATTATTTCCCTCTAGAATTTAAAATAGTGTGGTTGGAAAAGATTTTATACTTATCAGGAGTTCTAAATCCTTAAATTTTCAGTGCTTTGCATTTTCAATTCTTTATATACTAAGAGGAATAAAATGTTCCAGGCTCTCTCCTTATTTTTATTTCTGTTCAGAGATGCTGCAGGAGCTGTCACAAAGAGGATTATCCAAACATGTGCTGAATTTAAAGCATGTATATGGATAAAGAGATATATGATTCAAGAGGAAAGAACAATACCTCTTGTATGGATGTGTTTTTATCGCTATAACTGATTCCATGCAATCATTATCATGCAGATGAGTTGGAAGCAGCTAAATATTGTGAGCTTCTAGCACAACATAATTAAATAAACACATTGTCCTTTGTGTTTCCAGGAAAGTAGCTGTAGAACTGCAGCCTTTGGCAGTCTTCCAGGGCTGGTGGGCATCTGTGGCAGGGTAGTTTTGTTCTCTGATGAATGAAAACTACATTTGACAAATGGTCTCACACTCTGAAGTGTGAGGGTGGGAAAAGATATGGGTCAATGTGCATTAGTTCAGATTAGTTCTTTGTAAAGTATTGATGTTATCTCAACAATGTTTTGTAAAATACTCCAGCTGTATAATGAGGCACATGTTTGTGACCATCACATCATATGTTAGGATACGGCAAGAACATAGTACAAGGGTGTGTCCAGATCAAAGTCACTTACTCGTGTCTGAAAGTGCAACAATTGGGATTAAGTGTGAATTTAGATAAAAAGAGATGAAAGTGGGGCTGTGCTGGAAGTAGGAGGCAGGCTGTAAAGTAGGGACAGTTTTGTAGGGAGAGAACAGACTGAATTCCAGAGAGAGACCAACAATATGACCAAAATGTGTGTCAGTCTTCAGACAAGAGGAAAGAGAGAACATTCTAAATAATAACCAAAAAGCCACATGAATACAAAGATGTTTCTCAGTGATTTATGTGAGGACATCCAAATACAACATAAATCAAATAAGAATAACCCTGAATACATGGAAATGGTAAATCCTCCACCCACTTTTCAATCGTCTTACAACTGTGACCACTTAGCCATTACTTAGAAGAGAGATTCTTGACCTTGCTGGTATTGACATTTTGGGCCAGATAATTCTTTCTTGTGAGGGCTGTCCTGTGTGTTGTTGGATGTTTCGTAGCATCCATAGTGTTACCCACTAAATGACAGTAGCACAGCCCCTAGTTATGATAACAAAAAATGTCTGCAGACATTGCTAAATGTCCTTGGAGGACAACTGTACTTCCTGTTGAGAACCACTGACTTAGTGTCTCTATCTGCTTCAAATACTACACCATTCCTAAGACAGAAAACCTTAAGGGATTGTATATTAGCATTATTGGTTTTAGCATCAATCATGCTTCCTCATAGACTACTCTTGAGCCTGTGTTCAACTTCATGAAAATCAGATTCCAACCTGTGCTTCATTTTTTTAAAAAGTGGACTTCTTCAGTATCTCTTTTGCCGGTGTCTCTACACTGTTAATCTGAAAACTATGCCACCATTCTGGTAAAGAAATCACTCCCTTACTCTTACCAGGTGTTATTCAGCTTTCTTTCCAAGGATATAGTAGCTTTTCCTCCCTTGTATTCCAGTCTAATGGTTGTCATTTAGATATTCAAGATAAATTTAGCTGATGTTGCTGTCTTCTTTACCTAAAACCCAAAGTAGGACATATATTTCACAATATGACTGTGAGTCGAGTTCTAAGCTTTCTCAGTGAGAAAAACAGAGAGATATATTGTCAAGAATCAAGTGAAGAATGAGAACATCTACATCAGCCTGACCAAGGCAAAGTCATAATGCACTCAAGGCAGAGATTGCATTAGGTTGCAAATGCTCCCTTTTGGAACTAGAAATAAAATTATTGAGCAAATTTATTAAGACAAATGTATGGGAAGTAGTTTGTTATACAATTTTCTTGTGGTAACTCTAGAGCTTCTTGTTAGAAGGACTAGTGGAGAAGCATATACATAGTTATCACGATGAGCCCTTAACAATATTATCTGCAATTATTTCTTCTGTCCATTGAATCTACATCTTCTGAAAGTATACCTCCTGGTATAAGTGGATTTTTAGAGCATTTGTTACCTAATTTTAAGGAGAATGGGTAGAAGAAGAGGTTTTTTCACATCTTTAATTGGGTTGATAGTTGTTTGCTTTGGGCAAACATCTAGTAGGCTTCAAAACAGCCACCGATATCATCTTATTTTCCCTGTATGTTCTATTCCTATCTCGGTTTCAACTTTTCCCTCCACTGATGGCCAAACTTTGTACTCAATAAATTAGATCTAATCAGACATTTACTCTTCTCACCTTCCCATTACAAAACTGTCAACTCACCTGCATCTATAATCACCTACACTGTCTGATTTTCTCTCAGTTACTTTGGGTGAAGTATCTCTCTTCCAACTAAACATGTCAGGTGTGACCTGGATTCCACCTTCTCAAAATGTGACCTCTGTAATTAGCCACTTCTCTCCTGTTCCTCTAGGGAGGCAAAGACAGCCTGAACTAAGATTATCTGTGGAATCACAAAGAGTAAATAGTTGAGAGATGTGGTGGAGGAAGATCAATAGGAATTATTAATTGATCTCATTTGAAAAATAAAAGAGAAGAATACAGTGAAGATTGCAGCACATTTTCTAAATAAGTAGAGAGATGCCATGGATTGGACCTGAACAAATAAGAGGTAGAACATTAATCTTATGATCTTTGACTGATTCACACACACACACAAAATTACTTTCTATCTTTCCCAGGTAGAAAAGCCCTTGTGTCTTTCTACACACTTATGAGCTTTCTATTAAAACCTTGAATTCTCCAATGACGTTATTTCTGAAAGGATCCTTTACTACTCATACCTTTGGCAGAACCTTTTTCATATTCTATTTAAAATTGTGCTCTATGCGTGAGTGGTTCATATATTCACCTTGATAATGGAATCTCTTTATGATGGTAGTGGTTCTATTTTCTTATACTATGTTATAATTGTAAGGACCTTGGAGCAAGAAACATTTTTAAAAATCTAAAATGAATGCATGGGGCTTCCCTGGTGGCATAGTGGTTAAGAATACACCCGCCAATACAGGGGACATGGGTTCGAGCCCTGGTCCGGGAAGATCCCACATGCCGTGGAGCAACTAAGCATGTGCACCACAACTACTGAGCCTGCGCTGTAGAGCCCAAGAGCCACAACTACTGAAGCCCGTGTGCCACAACTACTGAAGCCTGCACGCCTGGAGCCTGTGCTCTGCAACAAGAGAAGCCACCACAATGAGAAGCCCGTGCACCCCAACAAACAGTAGCCTCCGCTTGCGGCAACTAAAGAAAGCCGGCGCGCAGCAACGAAAACACAAAGCAGCCAAAAATAAGTAAATAAACAAATTTAAAAAAAAAAGTGAGTTGGAATTTTAAAATAAAATAAAATAAAATGAATACATTATGGCTGTGATTTTCACATATTCTAGGGATTATTAATTCTTCCAATATATAGTTTGATAATATTTATTCCTCCCCATTGAGTTATTTTATCAAAATATTAGACTTGTTTTCCATTTTCCTAGAGATTTTTTTTGTTTGTTTGGACAGAATTTATTTACCAGTACATAAATTTTATTTGAAAAATTCAAAGTGTTATAACCAATTTAATCTACTGGTTCTTCTATGAAATTGATGGATAGCCATGATCTCCATTTCAATTTGAAGCATGTCAGCAGACTCTAAATCTATTGGTTTTTACCAGTTGTCGCTATCTATTGATTTAATAAACTTGAAGATATAGCGTTGCTTCTACACACACAGATGCTAACACACACACACACACACACACACACATACACACACACATGCACAATGATTACAAATTTTTATAAACTGACTGTCACACAATGATAGGATTTACAAGTTTAATCCCATGAGATCACATCTTCATAAATATAATGGTTTGTGTTTACACACTTCTTTTCGTATCAGCTGTACATCATGGGCTTGGAAGTAGTCAGTGAAAAAGGACCTATGAAAGGTACTGGTGGAGGAAAGCCAATAAGTAATATGGCAATAAGTTAGTGGAGTAAAAAAAATTAAAATCAGTATCCACTCCTGTTTGACCAGTCTCTATGGTTGAATGAGCATTTATCAATTTCTTGAGACAGTATTGGTTTCAAATTGTGTATCATTTTCCCCATGAGCACACATACCAAATTATTGCTTGAAGGCTTGATTTAGAATATATTGCTATTTTATCTCAAATGAACTTAAACTCAACTTTTAAAAGTTTCTATAATCAAACATATTCTGAGTCTACATTCTAAAACAGTTCAGGTAATTGAACACTTTAATAAAGACCCCAAGATGTAGTGAAGACAATATGTTTCTTACATTTCCTTACACTGTAACATCCCTGTATGCTGTTCTCAGTCTGAGTTCTGAAAATAAAAATGTGAATAATTCCCTTTGTAAAAATCATAGAGAAAGTGAGATGACTTGAGATTACCAAAATTATTAAAGGAATTTAATTAGCCTTTAGGCTTGTGTAGAGTAGAGATGATCACATCATGACTCACAAAGTTTTCTAGGCCTTATACTGCTTCTTAACTCTTCCTCCAATATTTTCATTTCTCCCTCACTTGTATGTTCAGGAAATTTTATATATGTTTGTATATATGTACATATATATATGAAATATTGAAGTCCTGAATAAAACCAGTTTAAAAAAATTAATTTTAATTATCTTTTTTGAAAGAGTCACAATAACCAAGCAATTATATGCATCTTTGTAAAACTATGTTATGTCTTAAATTTTGGCTCTTGGTTTGGCATAAAAACTTCCCGAAATAAGTGCTCTCTAAAACATGAATCTCTTGGTAGTTTTCTTAAATACAGTGAATTATAACAATAACTTTGAATTATGTCACAACCTGAAATTTTCCAGCAGTAAAATATACATATTAGTTATAACCACATAAGATTATGCTATAATAATATGTTAAAAGAATTACATTCTTTAAAAATGTGTTTATTAAAATAGGTCAAAATTTAATTTTTGTATTTCTTTTGTAACTAAGAGGCTGTGGTTCTTAGGATTGATTGTTATGAGAGTATTTCTTGCACCCCCAACTCCACGTATAAAAAGTATCAAAAATAAAAATTCTATTCATTTCATTCTCTCAGTAATCCTGTTAAAATGACATGAATTGCCCTTACAGTTTTCCAAGCAAGGATTATCAGGTACATTTGTTGGTCTCATCAAAGCAACAAAAGAGGAGTTAGCATGAAGCAGTGATCTGGCAGTTAGAAGATATAGATTTTGTTTCTGCCTTCATCACTTGTTCATTTTGCCACTTGAGCATTACTTCTTCTCTATGAACCTGAGCCTTTCCATCCACAAAGTATCTTGTTTAGTACAGTGTATCCAGGGGGCCCTCAGGAAATATTAAAAGATGATAAATAGTAAAGGTAACTTGACTCTTACCTATTGGCTACAGAATGTGCTGTGTGATTGAATAAACAAAAGGCTTTGAAATTATGCATGGGGCCTTTTTTTTTCTTGTTTCCTAGCAGTATTCAGTGCATTATTCTCTGTTTAATTATGAGGTGGACATAGTGGAAAATATACTCAGAGACAGTGGATAGCTATATCCTTCCTTGATGTACTTTCTATCTAAAGCAGTTCTTCATTTTCTTCTGCTGTGTACCCTACTGTTCCTACAGGTTTATGGAGAATAGCAAATACCAAGTTAAATATATTATAACTTTTCCTGTGCTGTAAGGTTATTCTAAAGTTATCTTTCTCTAATAATAATATTCTTTGGACTTTTATATAATTTTTATTTCATTTCTCTCCAGATGTACTTTAATTGTTGCACATATTTTAGGAATGGTTTTATTTGTTTGTGGCATTGCTCTTATGTCACACACAAAATAATATTCTAATTGGCCCGAAAAGGATAGTGCATCTTCCAAAACAAGAACTAAGTTCTTACTTGATGAATACGGCTGGCTTTTTCAGAAGAAGTAAAATCATTTCAAAGGTTGCTGGGCAAGCCCTTAAACTTAGCACCTCTCTGAAATTCAACCCACATTTTAAAATAAATGTACTTAAAATTTGAAAATATTTAAATCTCTAATAAATTAACCATCTATAGAATTTTTTAAAATAGCTCTGTTATTGTGCTCTATTTTTTTTTTAACATCTTTATTGAAGTATAATTGCCTTACAATGGTGTGTTAGCTTCTGCTTTATAACAAAGTGAATCAGTTATACATATACAATATGTTCCCATTTCTCTTCCCTCTTGCATCTCCCTCCCTCCCACCCTCCCCATCCCATCCCTCTAGGTGGTCACAAAGCACCGAGCTGATCTCCCTGTGCTATGTGGCTGCTTCCCACTAGTTATCTATTTTACATTTGGTAGTGTATATATGTCCATGACACTCTCTTACCCTGTCACATCTCACCCCACCCCCTCCCCATATCCTCAAGTCCATTCTCTAGTAGGTCTGTGTCTTTATTCCCATCTTGCCACTAGGTTCTTCATGGCCTTTTTTTTTTTTTTTTTTCCCTTAGATTCCGTATATATGTGTTAGCATACTGTATTTGTTTTTCTCTTTCTGACTTACTTCACTCTGTATGACAGACTCTAACTCCATCCACCTCATTACAAATAACTCCATTTCATTTCTTTTTATGGCTGAGTAATATTCCATTGTATATATGTGCCACATCTTCTTTTTTTTTTTTTTTTTTTTTTTAAGAGTGAAAATTTTACTAAAAATTTGAGGCAGAGGCTTTGAAATTGGCATGCACGGAGCAGCCATGGAAAAACAAGTCATTTTCATGATGGGTGTGAAACTCACATGGGTACTCATTTCCTTGCACATATATCCCTCAATCCTTAATGAAGAGTGCAATATACTTAAGCAGTAGGAAATACATTTTTTTTTTTAACATCTTTATTGAAGTATAATTGCCTTACAATGGTGTGTTAGCTTCTGCTTTATAACAAAGTGAATCAGTTATACACACACAATATGTTCCCATTTCTCTTCCCTCTTGCATCTCCCTCCCTCCCACCCTCCCCATCCCATCCCTCTAGGTGGTCACAAAGCACCGAGCTGATCTCCCTGTGCTATGCGGCTGCTTCCCACTAGTTATCTATTTTACATTTGGTAGTGTATATATGTCCGTGACACTCTCTTACCCTGTCACATCTCACCCCACCCCCTCCCCATATCCTCAAGTCCATTCTCTAGTAGGTCTGTGTCTTTATTCCCATCTTGCCACTAGGTTCTTCATGGCCTTTTTTTTTTCCCTTAGATTCCGTATATATGTGTTAGCATACTGTATTTGTTTTTCTCTTTCTGACTTACTTCACTCTGTATGACAAACTCTAACTCCATCCACCTCATTACAAATACCTCCATTTCATTTCTTTTTATGGCTGAGTAATATTCTATTGTATATATGTGCCACATCTTCTTTATCCATTCATCTGTCGATGGACATTTAGATTGCTTCCATGTCCTGGCTATTGTAAATAGAGCTGCAATGAACATTTTGGTACATGACTCTTTTTGACCTATGGTTTTCTCAGGGTATATGCCCAGTAGTGGGATTGCTGGGTCGTATGGTAGTTCTATTTGTAGTTTTTTAAGGAACCTCCATACTGTTCTCCATAGTGGCTGTATCAATTTACATTCCCACCAACAGTGCAAGAGTGTTCCCTTTCCTCCACACCCTCTCCAGCATTTATTGTTTCTAGATTTTTTGATGATGGCCATTCTGACCGGTGTGAGATGATATCTCATTGTAGTTTTGATTTGCATTTCTCTAATGATTAATGATGTTGAGCATTCTTTCATGTGTCTGTAGGCCATCTGTATATCTTCTTTGGAGAAATGTCTATTTAGGTCTTCGGCCCATTTTTGGATTGGGTTGTTCGTTTTTTTGTTATTGAGCTGCATGAGCTGCTTGTAAATCTTGGAGATTAATCCTTTGTCAGTTGCTTCATTTGCAAATATTTTCTCCCATTCTGATGGTTGTCTTTTGGTCTTGTTTATGGTTTCCTTTGCTGTGCAAAAGCTTTTAAGTTTCATTAGGTCCCATTTGTTTATTTGTGTTCTTATTTCCATTTCTCTGGGAGCTGGGTCAAAAAGAATCTTGCTGTGATGTATGTCATAGAGTGTTCTGCCTATGTTTTCCTCTAAGAGTTTGATAGTGTCTGCCCTTACACTTAGGTCTTTAATCCATTTTGAGTTTATTTTTGTGCATGGTGTCAGGGAGTGTTCTAATTTCATACTTTTACATGTACCTGTCCAATTTTCCCAGCACCACTTATTGAAGAGGCTGTCTTTTCTCCACTGTATATGCTTGCCTCCTTTATCAAAAATAAGGTGCCCATATGTGTGTGGGTTTATCTCTGGGCTTTCTATCCTGTTCCATTGATCTATATTTCTGTTTTTGTGCCAGTACCAAACTGTCTTGATTACTGTAGCTTTGTAATATAGTCTGAAGTCAGGGAGCCTGATTCCCCCAGCTCCATTTTTCATTCTCAAGATTGCTTTGGCTATTCGGGGTCTTTTGTGTTTCCATACAAATTGTGAAATTTTTTGTTCTAGTTCTGTGAAAAATGCCAGTGGTAGTTTGATAGGGATTGAATCTGTAGATTGCTTTGGGTAGTAGAGTCATTTTCACAATGTTGATTCTTCCAATCCAGGAACATGGTATATCTCTCCATCTATTTGTATCATCTTTAATTTCTTTCATCAGTGTCTTATAATTTTCTGCATACAGGTCTTTTGTCTCCTTAGGTAGGTTTATTCCTAGATATTTTATTCTTTTTGTTGCAATGGTAAATGGGAGTGTTTTCTTAATTTCACTTTCAGATTTTTCGTCATTAGTGTATAGAAATGCAAGAGATTTCTGTGCATTAATTTTGTATCCTGCTACTTTACCAAATTCATTGATTAGCTCTAGGAGTTTTCTGGTAGCATCTTTAGGATTCTCTATGTATAGTATCATGTCATCTGCAAATAGTGATAGCTTTACTTCTTCTTTTCCGATTTGGATTCCTTTTATTTCTTTGTCTTCTCTGATTGCTGTGGCTAACACTTCCAAAACTATGTTGAATAATAGTGGTGAGAGTGGGCAACCTTGTCTTGTTCCTGATCTTAGTGGAAATGGTTTCAGTTGTTCACCATTGAGGACAATGTTGGCTGTGGGTTTGTCACATATGGCCTTTATTATGTTGAGGAAAGTTCCCTCTATGCCTACCTTCTGCAGGGCTTTTATCATAAATGGGTGTTGAATTTTGTCAAAAGCTTTCTCTGCATCTATTGAGATGATCATATGGTTTTTCTCCTTCAATTTGTTAATATGATGTATCACATTGATTGATTTGCGTATATTGAAGAATCCTTGCATTCCTGGGATAAACCCCACTTGATCATGGTGTATGATCCTTTTAATGTGCTGTTGGATTCTGTTTGCTAGTATTTTGTTGAGGATTTTTGCATCTATGTTCATCAGTGATATTGGCCTGTAGTTTTCTTTCTTTGTGACATCTTTGTCTGGTTTTGGTATCAGGGTGATGGTGGCCTCGTAGAATGAGTTTGGGAGTGTTCCTCCCTCTGCAATATTTTGGAAGAGGTTGAGAAGGATAGGTGTTAGCTCTTCTCTAAATGTTTGATAGAATTCACCTGTGAAGCCATCTGGTCCTGGGCTTTTGTTTGTTGGAAGGTTTTTAATCACAGTTTCAATTTCAGTGCTTGTGATTGGTCTGTTCATATTTTCTATTTCTTCCTGGTTCAGTCTCGGCAGTTTGTGCACTTCTAAGAATCTGTCCATTTCTTCCAGGTTGTCCATTTTATTGGCATAGAGTTGCTTGTAGTAATCTCTCATGATCTTTTGTATTTCTGCAGTGTCAGTGGTTACTTCTCCTTTTTCATTTCTAATTCTATTGATCTGAGGCTTCTCCCTTTTTCTCTTGATGAGTCTGGCTAATGGTTTATCAATTTTGTTTATCTTCTCAAAGAACCAGCTTTTAGTTTCATTGATTTTTGCTATTGTTTCCTTCATTTCTTTTTCATTTATTTCTGACCTGATCTTTATAATTTCTTTCCTTCTGCTGGCTTTGGGGGTTTTTTGTTCTTCTTTCTCTAATTGCTTTAGGTGCAAGGTTAGGTTGTTTATTCGAGATGTTTCCTGTTTCTTGAGGTAGGCTTGTATTGCTATAAACTTCCCTCTTAGCACTGCTTTTGCTGCGTCCCATAGGTTTTGGGTCGTCGTATCTCCATTGTCATTTGTTTCTAGGTATTTTTTGATTTCCCCTTTGATTTCTTCAGTGATCACTTCGTTATTAAGTAATGTATTGTGTAGCCTCCATGTGTTTGTATTTTTTACAGATCTTTTCCTGTAATTGATATCTAGTCTCATAGCGTTGTGGTCGGAAAAGATACTTGATACGATTTCAATTTTCTTAAATTTACCAAGGCTTGATTTGTGACCCAAGATATGATCTATCCTGGAGAATGTTCCATGAGCACTTGAGAAAAATGTGTATTCTGTTGTTTTTGGGTGGAATGTCCTATAAATATCAATTAAGTCCATCTTGTTTAATGTATCATTTAAAGCTTGTGTTTCCTTATTTATTTTCATTTTGGATGATCTGTCCATTGGTGGGAGTGGGGTGTTAAAGTCCCCTACTATGATTGTGTTGCTGTCGATTTCCCCTTTTATGGCTGTTAGCATTTGCCTTATGTATTGAGGTGCTCCTATGTTGGGTGCATAAATATTTACAATTGTTATACCTTCCTCTTGGATCGATCCCTTGATCATTATATAGTGTCCTTCTTTGTCTCTTGTAATAGTCTTTATTTTAAAGTCTATTTTGTCTGATACGAGAATTGCTACTCCAGCTTTCTTTTGATTTCCATTTGCATGGAATATCTTTTTCCATCCCCTCACTTTCAGTCTATATGTGTCTCTAGGTCTGAAGTGGGTCTCTTGTAGACAGCATATATATGGGTCTTGTTTTTGTATCCATTCAGCCAGCCTGTGTCTTTTGGTGGGAGCATTTAATCCATTTACATTCAAGGTAATTATCGATATGTATGTTCCTATTCCCATTTTCTTAAATGTTTTGGGTTTGTTATTGTAGGTGTTTTCTTTCTCTTGTGTTTCTTTCCTAGAGAAGTTCCTTTAGCATTTGTTGTAAAGCTGGTTTGGTGGTGCTGAACTCTCTCAGCTTTTGCTTGTCTGTAAAGGTTTTAATTTCTCCATCGAATCTGAATGAGATCCTTGCTGGGTAGTGTAATCTTGGTTGTAGGTTTTTCTCCTTCATCACTTTAAGTATATCCTGCCACTCCCTTCTGGCTTGCAGAGTTTCTGCTGAAAGATCAGATGTTAACCTTATGGGGATTCCCTTGTGTGTTATTTGTTTTTTTTCCCTTGCTGCTCTTAATATGTTTTCCTTATATTTAATTTTTGACAGTTTGATTAATATGTGTCTTGGTGTGTTTCTCCTTGGGTTTATCCTGTATGGGACTCTCTGTGCTTCCAGGACTTGATTAACTATTTCCTTTCCCATATTAGGGACGTTTTCAACTATAATCTCTTCAAATATCTTCTCAGTCCCTTTCTTTTTCTCTTCTTCTTCTGGGACCCCTATAATTCGAATGTTGGTGTGTTTAATGTTGTCCCAGAGGTCTCTGAGACTGTCCTCAGTTCTTTTCATTCTTTTTTCTTTATTCTGCTCTGCAGTAGTTATTTCCACCATTTTATCTTCCAGGTCACTTATCCTTTCTTCTGCCTCAGTTATTCTGCTTTTGATCCCATCTAGAGTATTTTTAATTTCATTTATTGTGGTTTTCATCATTGCTTGGTTCCTCTTTAGTTCTTCTACGTCCTTGTTAAATGTTTCTTGCATTTTGTCTATTCTATTTCCAAGATTTTGGATCATCCTTACTATCATTATTCTGAATTCTTTTTCAGGTAGACTACCTATTTCCTCTTCATTTGTTAAGTCTGGTATGTTCTGACCCTGCTCCTTCATCTGCTGTGTGTTTTTCTGTCGTCTCATTTTGCTTATCTTACTGTGTTTGGGGTCTCCTTTTCACAGGCTGCAGGTTCGTAGTTCCTGTTGTTTTTGGTATCTGTCCCCAGTGGCTAAGGTTGGTTCAGTGGGTTGTGTAGGCTTCCTGGTGGAGGGAACTAGTGCCTGAGCTCTGGTGGATGAGGTTGGATCTTGTCTTTCTGGTGGGCACGTCCACGTCTGGTGGTGTATTTTGGGGTGTCTGTGGCCTTATTATGATTTTAGGCAGCCTCTCTGCTAATGGATGGGGCTGTGTTCCTGTCTTGCTAGTTGTTTGGCATAGGGTGTCCAGCACTGTAGCTTGCTGGTCGTTGAGTGAAGCTGGGTCTTGATGTTGAGATGGAGATCTCTGAGAGATTTTCACCGTTTGGTATTACGTGGAGCTGGGAGGTCTCTTGTGGACCAGTGTCCTGAAGTTGGCTCTCCCACCTCAGAGGCACGGCCCTGATGCCTGGCTGGAGCACCCAGAGCCTTTCGTCCACACGGCTCAGAGTAAAAGGGAGAAAAAATAGAAAGAAGGAAAGAAAGAAAGAGGCTATAATATAGTGAAGTAAAATAAAGCTATTGTAAAGCAAAGCTATACAGACAAAATCGCACCCAGAAGCATATACATATACACTCACAAATAAAAGGAAAAGGGGAAAAATTAATATATCCTGCTCCCAAAGTCCCCCTCCTGAATTTGGGATGATTCGTTGTCTATTCAGGTATTCAACAGATGCAGGCACATCAAGTTGTTTGTGGAGTTTTAATCCGCTGCTTCTAAGGCTGCTGGGAGAGATTTCCCCTTATCTTCCCTGTTCGCACAGCTTCTGGGGTTCAGCTTTGGATTTGGACCCGCCTCTGCGTGTAGGTCGCCTGAGGGCGTCTATTCCCCGCCCAGACAGGACGGGGTTAAAGGAGCAGCTGCTTCGGGGGCTCTGGCTCACTCAGGCCGCGGGGAGGGAGGTGTACAGAGGAGGCGGGGTGAGCCTGCGGCGGCCGAGGCCGGCGTGACGTTGCACCAGCCTGAGGCGGGCAGTGCGTTCTCCCGGGGAACTTGTCCCCGGATCACGGGACCCTGGCAGTGGCGGGCTGCACAGGCTCCCGGGAGGGGCGATGTGGAGAGTGACCTGTGCTCACTCACAGGCTTTTTGGAGGCGGCAGCAGCAGCCCCAGCGTCTCACGCCCGTCTCTGGGGTCCGTGCTGATCGCCGCGGCTCGCGCCTTTCTCTGGAGTTCGTTTAGGCGGCGCTCTGAATCCCCTCTCCTTGCGCGCCGCGAAACAAAGAGGCAAGAAAAAGTCTCTTGCCTCTTCGGCAGCTGCAGACTTTTCCCCGTCTCCCTCCCAGCCAGCTGTGGTGCGCTAACCCCTTCAGGCTGTGTTCACGCCGCCAGCCCCAGTCCTCTCCCTGCGATCCGATCCGACCGAAGCCCGAGCCTCAGCTCCCAGCCCCGCCCGCCGAGCAGACAAGCCTCTCGGGCTGGTGAGTGCTGCTCGGCGCCGAGCCTCTGTGCGGGAGTCTCTCCGTTTTTTCCTCTGCGCCCCTGTTGCTGTGGGGTCTGCGCTGATCACCGCGGCTCGCGCCCTTCTCTGGAGTTCGTTTAGGCGGCGCTCTGAATCCCCTCTCCTTGCGCGCCGCGAAACAAAGAGGCAAGAAAAAGTCTCTTGCCTCTTCGGCAGCTGCAGACTTTTTCCCGGACTCCCTCCCGGCTAGCTGTGGTGCACTAACCCCTTCAGGCTGTATTCACGCCGACAACCCCAGTCCTCTCCCTGCGATCCGACCGAAGCCCGAGCCTCAGCTCCCAGCCCCGCCCGCCCCGGCGGGTGAGCAGACAAGCCTCTCGGGCTGGAGAGTGCTGCTCGGCGCCGAGCCTCCGTGCGGGAACCTCTCCGCTTTGCCCTCCGCACCCCTGTGGCTGCGCTCTCCTCCGCGGCTCCGAAGCTTCCCCCCTCTGCCACCCGCAGTCTCCGCCCGCGAAGGGGCTTCCTAGTGCGTGGAAATCTTTCCTCCTTCACAGCTCCCTCCCACTGGTGCAGGTGCCGTCCCTATTCTTTTGTCTCTGTTATTTCTTTTTTCTTTTGCCCTACCCAAATACGGGGGGAGTTTCTTGCCTTTTTGGAGGTCGGACGTTTTCTGCCAGCGTTCAGTGGGTGTTCTGTAGGAGCAGTTCCACGTGTAGATGTATTTCTACTGTATCTGTGGGAAGGAAGGTGATCTCCGCGTCTTACTCTTCCGCCATCTTCCCGAGGCCCCTGTGCTCTATTTTATGTGGAGCAATTCTTTCAGCCTTAGTTTATACTCTCGAAATAATGAGTTCCATCTTTTTAATTTATCTCAACTCTTACCTTTTAATAGGAATTTATTATTTTCACAACAGTAGGAGAGAGCCATGCTTTATCAAAATGTAGCTATCTGATACTTATTGAAATAAACATATTTCTGATACTGTTTCTCAGTATTTAAGAAAAAGAATTGCTATCACTCTGCCTCTGCCCTTTCCTTTGTGTTTGTTTTTAATTATGCTAACTTTTGCCTTTGACATATAATGTTTTCTCATTTTAAAATTAGTTTTGATGTTTATTTACTGATAATACTTGTACACAGGGACAACACATTGCAAGCATATTCAGCAGATAGTGAAAAGATCTGAAAGTCTTCCTGGAAAGTTAATAGTTGGAACTCAAAAATAGATCCTGCACATACCAAGCATTTTTCCTATTTCTACCATACCTGAGAGAATATTTCATTTTATATGCATGAAACAAAGTCTATTGTATGCATTAAACCAACTTTATGACACCAGGGAATCTTTGTGGGCCTAAAAAAAAAAATCAATAAAATATTTATAAGAAAAAATAGCTAGTGACACCATTCAGTCCCTGTTTATCATTCCATGTTATAGATGATGGCTTCAGCCATTTTCAAGTTGCAAAATACAATTTATTACTATAAAATCTTTCTCATCACAAAGCCAAGCTCTTTCCAAATTGATACAGTTTATTGCACTGCAAGGAGGTAATGCCCATCTCCACTCAGAGCTCAAACAGTTAATGTTCAGCACTTGGGATCAATTTAGCTGACATGAAAGAGCCCCTGGAGTGGTAATGGCTCTTTTCTGGTGATCTGTATATCACTGCACTTAAGTTCTAGAATGCCAGGAGCGCTTCAGATTTGAATTTATTTTGTTACTGGGCTTAATGCACCCACTTGAATATTTAGATGAATCACTTTCTGTCAAACAAATTTGTCTTTTGAATATCAAGCACTTAAAAATAATGCTGATAAATAGGCAATGGATAAAATTGTATTCTGCTTGACCAGAGTTTTTATTTTTCCCACTTATTCTGGAACCACTAAGATTTGAATAATTCTTCAAATCCTTTTTTGGACTGGAACAAATAGAGATAAATATGAAATTGACTTTGATTTTACATGGCTGGGTTTTCATGGCTGTCATATAGGGCCATGCAGCTTGGGCACCGCATAACTTTAAGGAGCACTGGTCACTTCTAGTCTTTGCGAAGGACGGTCCCTGTATCTGGATGGTGCACAATTGGCACAACTGAACATGGAGGCACTACCACAGATAGATACAAAGCAAGTAAGGAATTTGATTAAATCATCATTCTAAAATTGCCTGGTTGGTTAAATGAGTAAATCAGACCCTTACCTGCTTTGAACTGCCTTCTTAATGGCGTCTGATCTTAGACTACAAGAGTCAGAATTGACTTAAGAGTTTCTCTAGTTCCAGCTCCTTACCATACAGGAGTAAACTCAAGTCCCTACTCACCAAGGGGTTGAACTAAGTCCTGTAGGTAGATAGTGGTTGTCAAAGCTAGATCTAAAACCCAGTCTACAGACTTCTTTTCCAATGATCTGTTTTCAAAACTCTACAGTAACTCTCATTGTCTTATTAAGATGTTGACAGCCACCTCTCCCCTGATTATAAGAGACATCACAGGGAAGTGACCTTACAATAATAGATTTGTGGTTTTAGCCTCTCCAGAAGTCCATTCTGCTGTAGGGATTCCACAGTTTTGATCTTGGCTTGTTAACCTCATTAGCATTGATTCTCAACACCTGTGCCAGTGGTTAGTTGGAGACCTAGGGTGTATGACTTCTTTGTACCAGAGCCCACCATCAATAGTCATTTCTCCCATGACCAAATGGAGTATGAAGAACTAGAAATAGTGAATCTGGAGTCATGTATGGGTGTTGAACAGGTTATTATAAAGATTTTGTTTACATATGTATTTTATAATATTTCATGCAACATAGATTTTGGACGATAGGTGAAGGAATGGCGAATGAAGTTAATTCTTTTTTTTTTTCTTTTTTTCCTAGTGAGGTTGATGGGATTTTGTTTACTTTCCTAATGAGATGGTGATTTACATGTTTTAGAGAACCACTTACTCTGTGCCCTCTGTGCATGGTTTCAGCCTTGCAAATCTGAACTGAAGGCATGCATGAGTCCAGAGCAGATGTGTGCAGCTGGGCAAACCCCTTTTCCATTGCTCTTCCTTGGAATGATAATCCACATGCTGAGATTTCAAATGACTTTAATACACATTTTCTTGATTAATGGAAAATGGCAGAGTGTAGGAGACTGAAACAGTTTGTGCTTTGCTTGATTAATTAATAAGGGACTCTCTTTTCCCAGCTCCAACTCATTATGCTAATGAAGTGTCATCAATTAAGGCTTTCCCTTGATTATTGAATCTGTCAGGTAGCGCTCAGTGAAAATGCTGCATTCCTTTGCTGTCTGGGTGGAACTGCCATTACAGCTTTTTCTGGACTGCTCTTTCCATTAGCTGCTGTTTGTTCTATTTTCTCATTATTGTGTCTTTTTCTTGACCTTAAGTGAGGTGACTATGGAAAGCTTGGAATGAAATGGAAAATGTTGTCTCTGGAAATATGGGTAAAGAAAATGTGTTAACAGAAAGATACACACAATTCTTCATTCAGAACTCATTTGTAATTATTAATGATGTAGTAAAAAATTAATCAAAAGACTATGCTGAGCTTTCTGAAATAAGTCTTTGGTATTGTCATTAGATAAGATAAACAGCTCAGAAATACATGATCATTAACCATTTCCACCCGACGATTGAAATTAAATTTTAAGGTTTTCTTCCTAAGGGAAATATCCTGAGAACAAAAGAGTGCCTATTTAAATGCTTTATTCTCTTTAGGTAATGTTCTAATTTGTTTACAAATATTACTTAGATTTGGATCCATTTAAAGATGACAAAAATGTGAAAAGAATAGAGTATAACCAAGTACAGCCTCTAGATTAGGTTGAGGAAACAAACATTTTTATGTGTCTTAGTGGCTTTTTCTCCTTAGCACTGAAGATGAGGCTCTTGATATGGATCAATTTTGTACATTCATGTTATCTAATTCACTCATTAGAGAACGCCTTACTTTAAGATTAGGTAGTCCCTGTTAATGAGGAACTGCTAAGACATTTATAAAGGTTGTAAGTAGAAGAAGGCCTGAGTAAGCCACAATCACCCATCTTATCTACTTTTGGTAGCTGACATCTTGGGGGAGCAATAGTAATGAATTTGTTTAATTTTCTCCTTTCACTTCACCTAAAGTAAAAAATAGTTTATAGTTTTATGGTACCTCTCTGGCCTTGAAAAAAAATTTTTTTTCAACTAGTGGTGTCATCTCCTTAATTAATTCATCAATTTCTCAGTTTCCCTAACTACAGAATGAGGGGATAGTATTCATGCATGTCTCTTTTTCTGGAGATTTTGAATATAAATAAATGGAGAAGTAAAAGGGATACTCTACTTCTTGCTTTTACGGAATGCATTTTTATTCTGGTGCTGTGAGTTTTAAAATTAGAGGAAGACATCTGATAGAGCTCATTGCTAAGTATACTGATGCTTGGTTACCTCCATCAGTTAAAACTAAAGTTTATTCCTCTTTTCAGAGAGCACTCCTTTTCTCTGCTTTCAGGAATAATGTTTCCAGTTCATCGGAACCTTAGATGTGCTGTCTTTGGGTTATATCTTTAACTCTTTCTCTGAGTCCCAAACCTGTTACAGCACTAAAGAAAGACTGATCTATAAAGTGAACTAAGTATGCTGCTGAGCAGAGGCAGTATTTACTGCCTCAATATGGAACACCTGTATTATCTTCTCAGGAGGATCTTGGAGAGTAATAAATCTAAATCTAAGGATGGACAAGTGGGGGGTTGGTAATCATCAGAATTCAGGCCTGAATGCCACTCCTTTAGAGGACCAGCCCCAAGCAGCAGATTCTCCACATGTGGCCATACACAAGGGCAAATCCACTCGGCCCTCAGAGCCAGTATTCCATTTGATAGTCATACTTGCATTTGTGCCATATAGTGTGGAGAAATGGTAAATAACCTTCTGAAACAGAAAGTGGTGGAAGATCAAATTACCCAGGTAAAGAAAAAATAGTTTAAGCCCTACCAACTGCAGTGCATATGCGTTCATTGTCATCACTTTGATCTTCTGTTTGTTTTGTTTTTGATATTAAAGTCGTGATAACGAGATAGGATGAACTGGGATGAAATTTTATTTTTTTAGAATCAAATTACTCTCCATAAGTTTCTTTTTTTTGACAATGAAACTTTACTTTCATTGTAGAAAACAACTTACGTTCAATTTTTCACCAAAGTGTACATGTCCCTGCGGTCATTAAGGTTGAAGCTGTAGGACTGTTATATTTATAACACTGCAATGTCGGTTGAGTGAGAGAAATAGATGAGTATCATAGATTTGAGGATATGAGATATGATTCTGTCATTCATAACTAAAGTCATGCTGCATGTATAACATAATCTCATTGTGTCCTGCCTGGTTTGAAATGCAGAATGAAATGTGTGTGGAAAGGGATGCCATATTTATATAATTGATTAATTAATTGTAATTATTCCTAGGAAAATAGACTTCAGGGCCTGAATATGTAGGAAGTGTGCAGATCAACAGATTAAAAGAAAAAGTATTTTTCAGATGGACAATATTATGTGTTTAGTCGATAACCAACAGTTAACCAAAAGGAAATTGGATATAATCAGTTTAACAAGCATGTATTGCAAGTCAACACTTTGCCCTGGTTGATGCCAAATGGTCACTTATTCTTCTAATTAACTTCCTTCTTGGTGGGAATGTAGTGTTTTGTGAGACACAGCATAAAGTAGTTAAATAGACAGATCCTGGAGCCAAACAGCCTGGGGGTGAATCCTAGCCCACCCACTTACTAGCTGTGTGAACAGGAGCAGTCTGTTTAACATTTCCATGCTTCATTTTCCTCTTCCATAATTAAAGTGATACCTTCCCCATTCAGTTGTTGTGAGGATTAAATAATAGATAGAAAGCTTCTATAAGCATGTTAGCACTAATTAAACACTATAAAAATTTTGCTATTATAATATAGGGCAATATATTATATTGGCAATTTTTACCAAATTTTAGGATCAGATAGATGGGTGCTTATATTCTGTCTCTATGGATACCTTTATCATTTTTTTGTTGTTGTTGTTTTTGGATCTTGGATAAGTAATGAGGCTATTGAGCCTCAATTTTCTTATCTATAAGACAGGCATAATGATAGGATCTACCTTATGTTTTGTGAAGATTAAATAATTTCTGATACATACTCAATGCTTAAAAAATATAATCATAGTCTTTAATTTTTATTTACACATAGGATACTATTGCCACATTAATATACTTTATTGTCCTTGACCAAATTCAGGATATGTTAAAATCCCTTTGTTACAGATGTACAGGCTAGAAAGGGGTAATAAAATATACTCTTCATTCAGTATTAAAAATACATTGTTGAGGACTTCCCTGGTGGTCCAGTGGTTAAAAATCCGCGCTACCACTGCAGGGGGCACGGGTTCGATCCCTGGTTGGGGAACTAAGATCCCACATGCCCGTGCAGTGCGGCCAAATAAAAAAAAAGTGAAAATAAATACTTAAAATATTTTAAAAAATACATTGTTGAACATCCATTTTACAGTTCAGTGTGCTTCTCCCCTGCCAGGAGAAAATCCTAAACTATATCAAAAAAACAAGAAGAAACATGATAATCGTAACAGGAATGAATTATGTAGCACAGAAAATCCTTCCTACTTTTAAAAGATATTCTTTTTTTGAGGAAAGTAATATTTGCCTTTTGACTGACATAATTATATCTAAGTCACAGAGTGATCAGAAATTAGAGCTTTATTAAAACTTGATTTACTACAATTTCTGCTTTTTTATTTTGCCAAGTGCACATTACTCCATGAAACAAAATATAAAACCTCATAGCCCAATTTTAAACTTATCATCACCAGTAACAAGACATGTATAAGCAAAGTAACAGTGATTAGGGGAATCTATACATTCATTCAAGGAACTGAAGGAAGAAGTGTTTCCTCTCAATTTATAAAATGCAAATTATGAAATGACTACAAATTCAGTGGTTATTGTTGCTCTGTCCTTTGAATATATTTACATATACTTCTCCTTTACCTACTTTCATATTTTCATATTATGCTTGGTTCCTCATAAATTATGCAACCACTGTTGAGAAATTTAGAAGTGAGTTGACCATGTCCTGCCCACCTGCATTTTTTTCCCTGGGCACACAAACTAAGGCTATATTCTTGACTTCCCTTGCAGATTGCTGTGAGTAGGTGATCAAGCATTCTCCAGTGGTATGTGAGAGAAAGTGATGTGCACGTTTTCTGGTCCATCCTATAAAAATCGCCCAAGAGCTCTCCATCCTTTTTTCCTTTCCTTCTGCCCTAAGTAGAAACTCCTAGAGTGACCCTACTCTACCCCCATGCTTGGTCATTGACTTGGAATGTCCCTACACATTTGCATGAGAATAATACTCTCTTGAATATGTTTAATTTAGTTCCATTTTGATATATAGCCCAGTTCATCCTACATAGTAGAAAAAAATGATGATTTTGAAATGGAGTGATGCTGTAAAAAATTAAAATGTGTTAAAACATAAATTTTTGCTCTAACAACAGAAAAACAAATAGAGGTCATGTAGTAGATGGTGAGAAAAATATATACAGCAAGAGGCAAAGTGGAGATGTGGGCTCTGTGGTGGCAAAGCATTTTGAAAACACTCACCTGCAATTACTTGGAAGGTTAACCAAGTGTCTACTGGACCTGGAGCTCTAGGAGAAGTGATGAGAAAAGGTCAGAATGTTAATAAATGTGTGACTGTTATTTGCTGCACTGAGCCATGTATTATGGGAAAGAGCTGAGCACAGGCAAGAATTAGCTGCCTTTAAACAGGGGTTGAAAGGAATAGAGAAACCAGATTAGAAGCATCCTAAGGTTGGAAAACGAAACTGCTTTGAACCTTTTACAACTGGAGATAAGACTGAAAAAAGCTCTAAGAACCAAAGACATACACAAGGGGCTTCAGCTTGTGCAAAAATCAGCTTGAAAGGGGTTGTCTTCTCATTCACTCCTGTTGCTTCAGATGAGCTTAAAGAGATATCAGTGTGAGAGAGAGAGAGAGAGAGAGAGCAGGGTGGGGGGAGAGTAGAAGAAGGGAAGGAAGGAAGGAAAAAGGAAGGAAGGAAGGAGCAGCAGCATGTGTGGGCGAAGAGAAAGAACAAAGAAATAAAACCACCTTAATAGAGTTGACTTAAAAACTGTAGCTAGGAAAAAACTCTGGCTTAACTAGAATATGAAGATGACTGGAACATGGAACTTATCAGAAGCAAATTCATTTTCAATGGAATTGTATTACCTTGCAAACCACAAGCCCATAAAATCATTAACAATTTAGGAATTTCAGTGATATGGACATGGGGATTTTATCATTATTCTTGCAACTTTTCTGTAAGTCTGATATTGTATTAAAATGGAAAGTCAACCAGAAGCCCTCATCTGCCAATAAGAATATGTGATCATCAACCAATGGTTGCCAGGAATTTCACCAGCAGGAAAATAGCTGTCCAAACTGTGAAGCCTTCAAGTAGGTCATCCTCCACCCCACCCACTTCAGATGTGGCCATTGAAGATGTGATATTGTAATTTATAATAAGAAATATGTATTTGGTCTTCTTCTTCATTTCTGGCGCAGAACTTCTAAAACCCTAGGAATTTCCTAACTGATGAGAGAGATAAGTCTGTCTTTTGTGATGCTAAGGAAGTGATTTTTGGACCACACCTAAGAATGAGGGCTGATTGCCTGGAGAATCAATCATGTGATTAGAGGGTTGGAACTTTCACCCCAACCCTTGACTTCCTGGGAGGGAAGAGGAGCTGGAGATCCAGTTCAATCACCAGTGGCTAATGATTTAATCAGCCATGCCTGTGTAATGAAGCCTCTATAAAACCCACAAAGGATAGTGTTCTGAGAGCTGCTGGGCTGGGAATATGATCCTCAGGGCAATCGTGGAAATTGCAAACTGATGTTAGAGAAGTTGCCCTCAGTTTTGATTCTCAAATGATTTTGCGGTGGAGACACTTCCTGTACCCTGTAAACTTGGAAACTCCATGGACTATGGGAAATAACTTTTCATTGTGCTGATCTCTTACATATTTGGGTCCAGTTGTTTTTTAGCCTGTCCTACATTAATTAATACAAAGGATAAAATCTATAACATCTAACTGGAACTGTAAAGATCTAAGAAATAGGTTAATCTATCTTTATCTCAACCAGTGTAGGGGATAATTTAAAATTTTCAATTTACCTCCAAAATATTTCAAAATTTATACAGTAAAAGAGGGATAAAATTAGGCTAAAACACCTTTAAAGATGATAAGTTGTCTATATTTTCTAACACTGTACTGAAAATGCTTAAAACCCATCTTGAGTTTGTCTTTGTCCCAATTTAAAAAAAGAAGAGAAAACCTGAAATGTATTCCCAAATTAATTTACCTCTGTATCTAGAATAAGCAGAAAACACTATTACTACTTGTCACTTTACTATTGTATTGTAGGATACTGAAGTGTTAGAAAGAAGTCTGTAATGATTGTCATTTGAAAATAAATTCTTTTTTACTACTGAATCTTCATATCCCTAGAAGCAGAATTGTGTTACCATGATTCAAAATATATATTAGCAAAAATTTTTGCAAACCGAAAAAAAAAAAAAAAGCAATACAGACTTTATCATTCATATTTGTTCCAACTTTTCCATTATAAACCTCATTATAGAAAATCAATAACATGGAAAGGAGATAAGTGTACCCAAATGTTAGATTTTTTTCTAATATGAAAATAAAAATATTTAAAATTAATAGCTTTATTTTAGCATCATAGACTTTTGTCATTTCAATTTCTGATATGTTAAAATTTCCTTTGTTTTCATATAAACTCTTACATTTCCCATTGTATTTTTAGGTGATATAAACTGGAGTCTCAGGTGCCAGTTTTTTTTTTTTTTTTTTAACCTCATTTTCATTTTCTCAATACATCTAGGAAATTGAAAAGTAAAATAGGAAACATAATGTTCTGATTAAAAAAAACAACAGGCTTCTTGTGCTGAGGTAAGTGCAAGCAGTAATTCTGCATTGCAGTTATTACTACAGAATCAATAAGTATGGAACTAGAAAACAAATGTATCTTACTGAAGCTTTAATCAACCAGCAATCTCTGGTAGTGCCCTTCTGTGAAATAGTGTAATTTTTATGAAGAATTTATTTACTTATATTTTATTTTTGAATCACTGCATTCAAGAGCAGTGTCATTATTTAATAATTATACTCTGCTAATTTCTGTATAAATCATGTTCTAAAGGTACATCTAGGAATGAGAGAAGCACAAAGTGGAGAAGGGGCCAGATTTTGCCAAAATAATATATTTATTAAATGTTACAGCTAGAGCTGTTACTCTTCTAAACAATGAAAATGTGATAAATTATGTAATAAAATGCATGTCTTTGAAGTTTACAACATGTTCTTTTTTAAAAAATAATAAAACTAATACTTATTCATCCTAGGAGGGCAAAAAGAAGAAAAAATTTACCCATAATTCTGCCAAGGAATAATCAATATTCTGTCTAACTCATTTCTTTCTTTCTATCTATCTACCTATCTATCATCTATCTCTCTATCATCTATCTATCTGTATCATCTTTCTCATCTATCCTTTCAGACTTTCTAAGCTTGAGTGTATATGTTTCTTTGTTTTTATTTTTACCACATTGGATTATACAATTTTATTTTCTCCTTTATGCACTTCACATATATTGTGAGCATTTTTTCATATCATTAAGTATTCTTATAAAGCATAATTTTAGATAACTTTATAGAATTTTTTATATAGATGTACTGTATAGTCATCTATTTACCCATCATCAAACATTTACTATTTCCAGTTGTGTTTCTTACTAATATCTTTTCTATGAACATCTTTTTCTCACAACTCTGTGGCCCAATTTTTACTCTTTATTATTGTCGATTCTTAGAGATGAAATTCTTTGGTCACAAAGTAACAGCCTCTTTTTAAAGGCTCTTGCTGTGAACGAGGAACTTTACTGATCAATGGGGGCAGGGTGGAGGAAGCTGGGAGAGGGGAGACAAACACTGCCAAAATGATTTCAAACTAGATGTACTAACTTAATTCCAACCTATGAATGCCTGAGACATGTTCACTATACCCTAGGCAGCATTAAGTAGTATTCTTATTATTAAAATGTTTGATAATTCATCAGCCAAACTGTACCTTATTACTATTTAATTGAATTTTTAACTCATAGATTATATTCAATATATATTCAAATGTTTATCTGTCATTTGTATTTCTTATTTACAATTTACATTTTTTACATTAATGGTTTAAACCAGAATGATATTTAGAAATAGAAGTCATACTGGACATTTTTTCCCTTTGTTTCTGAATTTAATGTAACTGCCCTAACTCTTTAGGTGTAAAATGTAGTATAGACTAAAATCATGGGATTTTAAACATGGCCTTTAACTGAAGAACGAAGGGAAAATAATGTGCTTATTTTACCTGTTTTTCTTTTAGTTGTTTCATTCTGCTATTTCACTGCCTCGTTTGTTTCAAAGTAAACTGTTACAAATAATAATTTATATAGAAATTAAAATCGTCTTTTTCTGTAAGATACAACTGTGTGTAAAAAAGTACCATCAGGAATGTTTTTCCTCACTAAAAATATGTCTTTGGTGTAATAAAACAAGAATTATCAAAGTTAGACCTTAGTAAACTAGAGTGTAGATTTAATTATTCATCTACAGGATGCACCATTTAAAATTTCGTTACCAGTTTTAAAGGTCTGGATATGCAAATTGATTTTGTAAATTTTAAAGAGGGTAATTCTTAATCTACCTAAGAAAAACTATTTTTAATAATTTTAGAAATACAGTTTATATGCAAATATATTATGTGCTAAGTTCAGCTATTTCTTGTCTGTTTAATAAGTGGGTCTGACAAAAGAAGCCTACTCAGCAACACAGTTAGCCACTAGTTTGGTGTATGCTATCTATTGTATTTCTAGATCAATTATACATTTTATAAAAAACAGCAAACATGATGGAACACATCCAAGTAAGTGTTATCTTCTTCAATATTGTAATTCTGAAAGTTTCTATGCTGACTCTAATAATACTATCACTATTTAAAACCTTTAAAAATCCTTTGGAACTATCTTCATTTGTTCTAAAATACTCTTTTGAACAACTTATTAGTTGTAATTACATTTTGATTTTGTACATCACAAAACTTTGGAGCCAAGTAGTTGTATTAGGACATATGTGTGTTGTTCAAATGCTATTGTACAAAAGATGCCACATGAGCAGATGACTTTTTGATGAAAAATACTATCATTGGATATTCATATGCACTTCATTAATTTCTATCAAATATAATCTTTCCAATTCCTCAAAATTTAAACATAAAGATCTTGACTGATTATTTAGCCTTTTTTCAGCTTTTTGGGTGGCATAATTGACAAATAGGAATTTGAAATATTTAAGGTGTACAACTTGATTATTTGATATTTGTACATATTGTGAAAGATCACCATAATCAAGCTAATTAGTATACCCATCACTTCATATAGTTACCCTTTAGCAAATTTCAAGAACCCAATATAGGAGACCTTCAAGATGGCAGAGGAGTAAGACATGGAGATCACCTCCTCCCCACAAATACATCAAAAGTACATCTACATGTGGAGCAGCTCCTACAGAACACCTACTGAATGCTGGTCAAAGACCTCAGACTTCCCAAAAGGTAAAATCCCTACGTACCTGGGTAGGGCAAAAGAAAACAGAAAAAACAGAGACAAAAGAATATGGATGGGACCTGCACCTCTGGGAGGGAGCTGTGAAGGAGGAAAAGTTTCCACACTCTAGGAAGCCCCTTCACTGGCAGGGATGAGGGGTGGGCAGGGGGAAGCTTAAGAACCATGGAGGAGAGCACAGCAACAGGGGTGCAGAGGGCAAAGCAGACAGATTTCCACACAGAGGATTGGTGCCGACCAGCACTCACCAGCCTGAGAGCACCAGTCTGCTCACCCGTTGGGGTGGATGGGGCCTGAGAGCTGAGGTTCAGGCTTCAGAGATCAGACCCCAGGGAGAGGACTGGGGTTGGCTGTGTTAAGACAGCCTGAAGGGCGCTAGTGCGCCACAGCTAGCCAAGAGGGAGTCTGGGAAAAAGTCTGCACCTGCCAGAGAGGCAAGAGACCATTGTTTTGGGGTGCGCAAGGAGAGGGGATTCCTGCTCTGTGTGCCCACAGAAGGCAGAGCACTGTCGAAGTGAGCTCCAGAGATAGGCACAAGCCGCAGCTATCAGCTCAGACCCCAGAGACGGGAATGAACCACTAAGGTTGCTGCCACTGCCACCAAGAATCCTGTGTGCAAGCGCAGGTCACTACCCACACCCCCCCGGGAACCTGTGTATCATGTCACTGCTAGGGTCCTGTGATCCAGGGACAACTTCCCCGGGAGAACACACGGTGCACCTCAAGTTGTTGCAATGTCACACTGGCCTCTGCTGCCACAGACTCACCCTGCATTCCAATTATGACTACCATACTCCTCCCTCTCCCCGGCCTGAGTGAGCAAGAGAGTCCTAATCAGCTGCTGCTTTAACCCTGTCCTGTCTGGGCAGGAACAGACACCTGAGGGTGGCCTACACGCAGAGGCGGGGCCAAAACCAAAGCTGAGCCCCAGGAGCTGTGCAAACAAGAAAGAAAAAGGGAAATTTCTCTGTGCAGCCTCAGGAACAGCAGATTAAATCCCCACAATCAACTTGATAAACCCTGCAACGTTGGAATACCTGCATAGACAACAATTGTTCCCAAAATTGAGGCGATGGACTTTGGGAGCAACTGTAGACTTGGGATTTGCTTTCTGTGTCTGATTTGTTTTTGATTTTATGTTTATCTTAGTTTAGTTTTTAGCACTTATTATCATTGGAAGATTTGTTAATTGGTTTGATTGCTCTCTTCCTTTTTTAAAAAAAAATTTGTTTTAATTTTTTTATTTTTAGTTTTATTATTTTTATTTTTAAAATATTTTTATTTATTTATTAAATGTTTTTCCCCTTCTGCTCTTTTTGTGAGTGTGTATGTTTCTTTGTGTAATTTTGTCTGTTTATGTTTGCTTTTACCATTTGTCCTAGGGTTCTCTGTTTTCGTTTTTTTTGTTCTTTGTTTTCTTTTTATGAGTGTGTGTGTATGTTTCTTTGTGTGATTTTCTCTGTTTAGTTTTGATTTTACCATTAAATTTGGGGTTCTATCTGTTCTTTTTTTTTTTTTTTTTTTTCTTCCTTTTCTTCTGAGCTGTGTGGCTGGCAGTGTCTTGATGCTCTGGCCGGAAGTCAGGCCTGAGCCTCTGAGGTGGGAGAGCTGAGTCCAGGACACTGGACCATCAGAGAACTCCTGGCACAATGTAATATCAATCGGCAAGAGCTCTCCCAGAGATCTCCATCTCAACACTAAGACCCAGCTCCACCCAACGGCAAGCAAGCTCCAGTGCTGAACGCCCCATGCCAAACAACTAGCAAGACAGGAACACAAACCAACCCATTAGCAGAGAGGCTTCCTAAAGTCATACTAACTTCACAGACACCCCAAAACACACCACCGGACACAGCCCTGCCCACCAGAAGAACAAGATCCAGCCCCACCCACCAGAACACAGGCACCAGTCCCCTCCACCAGGAAGCCTACACAAGCCACTGAACCACCCTCACCCATTGGGGGCAGACACCAAAAATAACGGGAACTACGAACCTGCAGCCTGCGAAAAGGAGACCTCAAACACAGTAAGTTAACCAAAATGAAAAAACAGAGAAATATACAACAGATGAAGGAGCAAGGTAAAAACCCACCAGACCAAACAAATGAAGAGGAAGTAGGCAGTCTACCTGAAACAGAATTCAGAGTAATGATGGTAAAGATGATCCAAAATCTCAGAAATAGAATGGAGAAAATACAAGAAACATTTAACGAGGACCTAGAAGACCTAAAGACCAAACAAACAATGATGAACAACACAATAAGTGAAATTAAAAATACTCTAGAAGGAATCAATAGCAGAATAACTGAGGCAGAAAAACGGATAAGTGACCTGAAAGATAAAGTAGTGGAAATAACTACCACAGAGCAGAATAAAGAAAAAAGAATGAAAAGAAATGAGGACAGTCTCAGAGACCTCTGGGACAACATTAAATGCACCAACATTTGAATTATAGGGGTCCCAAAAGAAAAAGACTAAAAACAAGGGTCTGAGAAAATATTTGAAGAGATTATAGTCAAAAACTTCCCTAACGTGGGAAAGGAAATAGTCAATCAGTCCAGGAAGCACAGAGAGTCCCATTCAGGATAAATCCAAGGACAAACACGCTAAGACATATATTAATCAAACTATCAAAAATTAAATACAAAGAAAAAATATTAAAAGCAGCAAAGGAAAAGCAACAAATAACATACAAGGGAATCCCCATAACGTTAACAGCCGATCTTTCAGCAGAAACTGCAGGGCAGAAGGGAGTGGCAGGACATATTTAAAGTGATGAAAATCATAAAGACCAGAGCAGAAATAAATGAAATGGAAACAAAGAAAACAGTAGCAAATATCAATAGAACTAAAAGCTGGTTCTTTGAGAAGATAAACAGAATTGATAAACCATTAGCCAGAATCATCAAGAAAAAGAGGGAGAGGACTCAAATCAATAAAATTAGAAATGAAAAAGGAGGAGTTACAACAGACACCACAGAAATACAAAGCATCCTAAGAGACTACTACAAGCATCTCTATGCCAATACAATGGATAACCTGGAAGAAATGGACAAATTCTTAGAAAAGTATAACCTTCCAAGACTGAACCAGGAAGAAATAGAAAATATGAACAGACCAATCACAAGCACTGAAATTGAAACTGTGATTAAAAATCTTCCAACAAACAAAAGTCAACAAACCAAAAACCAGATGGATTCATAGGTGAATTCTATCAAACATTTAGAGAAGAGCTAACACCTATCCTTCTCAAACTCTTCCAAAATATAGCAGAGGGAGGAACACTCCCAAACTCATTCTACGAGGCCACCATCACCCTGATACCAAAACCAGACAAAGATGTCACAAGAAAAGAAAACTACAGGCCAATACCACTGATGAATATAGATGCAAAAGTCCTCAACAAAATACTAGCAAACAGAATCCAGCAGCACATTAAAAGGATCATAAACCATGAACAAGTGGGGTTTATCCCAGGAATGCAAGGATTCTTCAATATATGCAAATCAATCAATGTGATACACCATATTAACAAATTGAAGGATAAAAACCATATGATAATCTCAGTAGATGCAGAAAAAGCTTTCAACGAAATTCAACACCGATTTATTATAAAAACTCTCCAGAAAGTGGACATAGAAGGAACCTACCTCAACATAATAAAGGCCATATATGACAAACCCACAGCCAACATCATTCTCAATGGTGAAAAACTGAAACCATTTCCTCTAAGATCAGGAACAAGACAAGGGTGCCCACTCTCACCACTGTTATTCAAAATGGTTTTGGAAGTTTTAGGCATGGCAATCAGAGAAGAAAAAGAAATAAAAGGAATCCAAATCAGAAAAGAAGTAAATCTGTCACTGTTTGCAGATGACATGGTACTATACATAGAGAATCCCAAAGATGCTACCAGAAAACTACTAGAGCTAATCAATGAATTTGGTAGAGTAGCAGGATACAAAATTAATGCACAGATGTCTCTTGCATTCCTATACACTAGTGATGCAAAATCTGAAAGAGAAATTAAGGAAACACTCCCATTTACCACTGCAACAAAAAGAATAAAATGCCTAGGAATAAACCTACCTAAGGAGACAAAAGACCTGTATGCAGAAAACTATAAGAAACTGATGAAAGAAATTAAAGATGATACACACAGATGGAGAGATATACCATGTTCTTGGATTGGAAGAATCAACACTGTGAAGATGACTATAACTACCCAAAGCAATCTACAGATTCAAAGCAATCTCTATGAAAGTACCAGTGGCATTTTTCACAAAACTAGAAGAAAAAATTTTACAATTTGTATGGAAACACAAAAAACCCCGAATAGCCAAAACAATCTTGAGAAAGAAAAAGGGAGCTGGAGGAATCAGACTCCCTGACTTCAGACTATTCTGCAAAGATACAGTAATCAAGACAGTATGGTACTGGCACAAAAACAGAAATATAGATCAATGGAACAGGATAGAAAGCCCAGAGATAAACCCACATATCTTTGGTCACCTAATCTATGATGAAGGAGGCAAGAATATACAATGTAGAAAAGACAGTCTCTTCAATAAGTGGTGCTGGGAAAACTGGAAAGCTACATTTAAAAGAATGTAATTAGAACACTCTCTAACACCATACACAAAAGTAAACTCACAATGGATTAAAGACCTAAATGTAAGGCCCAACACTATAAAACGCTTAGAAGAAAACATAGGCAGAACACTCTATGACATAAATCACAGCAAGATCCTTTTTGGCCCTCCTCCTAGAGAAATGGAAATAAAAACAAAAATAAACAAATGGGACCTAATGAAACTTCAAAGCTTTTGCACAGCAAAGGAAACCATAAACAAGACAAAAAGACAACCCTCAGAATGGGAGAAAATATTTGCAAATGAAGTGACTGATAAAGGATTAATCTCCAAAATATACAAGCAGCTCATGCAGCTCAATATCAAAAAAAAACAAAAAAAGCAATCCAAAAATGGGTGGACAACGTAAACAGACATTTCTCCAAAGAAGATACACAGATTGCCAACAAACACATGAAACGATGCTCAACATCACTAATCATTAGAGAAAGGCAAATCAAAATCACAATGAGGTATCACCTCACACCAGTCAGAATGGCCATCATCAAAAAATCTACAAACAATAAATGGTGGAGAAGGTGTGGAGAAAAGGGAACCCTCTTGCACTGTTGGTGGGAATGTAAATTGATACAGCCACTATGGAGAACAGTATGGAGGTTCCTTAAAAAACTAAAAATAGAACTACCATATGACCCAGCAATCCCACTACTGGACAATACCATGAGAAGACCATAATTCAAAAAGAGACATGTACCACAGTGTTCATTGCAGCAGTATTTACAATAGCCAGGACATGGAAGCAACCTAAGTGTCCATTGACAGATGAATGGATAAAGAAGATGTGGCACATATATACAATGAAATATTACTCAGCCTTAAAAAGAAACAAAATTGATTTATTTGTAGTGAGGTGGATGGACCTAGAGTCTGTCATACAGAGTGAAGTAAGTCAGAAAGAGGAAAGCAAATACCATATACTGACACATATATATGGAATCTAAAAAAAAAAATTCGTTCTGATGAACCTAGGGGCAGGACAGGAATAAAGATGCGGACTTAGAGAATGGACTTGAAGACATGGGGAGGGAGAAGCGTAAGCTGGGCAAAGTGAGAGAGTGGCATGGACATATATACACTACCAAATGTAAAATAGATAGTTAGTGGTAAGCAGCTGCATAGCACAGGGAGATCAGCTCGGTGCTTTGTGACCACCTAGAGGCGTGGGATAGGGAGGGTGGGAAGGGGACCCAAAGGGGAGGGTATGTGGGGATATATGTATACACATAGCTGATTCACTCTGTTATACAGCAGAAACTAACACAGCATTGTAAAACAATTATACTCCAATAAAGATGTTTAAAAAAAAATCCAATCTAGTATTGTTAATATTCACCATGTGGTACATTAAATCTCCAGAATTTATTCATCTTGTGTAATGGAAACTTTGTACCCCTTTGACCAACATCTCCCTCTTCCCCCTGCTCCCTACATCTGGCAACCTCCATTCTACTCTCTGCTTTTATGAGTGACTATTTTAGATTCCACATGCAGTAATTGTCTTTCTGTGTCTGGCTTATTTCAGTTAGCATAATGTCCTTTGGCCTTATCCATGTTGTCACAAATGGAAGAATTTTCTTCTTTTTAAAGGTTGAAGAATGCTTCTTTAATACACACACACACTCACACACACATATATCAGTCACATTTTCTTTATCTATCATAGTTTTGCTACATGAATAATGCTGCTATAAACATGAGAGTGCAGGTATCTCCGAGATTCTGATTTCAGTTTTTTTGAATATATACCCAGAGGTGGGATTGCTGGATTATATAGTAGTTCAATTTTTTACTCTTTTGAGGAAACTCCATACTGTTTTTCATAGCAGCTGCGCTATTTTACGTTCCCATTAACAGTGTACAAGTGTTCCGTTTTCTCCACATATCACCAACACTAGTTATATTTTGTGGTTTTCATAACAGTCATCCTTACAGATGTGAGGTGATTCTCATTTTAATTGTGATTTGCATATCCAGCATATCTTGATCCTTGTTTTTGCTCTGCATTCAAAACATATATCGCAATCTTAGAAGAAACTTTGTTCTTATTCAAATAAATTCACTTCTACATGTTTGCATTCTGCCTTTTCTGCCAAATTTATTTAAAATATATAATTAACCATAGTTTGGAAAGTGAAATAAAGTATATAGAATGTGATTCTTTTTCTACTGGTGTAGAAATATTTGGTTATAATTAAAGAGTTATGTAATTTAGTGATTTGGCAGCAACATTTAAAATATACTAATTTTAAAAATGATGAAATTCATTACCAGTTCATTACCAATTACCTGCTTAGACATATAAGGAGAATTAAAGATTTGAAAAGTGACCTTAGGAAGGTGCAGATTGGAAATTTCTCATAATTCAATAATCTCTTGCTTCTTAGGCTGGATAGTCTTACATAATGATCACTCATCCAGATAAAGTTATGATACTATGACAGGGAAGAACACATATTTAGAGTGTTGTATTTGTATTTTACCCACCTTGATGCTAATAAAAATGTTAACACTAATATGTAAAAAATATCAAGTAACCTCAGTGACCACTGATGGTCTTCATAATACTGGAGTAGTGGCATCTTCAGTGAGAAAATCAATTGGTCAGTTATTTCCCTTAACCAACCATTACAATATTAGTGTTTTCCAGGACTCAGTCATAGTTCCTCCCCCCCCTTTTTTATCTTCCATGCTTTACAGGGATCTGCTTATCCTTTACTACAAATACAATCTCCACTTGACACTATTGAATTTAGAGTTCATCTCTAGAGTTAACTTTTCCTGTGAACTTCAGACTTCTGAATCAAACTCTCTATTGAATATCTTCACAAGAATGTTCCACAAGCACCGTCATAACAGTGTGTCTAAAACTCAGCACCTTTTTATTTATTTATTTTTTCAAATTGCTTTCTATTCCATTGCCTCTGCCACAGTCTACACACTTCTCATTATCCATTATCCAAAATTTCTGTCTGGGATCCTTGCAATTGTCTCTTAACTGGTTGCCCTGCTTCTTGCTCTCTAATCAGTTTAATATCTACACTTAGTTATGTTTCTGACAAACAAATAAAATTGTGTCATTTCTGTGCTGTAATTGCTTAAGTGGCCCCTTATTTCAACTTGACAAATTAGAAATTCATGACATATTGTGGAGGACTATCTCAACTTGGCACTCTGCACGCCCACTTCAGCAAAATAGTTGCTCTACTCTAAACTTGCCAGCTTTCTCATTCCACTTTGCTTTTGTGCATGCCTTTCTCCATGCCTGCAAAGTTCTCCAGTGCTCTTCTGACAAGGGATTCAATAAATACTTTTTTACATCTCAGTTGAAACTCATTGGTGAATCATCTCTGACTCCTCATGGTAAACGTATGCTCCTTTCCACACACCAAGGGTGCCATTTATTGCACTAGAGCAACTACTAACTTTTGATTTCTCAATTTTCCTTTCTCTAGATTTAAGCTGTCTTGAAGTAAAAGATCATGTTTTCTTATTTTATATTTGCACCAGTAAGCATAGTGCTTAGCCTGTGGCAGAATCTAGTGCAATGATATCCAGTCTCTTTGGGGGCCACAGTGGAGGTGGATATGTTCACATCGATGGTGGGCTCTGATTCACCCATACAGGTTCAATTTGAGAAAGTGCCCATTTATCTGCTTTGCATATTGATCTATATAGCACAATATTTTGGAGAAGAAAGTATTAAAATTTTAAAAATAATAGAAAAGGAACAAGATTTGGAGTGAAACAAATTTTGCTATAAATCCTTCTCTAGCATGGTGTAATTAGTTATCCTTGGGCAAGTGACTGAATATTGAGTTTTTAAAGTAAAACTCACCATCTATATACTGCATAATTATTGTGAAAAGTAAAATGAAGATAATGTTTTTTTATCTTAGAATGATTCTGTTTATTTTTCTTTTGAAGATAATGTTTTTATTGTAAACTCATAGTTGTGTAGCTTATTCATTCTTATATTAAATGACACTTTAAAACAGAACCAACCTTGCAATTTGGATGAATACATTTACACATAGGAGATCTGCCCTAAGTCATATCATAGGGTTTCTCAGTATTTTTTTAAATGGAGAGGTCTAAGAAAAAAATTATTCTCTCTTTGAACATTTGGGTAAGAAAATTTGAACGGTATACTTACTATATAATTTTCAGTGCCATTTAAAATGTACTAGTGTACAAAATTCTGTGAATCTCTAATATGGGCCATTGCACGAAGAATTTTCCAAAGAGATGTCACTATAGAATTTTTCCCTCTTATTTTTCATGGAACATCTTTTCACATTTCACAGAGCATTATTTTTCTGTGACTCAGTCACTAAGACTGAGTGTGGAAAGTCATATTTAACCCCATAATTTATCTTTTAGTGAGGTATAAAATACAACATTCCACTATGAGTAGTACAGAAACAGAAAGGAGTTTAGGTAATATTCCTGGTCATTTTCCTAGCACTGCACAGTTAAACCTCCTGTGATAATGAAAATGGTCTATAAACTACGCTGAAGTTTAACTTCCAATACTGAAGCCACTAGCACCATGCAGCTATTAAGAAGTTGAAATGTGTATATTGCAATTGAAGAACTGAATTTTTATTTCATTCAATTTTAATTGATTTAAATTTAAATTTAAATAGGCATATGTGGCTGGTGACTTTTTATTAGACACCTTAGTTCTAAGCAATTATTCTGTTGTGGACAATTACCACACGTTACTTGTCATTAAGTGGTGTGGATTAATTTTCCTTGCTTTAACCTGAAAGTTGAATCATGCCCCAGTTTTTCTTAGTAACTTTTTATAGTTCTATCATTCATCAATTTGAGGAAAGTCACTTGGAATCCAGTTTAATTTCCTGCCACTGCCACTTCTTGCAACAAATAGTTCTTTAAGTTTATTATCCACTATGAATAAGGACTTCCTGATCTTTATTCTGAGATAACTTTGCCCAGTTTCAATGTTATACCTCTTATCCATATCAGGGTCAGGCAAATAAATCCATGGGTAATTTATCTATTATATTCATGTCTACATAGATTTTGATCCTATTTCTTCTATACCTTCACCTTTGTGAATTAAAAGATTACCATCATGTGAATGTATTACATGAGTCTACATAATGTTCGAGAAGCACATTGTTTTATATTGATTCAGGACACTGACTTTGGTTTGTGTCTACCACTGTCATTTTTTAATGCATACAAGTTCGTTAAATATTTTGATTGTACCAGGGTTAATAGCCTGGGAGTGGGAGAAGGATAGCAAACAGAAACAAATAGCAATAGCAATTAAATCTCCTATTATTACCTCTCTTTTCTGGGTTATAGATAATTACACATACTTTGAATTTTGTGCTTTTATAATCTTTTCTTTGAACTTCCTTACTCTAGATTGTAGCTTCTACTTTTCTGCTTATTTGTACTTAACTGTGAGACTTTATTTCATCAGTGTCTTCACTTATCAAAAAAGTTTGATGTTATCCAGTTACTTCAAGATTTCAAATCTTAGAGACTTTATGGGTTGAAAGGATTATGATATACACTGATCTCCATATGCAATCCCCAAGAAAGGTAATAGAAAAATATTAGATAGCTCTGCCAAAGATCAAATTTATTGGGATTTTTTTCACAATCATTCAGTAATCCTTTAAAAGACTTCTGAAAGAATTTTTTGTTTATAAATTTATTTATTTTTATTTATTTATTTTTGGCTGTGCTGGGTCTTTGTTGCTGTGCATGGACTTTCTCTAGTTGCGGCAAACGGGGGCTACTCTTCGTTGCAGAGCCCGGGCTTCTCATTGCGGTGGCTTCTCTTGTTGCAGAGCACAGGCTCTAGGCGCGCGGGCTTCAGTAGTTGTGGCTTGCGGGCTCTAGAGTGCAGGCTCGGTAGTTGTGGTACACAGGCTTAGTTGTTCCGCAGCATGTGGGATCTTCCCGGACCAGGGCTCGAACCCGTGTCCCCTGCATTGGCAGGCGGATTCTTAACCACTGAGCCACAAGGGAAGTCCCAAGAATTTTTGTAAATAATTTTAAAAGTCTAAGTGGGTTACATTGACCCCTTTCCCTATGATTATTTCTTCTCTCTAATAACTATAATTAATTAACCCAACACAGTTTACTCAGAGTTTGCCAAGGACTATATATGTTGGGTTTTGTCAGACCCCATAACTAATTCTAAAACACATCTGTGTCTGGTTCTCCTCTTTTTCTAGGCACATTCCCAACCCCTTGGAGTTAGGCACAAAAAAGTGAGTCATTATGTTCAAGATGTTTTGTAGTTCATGTTTTGCTTGCATCTTGCAGTTACCTCTAACCTTTGAATTATTAGTATATTTTGATACTGGGTCATATCTCTGATATTTAGAGTCTCACTTAACTCTCCTACCCTGTGTGTCATCTCAGTTAAAAATAAAGAGTTAAACGCCATGCTCTAGGTATGTTCAGCTTTAGTGGCTCATGCCAAACAATTTTCAAAAACTGGTTTTATCATCTCACATGCTCACCAACAGTCCATGAGAGTTTCACTTGCTCCACATTCTCACCTACACTTGGCTTTGTCAAAAGAATTGATCATTATAATCAGGTTGCAGTGGTGTGGCATTTTGGTTATAATTTATATGTTTGTAAGTCTATCTGTGATTTGGATACACTCTTTTGAGAATTGCCTAAGTCCTTTTCCTTTTTTTTTTCTTTAATTGTGTTGTCTGTCTTTTTCCAATTAATTGTATAGATTTAAAAAAAATATATGGATGTATATCTATTGTGGGATACAAGTATTGAAAGTATCTTTTTCTAGTTTGTGAAGTCCTTTTCTACTGTCTTAATGTTATCTTTTGATAATTTTAAATGAAGTCCAATTAAACAATGTTTTTACCTTATGGTTAGTGTTTTCAGCGCCTTTTAAAGTAATCTTCAACTACTTCCAAGTCATAAAGATTTTCTCCTATAATATAAAGCTATCATACAGCTTTAGCTGTATCAAAGTTTTATATATAACTTAGTTTCCGTTATCATTCATTCCATATCATATCATATCATTCAATTTTAAGTATTATAATAATTAATGGTTTAATATAGGCATTAGAAGCCACATGGATGTGGGAAGAGATGGGGTGTAAAAGCACAGAAGGGTTGCAGTTGGGGTATAGAAGAAACAGTCACTAAATGGCTTCCATTAGAATATCTGTGTATATTGGAGAAACTGAAGCTTGAAGGAAATAAAAAAGGCTTCACGTTCAGTTGTTGAATTAGGACTTTAAAGAGAAGCTCATAGACAGGTATATGAATACTGCTATGAAGGTAAAGTGAAGCTTGTGTGAAAGTCTGAAAAAAGTAATGGTTTCTGCCACATTTTCTGTTTGCCCTCAATAAGCACTATAGCTGGTAAGGGTTCTTTGACTGGTAAAGAGACCCCAAACCAAACTTTCGTTTTTATAGAGTCTGAGCCATTAACAGTTCTTTTGGGGCCATTAGCACTCCTATTTGTGTTGGTTGTTGCAGTTTTACATTGAATTTACCACATGACATCAGAGTACTAGAAGACTCCTCGGAAAATGTGTTTCAGACACATTCCTCCCTGCCTTCATTGTGTAGTGGCAACGCAATTTCCTCTTGGTGTTCTGCATTCAGTATATAGAGAGACTCAACTGGGAGGCTTTAGCTACCAGCACTCCCAACAAGTGAGGGCATAAGTGCTTCAGTTCAGAAGGAGTGATCTGGGTACCACCATCTATTATTGTCCAACTCTTACACTGCCCTCATCCTCTCATTTTATATCATAAGTTCTTTGAGAAGCTCTGCTATGATTTTGGTTGGTCTTTTTTTCTTGGGGGATAAGGAGAAGATTAGTGAGAAGAACTACAGCCCCTGCTGCAGCCAGTCTCAGGAGTGAAGTTGATATGCATTGTCTTCATTCTCTACTGTTCGTTTGAGATTCCTCCTTTTTGGATAGCGCTTCTGCCAGTATAGTGTACCTACCAAGACACTTATTCTTTACAAGTCTTAACATCTTCTCAAGAAATAGCTGTTGCACTTGTCCATTTACTTTCAAAATGGGCAAACACATATCAAAGCACATGCAAATGGATGACCTGAGTAGTATCAAACATAATCCTTCCCATCCCTACATCTAAGAATAACCCTACCTCCTCATGATGATTAGGGTCAATTATATTTTTCAAGCTGATAATTCCTTTCCTTGTCTGCTTGTTTCTTGACATAAGGAACCTTAGGTAACCAGGTGATAACCATAACTTAAAGTTTAGTGGTACTCTTCCTATTCCCCTTAGGGAAATATTTGTTTCTGGGAACCAGGACATCTAAACCCATATTGCCATGGGGACAGGCAAGGCTACTATGACTTCTGTCTTTGGTAACCAAACCCATGTTTTATCCTATCTATTGAACACAGAGAAACAAATGGTCATTGATTTAGCATAAAAGTGAATATTGAAAAAGGTCTCCCCATCTTTGTCAGCCATCATATCCAAGCTGATGTGTCTCAGTTATACCTTCAAAAGGCATTTCTATCACTCAGGTGAACAACTTCTAGGCAGTGAGATGGATAATAGGACCAATGGAACCTCTGTATACAGGTTAAATTTCATACCTTCTTTTCTATAAAGAGGAGTTATGTTATGTGGGATCATGGATAAGTGGATCACAACATATGATTCTGCCTGAGGCCATGCAAGGGGTAAAGCATACCCTACTAAATGTGTGTATTGATTCTTCTCTGGATGAATCCCAGCCCTTTCCAATATGGTAGGGATACAATGTAATTAACTTGCCATAAAGTAACAGGTTGTTTCTTCAAAGGATGTTATTATATCAGGAACTCAGAATTTATCTCTATTGCTGACTTTGTCAGCAGCAGACGTTGGAAGTCCATACAGTTGGGTCCATACATAGTCTTTATTGCTGTCTCCATGGCTGTTGCATTTGTAAGCCCACTGTGCCAGCTCTGGGGTAGACTATGACTGGCTGTCTGCTATTAACTGAACTAGTTTAATGCATCTTCTAAAGTGGATGTTCCTTTGGTGGATGTTTTCACATAATGTGAAGCTCTTCATACTTTGTGCCCTCTTTTCATAGATCCATCCATGTGCATCTTCCTAAGATTTCCTTGTTCCCTATCTTCCAACATTTGTCCTTCCAGCTTCAGTTCAATCAGTCAAGCCATTTGACATTGTCCATGAGTCCATAATTATTCTTCCCTTCCCTCACAAAGTTGTGATCAGTTGCCTTATGAAAGGCTCTTCCATTGGTGGGAGTGCTGGGGGGTGGTGGGCTTCATTCACTTCTATCTTTTGGAGCTACTCCAAATAGGGTTGTAGTACTGCAGCAGTCCACTTTCATCTATCATGCATATTCATCTCTAATGGACACTTGGCCTCAACTGATTGGTCCTAAATTATTGCCTTTCCCCTCCCATGAGATTATAGGTATTAGCTGAGAGAGAGGCTCCAGTGCAACAGTGTTGGCTGTCGTGGGACTCCGGATCGCTTTCTTTTGCAGTTTTCTTGCGTCCTCTATTTCTCCTTTTGCCCAATCTATCTTACAATGCTGCTAAGCCTATTCATCCTTATGACTTGATAGGTCTGAGAGAATTCAAATAATTATGGGAAGTTTCTCTGCATTATTTCTTAATGCCATGGTCATCCTTAATCTATATCAGGGCCTGTTAGCATGCAAGACCTGTTTTAAAATCATGTATGATTATTCACTGAAGATAGTATGAGCTTCATCCAGTAACTTAGGGGCCTCTGTTCCGATTACTATGTTTGTGCTGGCTATAAGCACCACATGGCATCTATTCCCACCATCAGTACCTTTAACACCATAGAGTTTGCAGGGTTTTATGGGCCAAGCAGCAAAGCCACCTGCACCATAGACTGAATTTCCTGTAGACTGCTTTTGTGCCCTGTATCCCATTAAAAACTGGCAGCCTTTATGACACCAGGTAAATTGGTTGACATGGTATTCCCAAGCAAGGAATATGCTGCATCTAGAACCTACAGAAACTTCCTTCTAAGTGGCAGAATTCATGAATGTCAATAATTTATTTTTTTTACTTTGGAGGGACTTATCAGTATGCCCTAGACAACTGAACACCTAAAAACTTTACTGATGTAATGGGTCCTAGAATTAATGTAATTTCTTCTGCCACCCTCTGAAGTGAATGTGTCTTACTTACCAAGGCCATCAGTATACTTACTACTCCTTGCTTATCTGGTCTGATTAACATAATGCCCTCAATAGAGTGAATCAATGTGATCCTATAGTGTGACCCCCATGTTCAATAATCCTTAAACTATTGGGCATTAATTTTTTTTCAACTGTATATTAGTAAGTGGCTGTAGGTCCCTTTGGGGGAAAGAATGGGGAAATCATTATTCTATTGATTTGCCATTGATTTGCAGAGCCCTTCCTCATGGAGACTCAGTCTTTCCTGTGGTCATGAATTTCAAGGTTGAAACTGGCTTAAGTCAAAAAATCAGTCAAAAGAGACTGATTCTTAAAAAGGCAGCTGCCTTCAACATCCTGGTTATCTGTCCTTAATTTTTAAAAATATTTTTAGATTGAACAATTCCTTTTTTTTTTTTGGAATAGAAAAGAGCTTTATTCGAGCCAAACTGAGGACTACAGTGTGGGAAACACAGATTAAGAAGCACTTGAATCATGTTCCTCCAGACCACAAAATGAGAGAAGATATGTAGGCAAAAACCACAAAGTTACATAAGCTGTTTGTCAAGAATTAGGATTGGAGCTGGCAAGAAGTTAAGGGCACTCATTAAGCAAGGATTAGTTGGGATCCAAAATGATTGCATAGTTACAAGGGGAGACCTTGAAACCATAAGTTTGCAGCTGGCAGCTGCTAGTAGATATTGTTTTGAAAATGGCTGGTGGTGTCCTTGAGTTTGATACAGTTCAGAAAATTCAAGTTCCCAGTGATGCAGGAATGTGTCTGAAACTACACCCACGATGGCTACTTAGCTCCATTTTGAATGCCTGAACCATAGTTACTCCATTTTGATTTTTAAAAGCATTCTTTTCTTTAATGGTTAAAGCAGATGTGCAATGTGTGCTTGACAGGCCATAACACAGGCTGTTCTAGTGAACAGAAAGGTCAAGCCAAGTCTGGTATAAGCCAGAATGACTTCCCCATACCTCAATATGTGAAAATTTCTAGATTGAACAATTTCTTTATCAGCAGCCCATTAGTTTGTGCCTAGGGACATAGTGATATATTAACCAACTCCTTAGCTCTCAAGGGGTCATGTCCCTTTGGCTGCCACTTTGACTTTCATACTCATTTAAGTACTGCCATCTGGCCTCTATTACTTAGGGTTCCTATCATCCACATTGCTATCAGAGATTACTGTTCTGAAACAGCATCTCCTATTATGTCCTACACCAGTGGTCCCCAACAGGTTTGGCACCAGGGACTGGTTTTGTGGAAGACAATTTTTCCATGGACTGGGGGGAGGGATGATTTCATGATGATTCAAGCACATTATATTTATTGTGTACTTTATTTCTATTATTATTACATTGTAATATATAATGAAATAATTATACAACTCACCATAATGCTGACAGGAGGCAGAGCTCAGGCGGTAATGCGAGCTATGGGGAGCGGCTGTAAATACAGATGAAGCTTTGATTGCTTGCCCACCACTCACCTCCTGCTGTGCAGCCTGGTTCCTAACAGGCCACAGACCGGTAGTGGTCCATGTACCAGGGGTTGAGGATCCCTGTTCTACACCAATGAGTCACACTGAGCTTCTCAATGATAGTTAGTGACCCTTTCCCTAGAATATTCTTTATTGTTTTGGTTAAAAAGGAAAGTGTCTTTTGAGCCCTCTGTAAAATTTAGACAGTTGGTGAGTTTTTTGACCTTAGGTAGCATATCTACTCAAACATATCCATTTCTCTGAGAATTTTAATCTCTTCTTACACTGCCTTTTATGGAAATTCTGCCATTTCTGTTTATTTACTGTTAGCCGTCACTTTCTCCAACTTCCAAGAGCCATCCTAATAGGGTGTTATTACCATATTCTGGAGGTCTTGCTAAGATGATAAACCTTGTATCATGGGATAGGCTCATATCTATAACTCGCCATTATTCAACTTTAAGTTCTTCCCATGTTTTTTCAGACCATGTACACTCCCTAGTATCCTGTCAGTATATGGTGGCTACGTCTTGAATCTTCTTTCAGCTATATTCTCTTTACTCTCTTAGTACTTCCCTGATCATGATCTGTTATAGCTTAACTGTACCTATAAGCCTGGTGGTCCATAGGAATAGTGAGGGTAGATCCTGAGGAAGGGGCATGCTTTCTTGCAAGGCAGAGGTCTCTACATCATCTTTAAGCAAGGGAGTGCACTCACCTTTAATAGGGAGTAGTGGGCCATTTCTGAGCACTACAGGACTCAGAAGAATCTGGAGATTCAGGATTTTTGAAAGCATCAGTCTAGATATCTCTGCCTCATTTCTTAATGTCCCTCTCTCTCCCCGTACCCTGAACTTGGTGCCTATAACATGCTAAATGAGGTTGAGAATTCACATTCTTTTGTAACTACTATTATAGATAAATTTATAGATAATTCCTGGGTCAAATCCTTATCTTTTCATGCCCTCTGCCTGCTAAAGATGAGAGTCTACTTACATACTGAAAGCTTAGCTTTCAAACTAAGACTTTAATTGGCAAGTAATAACCTTCAACCTTTCATCTACTTTCTTCAATGAATTAGAAGCACCTATAGAAAGCCCTTCAATTCCATAGGTACTATAATTTTTACTTACCCAAACTTCTTAAATGCCAGTTTATTGCCCCCACCATAAACAACACTCCTAGAAGAAAACATAGGCAGAACACTCTTTAACATGAATCGTAACAATATATTTCTTTTTTTTTTTGGATCTGTCTCTCAAGGCAAAGGAAGCTAAAGCAAAAATAAACAAATAGGACCTAATTAAACTTAAAAGATTTTACACAATAAAGGAAACATTGACAAAATGAAAAGACAACCTACTGAATGGGAGAAAATATTTGCAAATGATATAACTCTTCAGGGGTTAATATCCAAAATATACAAAAAAATTCATGCAACTCAATATCAAAACAATAACTATATTAAAAAATGGGCAGAAGATCTGAACATTTTTCCAAAGAAGATATACAGATGACCGACGGGTGCATGGAAAGATGCTCAACATAGCTTATCATCAGAAAAATACATATCAAAACCACAATGAGATATCACCTCACAACTGTTAGAATAGCTATTGTCAAAAAGACCACAAATAACAAATGTTGATGAGGATGTAGAGAAAAGGGAACCCTTGTACACTATTGGTGGAAATGTAAATTGGTGCAGCCACTATGGAAAACACTATGGAGGTTCCTCAAAAAACTAAAAATAGAACTACTGTATGACCCAGCAATTTCACTCCTGGGTATCCATCCAAAGAAAACAAAAACACTAATTCAAAGAGTTATGTGTACCCCAGTGTTCATTGCAGCATTATTTACAATAGTCAAGAATATGGAAGCAACCTAGGTGACCATCAATAGATGAATAGCTAAAGAATATGTGAGATGTATATATACATATATGCAATGGAATATTACTCAGCCATAAAAAAATAAGAATGAAATTTTGTTGTTTGCAACAACATGGATGGACCCGGAGGGTATTATGCTTAGTGAAATGAGTCAGGCAGAGAAAGACAAATACTCTGTGTTATCACTTATATGTGGATTCTAAAAAAATAAAACAAACAATTGAATATAACAAATCATAAATAAACTCACAGATATAGAGAAAAACTAGTGGTTATCAGTGGGGAGAGGGAAGTGGGGCAGAGCAAGATAGGGGCAAGGGATTAAGAGGTAGAAACTACCATATATTAAATAAATAAGGTACAAGGATATATTGTACAGGACAGGGAATATAGCCAATATTTTACAAGAACTTTAAATGGAGTATAATGTATACTCCAATATTAATGTATAATATTGAATCATATTATACACCTGAAACTAATATAATATCATAAATCAACTAAACTTCAATTTTAAATTTTTAAATAAAATAAAATAAAGTTCTGGCCAAGAATGAGAGAAATAAGAATGAGGGAAATCAGAATTGTGTAAGCACGTTGTTTAGTTCCTGTCTCAGGATTTCTCTGATGACATGGATATCCGAATATTCATGTGCATTTCACTTTGGAAAAATAAACAGTTCCGGGGGCAACCCTCAAAGAGATGCAGCCAATGGGTAAATACTTCTTACAACTGATCCTCAGGTGAATAATTTTGAGAGGGATTATATGTGCTCTTTTGGAAGGTTTCAGATAAAACTAAGTCACATAATGGCAATCTTGATAAAGCACTCTTATATTAGCTTTCTCTCCTTATCTCAGTCTGTCTATTCTTCGGCTCCTTGGGATTGCCTCCCAAATAAACTACCTGTAAAGAAGTAATTGTCTCAAGCTAGGAAAACTACTTAAAGTAGCCTGGAGTGGTAAAAGGAAAAGGCTAAATATGTAGTGAGTTATACTTCCACCAATGGAAAGAAAAGCATGTATGATTTTTTCTTTCACTCTTGCCTAAGTAAAATTATGGAAGTCATGATTTTGCTTGGGGTCATCTTGGAAGGGACTTCCCAAGAAGGACACTTTGGGCAATTGTTGTGTGAGATGGCAAGCATTGAGGTAAAAGGTGTTATTATTGGCTATTACCGGTTACCATTACAAATAACTATCTAGGTTAAGATTCTTTTTCAGTGAGAACAAAATATGTCCCATCTCAGTGTAAAGGATCCAATAATTTCAACATGCCATCAGGTGGCTGAAAGATTGCCTACTCTTGATGCCATGTGGAGAGGTCAGCATTGATGTTTACTTAAAACAGAGTATAATGATGAGAATTCTATGTTGAATTACGCAATGAAGGGAACTCTATTTTATTAAGCTTGTTCTTAACCTCCATTTTTGCCACCATGAAATTTATACTTGAGTCTATTAAGCAAGAAGCAGGTTACCTGGTAAAAGAGATAGTCTGTCATGTATAAAGGAAAGCCTTCTCTGTAGTGGTGCCTTTTGGTGAATATTCTTATGGGAAACAAATATTTTCGCAGAATGTGCCCATTTTGAGCAGTATACCATATGCTTCTGTTCTAGGCTTTCTGTTCTCAATGTTCCAAACATATTCTCTCCATTTTCCTGACTAATTTTTTTAACATGTTGAACACTATCATAAATCAGTATTTCTATATTTTTATTTAATTATCATGACACCAAAATTGAACAATCAGAAATATTACCTCATATTTGGCCAACTTGTAGGATCTCTCTTCACCACTGTCTTTCTTGGTCATGTAGAAGGTATATGGTGGCAGCATATTATGTGTAATCATCTGTAAATCAGGCCTGATATTTTTCATGCCATAGACTTGTCATTAGGAACTCTTCATGCAGCCATCAGTGTAAGATTAAGGCAAGGTGACAATACCATAGAGTCTAAGCCAAATGTAATTAGCTATGTCTTCTGGAGCTACTCAAGTTTAATCTCACTTTCACCATGTTCTCATAATAATGGATTATTTCTATACACACCCAGTTTTATATCCTGGTGGAATAGAAAGCTCTCAGTTCATGATAGCTCATTTTTCAAATAAGAAACAAAAAAATCAATTTACAATAAAATAATGATATTTCAATATGTAAATACTCAGGCACAAATGTACTGGAAGACATAACAAAAGTAGAAACACTGTGTGTGTCTGCTGTAAATCTAAACTAACATAGTTGAATTGTGGTGATGATTCAAAAATTACGAGCAAAGTTGCCATTGCTGAGGAAATTTTCTGAAATAGTAAACAACTCTTGGTACATTCAGAACAAAATAATGTATAGGCTTCTCATGATTTATTTCTGTGATTTAAAGAAAAATGTAATTAGGTTTTGTATCTGGTTTTTAACCTACAGTTGAATCTTGAATGCCAAAAAAGGAGTTCAAATGATAGACAGTATTGGAGTTGGGAGAAGTATAAGAAAGGAGGAAAACCAGGTATCAAGAAACAAGTTTGCCTGAGAAACTAATACTTTCAGGGCAATGTACTTTAGCCTGTTGTTTACCAACCTAATTCTTTTGATGAAAAATCTCTGTTACTTGGCCATGTGTTAATAAAACATCATACTGTCTGGTTTGTGATGATTAAATTTTTCTTGCCAGGAATTAGTTTAAGATAGGAAATGGGATGATTATTAGACAATGATAAAGTATTTGAAATTTTCTCAAGCTGGGAGTTCCCACTGGTGTAAAAAATAGTCAAGAAGAAATATCCTTTCTTCATTACTGGATGCTGTTGGCTCTGTATGGAATTGCAGTAGCCATCATGGGATCATGAAGAACATGTCAAAACAAAAATATGGAAGAAACATGGACTCTTGATTCTGACAGTGAGTATAAATTAACCAACAATGTAATATTCCTGATGTCTGAACTTCTTGTTTCTTGAAATAATATATCCACTTATTGTTTAAGCCATTTTAATTAGAATTTCTGTATCTTGCAACTGATACCATTCTAACTGATATAGCAAGTGTTGAACAGTTGTTTTAGCATTATACTTACCTTCAGTGTCTGAACCTAAAACGCTATTTTGTTGATAGGTATATGAGAAAGGCATTTTTATTTCTTTTGTTACCAAAAGCACTCAATAACCCATAGGGAAAAGAAGAGGGTGCCCTATTCTATTTAATGTCTCTAAGATTAAACACTTTTCTGGCATAAAGGTGATTGAAAAATCATCTCTACATTATTTACAACGCATATGTAATACTATTTTAAGAGTGTTATTAATGAAGATGACATAGTAGGGTTTTATCTAAGGATTTGCATAGCATTAGATTACATTCCTGGTGATAGTTGACTGATTTTCCAGCTTTTCAAGAGATTTTCTTTAAAAAAATTAAAAAAATAGAAGTCTACATTTCTAGCTGAATTTTATTTTGTGGTGAAAAACAAATCTTATTGGGCTACTTTGAAAATTATCTTGGGTGGAATTATATTAATTTTTTAGTTGGTGAGCTAATCTACAGAAACCTTGGAGAAAGCATGGTTATAAAGAATAAAGGAGTAAGAGCTTTATAAGACTATACTTGGAACTGTCTTTGCTCTTGCTTTCTGGAGGATGATCAGTAAATGTTTTTATCAAAATAATTAGATGAATATTTACTCTAAGTACTGAAAATTATCACTGGGTCTACTGTTTACATGAAATGATAAGCAAAGCAGGAAAAAACTCAAGAAAGAACTCAATATTTCCCTCAAAGAAGCCTTTCACAAAATTTTGAAGAACAGAACTATTCTGAGTGTAATGACAGAGAATGCCCATGCTATAAGGAAAATTTTTTCTGTATTGTATGATTCAGTTCTATGTTTATTCAGAAGTGTTAAAGCAATAAAGACAAAAACATGTTTTCATACTATAATTACTAATGACATGTGTTAAGTGCCAACCCCCTGTCAAATTTGACATTGTCCCTTATGCTGGATGAATGCAGCATATTTCTTGGATGCATTTCATGTACTTCATATTGGATATAATATTAATATTCCCCAAAGCACTTGGAACGAGGTAATTTGTATGATGATTAGGAGAAAACATAAGTATCTATCAGACAAGATTTTCCAAAGGACTTTTATTTTTGGAGTAAGTGTGAATCAGGCATAAAGTTTTAAATGTATGCTTCTTAAAAACTTAGAGAATCATCAATGAGAGAAACAATTTGAACAACAACAAAATTGGCCATCTCTTCTAAGGAAATTGGGGTCTAAACCTGAACAGTGCAAGATCTTAATGGACCATCTAAAAAAATTATTTTTAAAGCTCACTGAGCCATCTTGTGTTGGAAATGAGGGAGACACTGTCTTGTGCATCTTTTAAATTTTTTTGTTTTTAAAAATAATTTGTTATTGTTTTATTGCATCCTGCTAAAATCTCCTGTATCTCTCTATTTCTCCAGTTAAGAAAGTAAATAGTAAACAAAAATATTAACTGAGTTCTCATAAAACACATCAGAAAAATTCTATGGGAGGTTTATAGTTGTTTTTTTTGTTTAGTTTTGTTTAAGAGTTAAGAGTTTGTAACACTTTGTATGACCTTGTGTGGTTGCTAAGTCAATATAAAATAAATAGAAGTTTACTCACCAAACTGGCATTGCCTATATATCTCTATATTATCATTGCCAGTTATTAGTTCTAACAGGAAGTTTAGAACTTCCATTTTTAAATGAAATTATTATATTTAATATAATAATTAAAGAATATTTTATATATATCTAAACTCAGTAAACAAATATTATATAAAATATAAATATATGAAAGTGTCATACATACATATATATAATCTCAATCACTCTTAACAATTTCTTCATTTTTCATTTTAATGAAAATGCTTAGAACTGAAAAAAATTGAATTAATCAAGTTCCTTCTCTTTTCATCTCATATAATGATCTGAAATTCAGTCTTAAAACTGCAAAGATATATCACTACATATCATATAGATATTAAATGATAATAAAGGAAGCCTTAATGCCAATAAATTTGACAAATAGATGAAATGTACATGTTTCTTAAAAATATAACTTATAAAAACTGACACAAGATGAAATAGAAAATCAGAAGAGTACAATATCTATATTAAAAATTGAATTCATTATCAAAAAGTTTTCGACAAAGCACTCCAGGCGTAGATGCTTCCACTAATGAACTGTGTCAGACATTTAAGGAGTAAATAATATCAATTTTATACAATCTTTTTCAGAAAATAGCGAACGGAACACTTTCCAACTTATTTTATGAGGTCAGTGGAACCCTAATATCAAAACATGACAAACGTTGCAAATTTAGGACTAAAAAAAGTAGAAGGTAGGAGTCAAGGACAGTCTTCTGTCAGTAAAATACTAGCTAAAATCAAGTTTACTAAAAATGCACTTCCATGGCCTATTACATGATTAAAATTATTTTTTAAATCTCATGACATTTTGTTATTCAATATGTCAAATTTTGGTAAAGAAGAAAAAAGGGGGTTTTGATAACTTTGTATAAAAGTGAAAATCCTTTGTATTCTTAGTTCTTCTGCTGTTTTAAATGAACATTGTGAGGGACTTCCCTGGTAGCGCAGTGGTTAAGAATCTGCCTGCCAATGCAGGGGACACGGGTTTGAGCCCTAGTCCGGGAAGATCCCACATGCTGCGGAGCAACTAAACCCATGTGCCACAACTACTGAGCCTGCACTATAAAGCCTGCAAGCCACAACTACTGAGCCCGCATGCCACAACTACTGAAGCCTGTGTGCCTCAAGACTGTGCTCTGCAACAAAGAGAAGCCGCTGGAGTGAGAAGCCCGTGCACCACAACGAACAGTAGCCCTGGCTCACTACAGCTAGGAAAGCCCACGTGCAGAAACAAAGACCCAATGCAACCAAACATAAATAAATAAATTTACTTAAAAAAATGAACATTGTGCATTTGCAACTCTCTAATCTTAGGAAAAAAGGACAAGAGATATATAAACCAATCACCATAAAATGCCATTATTTTTATATTTTAATGTGTATAATCAGGAGATACTTATCTGGAAGTTATTATTAACCATCTTGACAATTCAGAGAATAATTTCCACCTTGAAATATGTAAAAAGCTTTACTAGCAGGACAGGACCATTTAGTGTAGTTAAGGAGAGCTAAGGAAAGATGTATCTACCCAGAAGTGGGATTGCTGAATGATACGGTAGTTCTGCTTTTAGTTTTTTAAGAACTTCCATACTCTCTTCCATACTGTCTGTACCACTTTACATTCCCACCAACAGTGCACAACATTGTTTTCTACAACCTCAACAACACTTGTTATCTCTTGTCTTTTCATGACAGGCATTCTAACAGGTATGAAGTGACATCTCATCCTGGTTTTCATTTGCATTTCCCTGATGACTAGTGATGTTGAACACCTTTTCATAACCTGTTGGAAATTTGTGTATCTTCTTTGGGAAAATATCTGTTGAGTTCCTTTGTCCATTTTAAATCAGATTTTTTTTTTTTTTTTTTTTTTGCTATTGAGTTGTATGAACTCTTTATAAATTTTGGATATTATACCCTTATCCAATACATGGTTTGCAAATATTTTTTTTCCTATTCTGTAAGTTACATTTTCATTGTGTTGATGGTTTCCTTTGCTGTCCAGAAGCTTTTTAGTTTGATGTAGTTCTATTTGTTTAGTTCTCTGGAGTATATTAAAAACAGAATGTTAACTAGGATATTCTTCTGGTATATTCTCTAGTCCTGTATATTTGTGAGATGGTGATTATTTTGATCATGATGAACTGAGTCACCAATAAATGATGAAATTGCATTAAAACATTTTACTTAAGGTAGAGGAACTACTTGATATATTTTAGAAAGATTTGCCTCCAATTAACCATTATTTTTACTCTTTTGGAACTTAGGCAGACATTAAAAATTTGACACATAGTACTTATATGACAATTTTTGGCAATGACAAATAAATGAGGTATTTGGTTTTTAATTTGTCAATGTGAGTGTGTATATGTGTGTCATGTGCTTCCATGTATATACTTATTTGTTTTGGCAATATTAACTATCTTTAATTATCCTAATGATACTTGGGATAGTAATTTATTGAAAATCAGCTCAAATATCCTATGTATTAATTTCTAGCTTAGAAGGGTAACTGAATAGCTTGTTGAGTGTCAGACTGTATTTATACTGGTTTAAACTTCCAAGATTACAAATAATCTTACAAATAGATACATGGTAATTTTAACTTCACAAAGAGAATTCCATATTAATCTTACACTCTAATGGGTAGTAACTAAAAGCAAATAGTTTTAAAATTGTTTCCATATGCTTCTCCTCTGATCAAAATTCCCCAGTGTTTACAGAGAAAGTTTCAAATTCTCTACAAAATTTTTAAGCCTCTCCACCACATTCTAGCCCCACCCTTCCCAATTATTTTAATTTCCATGTCCTTAAAACATTTAGAACAAATTTTATATATGTGTAGGTGTATGCATACCTATACATATATAAAAACATATATATATATATATATATAATTATAGCTGATGCTATTCCTATTGTGTCTGAATTACCATCCAAAATTTCAAATTGTTCTTTTATGATTTCATAAACAATTCCCTAACTACTACAACCCACATTGATCTAATATTACTCAAACTTCTACAATTATATCTTTTACTTAATTATATACTATTTTATTAGAATTAGGATAAGTATGATCTATTTGCAGTTAAAATGTACTTCAAATAAAACGTTTTATTATTAGACAGTATACAGAAAAGAACGTGCAATCTATGTGTAACACATAAAGAATAATGATTCGAAAAGCGCTCATGAACCCACACATTTATTTAAGGGAAAAGAACACTAGGTAACTTTTCCCAAGTGTACCAAGAGGTAATTGCACTGAAATTTTGTATTTTTTTCATTCCCTTTCTTTACTTTGTAGCCCCTCAGCTTTACTTTCTCCAGTCTTAGAGGTAAAGCATTTGGTGTGTCACCATTAAGAATGATTTTAGCTCTAGATTTTTTTGTAGATGTCCTTTATCAGGTTGAAGAAATTCACTTCTATCCTTATTTTACTGAGATGTTTCATCAGGACACAATGTGTTGGATTTAGTTAAATGGTTTTTCTTTGTCTATTGAGATGATTATGTGGTTTTCCTTTATAATTTTGTTAATATAGTGAATTACATTGTTTTGCATGTGAAATCAAAGTTGCATTCTAATCAACTTTATTGAGATATAATTTACATACAATAATATGCACTCACCTTAAGTAAACAGTTCAATGCATTTTAAAAAATTAATTAATTTTTGTCTGTGCTTGGTCTTCGTTGCTGCATACGGGCTTCGCTAGTTGTGGCAAGCGGGGGTTACTCTTCGTTGCGGTGCGCAGGCTTCTCCTTGCGGTGGCTTCTCATTGTGGAGCACGGGCTCTAGGTGTGTGGGCTTCAGGAGTTGTGGCACATGGGCTCAGTAGTTGTAGCTCGCAGGATCTAGAGTGCAGGCTCAGTAGTTGTGGTGCACAGTCTTAGTTGCTCCACGACATGTGAGATCTTCCTGGACCAGGGCTTGAACCTGTGTCCCCTGCATTAGCAGGTGGATTCTTAACCATTACGCCACCAGGGAAGTCCTCAATGCATTTTTCAAAGGTATTCCTGCCTTGTAATTACAACCCCAATCAAGTTTTAGAATATTTCTCTTACCCCCAAATTTCCTTCACGACTCTTTGCAGTTATCCCCCGACAGCCAACCCTTGCCCAATGCAATGCAAACTCTGGTCTGATTCTTATTACTATAGATTCATTTAACCTGTCCTAAATGCAAATGGAACCATACAATTTAAACTCTTTTGTGTCTTGTTTCTTTCACTCCACATAACATTTTGGAGGTTGTTTTGGTTATCTGCACTCCATTTCTTGTTGCTGAATATCATTTTATATGGTTACACCACAATTTATCATTTTACCTGCTGATGGACATTTGTGTTGTTTCCATTTGGGGGTAATAATTGTTGAAATTTTTATGTACATTGATGTACACGTCTTTGCATGGCTATATATTTTCATTATTCTTGGGGAAATAGGAGTGGAATTTCTAGGTTATATGTGATTTGTATGTTAAGTAGATGTTAAACTTTATATTAAACTAACACACTCTTTTTTAAAATGGTTACATGTAATATTTTCACCAGCAATGAAACTGAAAGTTTCAGTTGTTTCATATCTGTACTGGTTATTGTCAGTCATTTAAATTCTAGATATTCTAATGAGTATACAGAGGAATTGTATCGTGATTTTAATTTGGATTTCTCTGATACCTAGGAATGTTGAGGATTTTAATACCTACTTATTGGATATATATATGTATATTATTTTGTGAATTATGTGTTTAAATGTCACATTTGTCACATTGGGCAGTTTGTCTCATTATTTAGTTGAAATGTTCTTTATGTGTTCTGGTTACATACCTTTTATCAGACATTTGTATTTAAATATTTTCTCCAAGTCTGTGGATTGCATTTTGATTATTTCATTGTGTTTTAAAGTACATGTTTAATCAATTCCAAATTATCATTTTCTCTTGTGATTTGTGTACTTTTAAAAATATTGTCCACAAGATCAAAAAGAATTTCTCCTGTTTCCTTCTATATATTTATTTTATTTGTCTCTCCTAGAATTCCATTTATTTCTTTTTATTATTTCTATTTCTTTGCTGAGATTTTCCATTTTTTGGATGAAATTTTTATTGACTGAATAAATGGTCTTTTATTTCATTGAGAATGTAGTAGCCACTTCTATATTCTTTCTGTTAGTACTAATATCTGGCTTCTCTTCGGTTTGGATTCAATTGATTTCCTTTTCTCTAATACTGTGTTCCAATTTCTTGATTCTTGGTATGTTATGACCTTTTGGATTGTGTCCTGGGCATTATGAATATTACATTGTGTGGATTCTTAATTCTGTTATTATCCTCCAATGACTATTATTATTTTTTATTTAGTAAGTGTTTTTCTTAGCTGTGCTTGACCTTTAGATTTTGTTTCTTGGGAAGCAAGTCTGGTCCTAGTTCAGATCTTTTTTTCTTAGTTACCTCTCCTTGAATCTGTTCCACACATGTGTAGTTGAGGGGTCAGTCAGAGACATGGGTAGAAAGTTTGAAGATTCCCCTCTCTGGCTCTTTCCCATGCATGATTCCCCTACAATCTTTGTAGTTTCTGGCTCCTGGACTTCATTTTTCATTTTTCCCAGGCCAGAAGAACTAAGGTCTTTTGCAGGTGTGCCCCCTGTTCCCAGTATGCATGTCTTGCAGACCATACTTAAGGCTGAAAGAAACCTAACTGTATAGCTACACATATTCCATTCTCCAAGAAAGTATGCCCTCCTAACCAGTCTCTTTGCTTCTGTCCACACTACAGGACAATTAAATAGTTCCTTTTTGCATTATGTCCATGGTTTTATATTGTTTTCTGCTTTGGGGGTCATATGAGAGGGTCTTAGTGCATCAGATCCAGAAGTGATAATGTATTTTTGAATACTTATTTTTTTTAACACCAGTAAACATTATGAACTGTTACTAATTCTAGTAATCTATCTGAAAATTTTTGAGGATCTTGCATAGAGAATTATATGATGTGGAGTAAGGTTGTACTTATTCCCATCAATATTTACACCTTTAAATTTTAAAAATCTTTCTTCAAAGAATACGTACTTAAATACAATTTTGAATAAAAATGGAGACAGTGAACATTCTTGTTCTACATCCTACCATTGAATATAATGCTTACTGTATTTTTTAAAGATATCTTTTATAAGATTAAGAAAGATTCTGCAATTATTAGTTTGCTATGTTTTTTAAAAATTGTGAGTATATACTGAATTTTATCAAATTTCTAGATTAATTGATATGATTTTATTTTTGTTCACATTGTAAAGTATACTGCTTAGATATCTAATTCTATTCTTGCATTCATCATATAAAGTTTAGTATTCCTTTATATGTAACTAGTGTTAATTTGTTATTAGTTTATGTATGGTTTTTGCATATAAATGTATAAGTGAGGTTTGCCTATAATTTTATTCCTTTTTAGGTTTTAGTAGCAAGGTTTTACTAGCCTCACAAAAATGAGTGGAGGAGTTTATGTCTTTTACATGTAATGGTGTTTGTGGAAGTGAAATTACTTATTCTTTTCCCCACCCCCTAGCCCCTGATAATCACCATTCTACTTCTTGCTTCTATGAATTAGACTTTTTTTTTTCAGAGTCCACAGATAAGTAAAATCATACAGTATTTGTTTTTCTCTGTCTGGCTTATTTCACTTAGCATAATGTCCTCTAGTTTCATCCGAGTTGTTGCAAATGGCAGGATTTTCTTCTTTCTCATGGCTGAATAATATTTATTGTGCCTATACACACCACATCTTCTTTAGCCATTCACCTGCCAATGGACATATTTTGGCTATTATGAACAATGCTGCAGTGAACATGGGGGTGCAGATATCTCTTTGAAATAGTGATTTCATTTCCTTTGTTTGAATCCCAGTAATGGGATTGGTGGATCATACAGTAGTTTTATTTTTAATTATTTGAGAAACCTCCATACTGTTTTCCATATTGGCTGTACCAATTTGCATTCCGCTCAACAGCGTACCAGGATTCCTTTTTCTCTACATCCTCACCAACACTTATTATCTCTTGTCTTTTGATAATAGACATTCTAACAGATGTGAAGTGATATCTCATTGTGGTTTTGATTTGCATTTCCCTGATGGCCTCAATAAAGCTTGAAGAAAATAAAAGGCTATATATTATTGTGAGCTTTTTGCCAGGCCAACAGCTGTGGCAAATGTAAACAAAACAGACATTGCATCTGCTCTTAGGGGGTTACAATCTATATGTCTGTTGTCCTAGAATAAAATTTAAGGTAGTTGATCATTAGAACATAAAAATTATTCATATATATTTTGAATGAAAGAATAAAACCTAAAAAATAAAGTGAATGAATTTTACCTGAAGGTAAGTTGCACTTTTTTTGTCTGAATCACATATGGATTCACCCAACTTTACAGGGTCAGACAGTCTAATGGATATAGAACCAATTCACGATGAGGTACTTTCACCCTTTGAGACAGGAGTGTAATCATTCTCTCTTCTCTTATGGAGTTCTACTAGATAACTATAGATTGGGGTGAATAGAGTAGAAGATATTACTTGTACTAAAGAAGAAAAGATGTGTGGATAATTTCTTTTTCTGGGGCTTTGTCAGATTTGTGATTACACTGATTATCTTGTCCTCAGCTGTAACCTTTTCTTCTGTGGGTGTGAATTTTCATCATTTTATTATGGACCAATCATCATCTTATTTATAAAATGATAGAATATGCCTTTATTTTTCTTAAAGTTATCCTGAAGTCTGAACAGTTTTGTAATCCCCAAATTATCTGGTGTTATTTAAATCTTTATTGCTGTTGTCGATTTTAAGGTGGTTGTAATTCCACTTATTGATCCTTCTGAGTTGGTTTTCATGGTAAGAGGTAGGTACACTTATATTTACATAAGCAATTTTCATTTTCTCATTTTTCATAAAACATATTTCCAATGAGGGTAGACATCTTTATTAGCTCTCCCTTTCCATTCCTTTCATTTTCCAGCTGCCATTCTCTTTCATTTTCCATGTTAAATTGTATGAATAATTAAAGTTGGACTTTTAATTTTCTTTTCTGGGCATGATTCCATTGTTTTATTTTATGAATATTCTTAGTGGTAAATATGGGGAAATATCCCTAGAGTCTAAAAATTAAAATCAGACAAATCCTATTCATCTTGTGCTCTAATCAAGCATCGAACTCTAGCAATTTGCTCCCTTACAGCAGCAGCCTCCCATATATCAGGTGTGTTATATATTGCTCTCTGCCTTTTCAACTCTGATGACTTTGTGTTTTGACAGATAACCAGACTGTGTATCTATGTTTTCAGCAAATGATGTGCTCTCTGTAGGAGCTCCTCAAAAATTGACAGATGTTGGGTCACATGATGATTTCTACCTAAAATATAAACACAATGCAACTGTTTATAAAAAGTCAAACCATTTGATTCCATACAAACCTCTTCAAAACACTACGAAGTATTCTGAAAGCAATATTATCCCATTTGAACTCACCAAAGTGCTTTAAATACTAAACCGTTTGAATATTAAAATTAACATTCACTCTTTGTATTTACTAATCACAAATGAAGTAAATTTAAATTTTGTTGAAATGTCATAAAATTATCTGTGTACTGTCTGTACATGAAAATTAGTACAGGCCTCCAATGGGGCAGTGAAATATTGAAGACCACTGGATACATAGGGGGGATTAATAATCTTATCTGAATTTGAAACAATTGTAAAGATATGGAACATTTTCAGGAATAGAAGCAGATGATTTGAGTGACAAATCATATATAACATACAACATTTAAAAATACTTAGTGAAGATCATTTACAGCAGTCTTAGCAGCAAGCTTCTTCAATTATATCCAATGAACTGAAATATAATCATCAACCTCAATTTTTATTTTCTAAAAGACCTTTTTTTCACTCCTGATGTTGCACATTCTATGAGTTTTGACAGATGCATGACAGGTATCCACCATTATAGTATCATACAGAATAGTTTCTCTGCCCTAAAAATCCTATGTGCTCTGCCTATTCATTCCTCCTTCCCTCCTAACCTCTGGCAACCACTGATTTTTACTATCTACATAGTTTTGACCTTTACAAAATGTCATATACTTGGAATCCTACAGAATGTAGCCTTTTAAGATTGACTTCTTTCACTCAGTAGTAAGCATTTAAGATTCTTCCGTGTCTTTTCATGGCTTGAAAACTCATTTTTTTTAGTACTAAATATTTATTGCCTGAATGTATCACAATTTATTTATGCATTCACCTACTGAAGGACATCTTGGTTTGTCCAAGTTTGGGCAGTTATATATAAAACTAAGTTTATATATAAAAACTAGTTTAAACATCTTTGTGTAGGTTTTTGTGTGGCCATAAATTTTCAACTCCTTTGGGCAAATAAACACCAAGGCGTTCAATTGCTGGATCACATGAAAAGACTATGTTGAGCTTTGTAAGAAACAGCCAAACTGTCTTCCAAATTCGCTGCACCATTTTGCATTCCCACCAGCAATGAATGAGAGTTTCCACTGCTTCACATCCTCACCAGCATTTGATGTTGTCAGTGTTCTGGATTCTGGCCATTCTAATGTGTGTAGTGCTTTGTCATTGTTGTTTTAATTTGCATTTCCCTGATGCCACATGATGTGGAACATCTTTTCATATGCTTATTTGCCATCTTTCTATCTTCTTTGGTGAGATGTCTGCTGAGGTCTTTGACCATTTTTTAATCAGGTTGTTTGTAATTTCCACCATCCCCAAAGGCTTCAGATTGTCCCTTAACTGTCTCTCAGTTCTCCTTTCCCCGCTGCTTTCTGCCCTAGACAATCGTTCATCTGATTTCTAACATTATATATTAGTTTTACTTACACTAAACAGTTACATAAATGAAATCTTAACATTGTGATTTGTGTCTGGCTGTTTTTGCTTAACATAACGTTTTGAAGATTCATCCATGTTTTTTGCATGCACTAAATGTTCCTTTTAATTGTTGAGTTGTATAAATATACCACACCTTGGTTTTCCATGCTTCTCTTTGGTTTCATAGGTTTTTAAAATCAATTTCCTCGTTTCTCTTTGGTATTTTAGAGTGAACATGTGTTAAGCTTTATTTCTAATCTTTTGGAAATTTCAAAACTTGGTATCCAATTTCTTATGCCAAAATATTTGAATTTATTCTTGACTCTTCTTGTTCTTTTACTCTCCTGATAATTATTGTGTGTAGACTAAACCCTTTAATTCTGTCCTAACCAAGTGCTCTATTTCTCCAAAACCACTGATGCCATTTTAATTTTATCTACAACTTTTGCATAATCAACCTCCTCAGATATAGGCTTGGGGTTTCCAATCAATTTTTCCCCATCTACCAGTGTGTGTTTTTAAACAGAAAAACCTTCCCTGCTTACAACCCTTCAATTACTTTTTTCAGTTATAAGTAAAGTGACTACCATGAATAAAATGTACACAACACTGATTACCTCAGTGACCTAATGGACCCTCATCCTTCTTCACTAAACTTTAGCTCCAATAACCTTCATTTAGTACCTTCCTTACTCAGGACCTTTGGACAAGTTTCTTATCACTTTTGTATGCATAATTCCTATTCACGTTTCAAATTTCAGCCAAAAATGACTTTATCAGGGAGACGTTTCTTGAGTTTACTGGTTAGATGAACCCCTCTTATTAAAGGTCACATACCATCCTGCATCCTGATTTTTTTCCATCCTGCCTTTTGACCATTATTCAATTATTAATGCATTTGCTTAATGTCAATGTCTTTATGTAAATGCCTTTATAAAGCGAGATGCCATGTTCATTTCATGCATTGCTATATTCGTAGCACTTAATCAAGTACTTGAGTATTTTAGGTTCTTAGCACTGTTTATTGACTGAACTGTGATGGAAATGAGTATTTGCAATTGAGTATATCAGTGATCTGCACTGAGAGAACAAGGGGTAAGAGAAAGAAGGCAAGACCTGGGGAAATATGGAGAGAAATACAGAGAGAACAGAACTTACTGAGGTGGAGAAGAAAATGTTCTGCCTTAAAAAAAAATTATACTCATTTTTTACTATAATCAGAGGAGAAGATACGCCAAAGCACCTACATTCAAGCACCCCAAAAATTCTTGTCTTAATAAAGGTAAACTAATATTTTATGATATTTATAGAACAATGATGTAGGACTTTAATATTAGAAAATTATGAAGTAATAATTCATGTCCTAAACAGAACACAGACATTATCCTGTTTTGAACACTAAAACTAGAAGGGACCAGCACACTGGCTATTTTTGACCTTTGTCTCTAATAAGAAGTTTTACGTTGAGAAGCATCTACGTTTTTACTCTGGTACTTTTTTACTATGTGATCTAGGATAGTTATTTAAACCTCTCCCAGCCTCAGTTTCTTGCTTTGTATAATATTTATTTCATAGCATTGTCATAAGGATTAGGTGAGGTAATACATCATCATTAAGCCCACATCATAGGAATTTTCACATTCGTGTTTGGAAACTCAAGGCTATTGTATTTTTGTAATGTTCTTATTTTGTCATCATCACTGCCATTACCACTAGGAGAACATTTGGCTAAGGGTAAGGAAATTGTATTATTTTCCAATAATGGAAAGAAGAATCTTTGGGCAAATGCGTTAACAAATGGCATAGTGGTATTCACCTTGTCAACAGGAAAGGGTTCTTGTGAGTAAATGAATGTGAAGGCAATTTGAACATTGGAAGTTATTGTTGTTAAGATTAGACCATAACTTGGAAGCACTGATTTGAAGCAAAGTTCTAATGAGGACAAGTTTATACTTTTAATTCCTTTATGCAAAATTTTGTTCAATGGCCTAGAAGGGTGTTACTTCCTGGGGACTAGCCAGTGTTCATCTGTTTTCTCTAGATTACAGAGCAAAGATGATAATTAAAAAATGCATGGTATATGCATGTATATCAGCCAAATATACAACCATTTTGAGTGAAAACAGTATTCTAATTAGAGGTCTGAAAGTATTTAGTCTCCATGACTTTAATGTGCTAATTTGATCACCTGCATTATTTTGTGTGAATTTTCTTGTGTTGTCTTGTCTTATCTCTATTCATTTCCAATGTTTGTCAGTCCACCTTTGGCCTGTAACCACTGCTTTGTCATCTTCCTGACTGATACCTTTGAAAATTGTCAACAGTTATTGTGTTTTACATTTTAACATACTGCTCAACATAGCATAACATTTAGATTCCCTGGACATAGAGTCTTTCCTGTGGAAAAAAAAAAAAAAAAGTCTGGTTTAGTTAAGACCCTTACAGAATTTAGTCAGTTTCACACAGAACATCTTTCTTTATTCATTAGAGACAATGGAATGTGGTGGAAAAACACAGACCTTGCAGTCAATGAAACCTAGATTTGAGTGCTAACTCTGTCACTTAATGGTTTTGTGACCTTGAGGAAATTATCTATGCTTTTCAAGCTTCTGATCCTTTTTCTGTAATATGGGGATGATAATATTCACTTTACACATGTATATTGTAGAAATAAATGAGATGACATAAGACACAAACATTAGTGCCACACAAAAACCAAGACTACACAGAGAACAAGAGAAGTAGATTCTATCTCATCTTCACTCCAAGTTATATGCATACAGAAGGGAATGGGGCCTAATTTCACCCCCTCACCACGCTCATTTACTTATAGAGCAATTAAGTGCAAGCACAATGGGGATTGTCTGTTTAGTTCCGGGGATAAGGGAATGACATATCACTTTACAGACCACAGTTGAATCCACAGTGCAGGGAGAAAGGCGTTAACTGTTATGCATGCAAGTTATCTGCATGTAAACCAGTCAGTTGGACTGCTTGATCTAGGTAAATTAATTTTCATATAGAGATTATTTGGGTATGTGAGGTCTTGGAGTTTGAATCTGCAGTTTAAAAGATATTGGCAACTTACTCCCCCTGAATGGGAAGAGCCTATTCATTTTTAGAGCTGGATCCTGTTGTGACAAGACCCACCTGCTCATTGAAGTTATGCAGGTGTTAGGAAAATCCCTGCCTGTTGTGAGAGGAGCAGTGCAAAGAAACCCATTCTTTAGATTGGCACTGGTCAGGGCCAGGGCTATAGATACTTTTGGAGAATACTGTGTTTGAAACTTTGTACAGAGTGAGGCTTTTTACCTCCTGTTCCAGTAGGCTTCTGGGAGTAAAAGTATCCATATCCACTCTATTTATAAAGCACTTAGGAATGTGCCAGGGGCTGTGCTAAATATGTTTAATGAATTTTCTGATTTATAAAACTCATGAGTCATTATTATACCATGTTTACAGAAGTATCAACTGAGGCTCAGATAAGCTCAATAATTTACCCAATATTCTCATGGTGAAAAACTGGTGGAGCCAAAATTTGAACTCAAGCAAGCTTACATGAGATTCCTTTCTTTTGTGCATGGCTGGCAGGGAAGGAATTAAAGGGCCATGAAAGGAAAGTCACCATAAGGAAGAACAATAATAGACTAGCTATGTATAAAATAAATAAGTTACAAAGATATATATATATTTTTTTTTTAAAAGGAAAGTCTTTTTAGTGAGCAGCCTTTGTTTTTTTGTTTCTTTTTTTAAATTAATTAATTAATTAATTTTTTTTTAATTTTTGGCTGTGTTGGGTCTTCGTTTCTGTGCGAGGGTTTCCTCCAGTTGCGGCAAGCGGGGCCCACTCTTCATCGCGGTGCACGGGTCTTTCACCATCGCGGCCTCTCTTGTTGCGGGGCACAGGCTCCAGACACGCAGGCTCAGTAGTTGTGGCTCACGGGCTTTGTTGCTCCGCGGCATGTGGGATCCTCCCAGACCAGGGCTCGAACCCGTGTCCCCCGCACCGGCAGGCAGACTCTCAACCACTGCGCCACCAGGGAAGCCCTACAAAGATATATTGTACGGCACAGGGAATATAGCCAATATTTTACAATAACTTTAAATGAAGTATAATCTATAAAATATTGAATCACCATGTTGTCCAGCTGAAACTAATATAATATTATAAATCAATTCTACTTCAATTTAAAAAACGTGACTGGGGTCAATGTCAGGACTTAACTGTTTCTGGACGCGTCTGAAGTGACAATTTAAATAAATTATGGAACCTTTACCTAACAGAATAACATACCAAATCTATATGTATTGATATGGATCAATATGTAACCTATGGTTTTCAAGAAAAAAATTTAAGATGTTTCATGTTGGAATTTCTATAAAGCAATATTTATGTAGCACAGAATATTTCTGGAAGTTCATGCATGGAACTGACACGGTTACCTGTGTGGAGCAGTACTAAGTAGACAATAGTGATGTGGTAGGGGGTACAGACTGTTCTCAGATTATTTGTTATACTTAAAATAGTTCAGCTTAAAGTAGTTTAGCAAAGAAAACTATATTTTAAGATTGAGAGGGCCCTTTAAACCTTATCTCAAAGTGGTCTACATTTTTTCAAAAAACTTTGGAAGATTAGTAATATAGGTAGAGGCAATATTGATTTATGCATAGCGCTCTCCCCTTAGTATTGTAGATAATCTCGGGGTTTATTCTATCTCTGTCAGCAGAAAGTATGATTAGCATTTAGTGAAGGTATTATTTTTCATCTAGAAATTGAAAATGTGAATTCTTTAAAAAAAAAGAAAGGACAGAGCGTTCACCTACTTTACTCAAGCAATTTACACTTTCAAAGTGTAAAGTGAAGAGGCCAGATTGATAACACTGAACTGGTACATCAAAATAATTAAGCTTTAATCTCTGATTCAAAGACTTCAGCTTAGGGGTCATGAGAAATCAAGAAGACTTTTTCTTTGTAATCAGTCTGAGATGATTAGTAACTTTGCTTGTAGAATGATCATTTTCCAAATACAGCAATGCAATGTTGTAGTAAAATAGGGGGAAAAGATTAAGGAGTTTAATTTACTTGGCATGTTATAACTACGTTTATTAAAATACTAAGAATTACAGCAAAACTTTATTATTTGTTAATATTACTTTTGCCTCAATGGGGGTTATATTGAGAAAGTAATATTCTAGACATAAAGGCCACTGCCAAGCTGTATTTTTTTAAAATATATTTTTCTACTTTCTTGTACAATAACCCCCTGTGTACTTAAAATGAAATCTACTTCTTTGTTGGAATGTAATTCCTCCCCTCCCTCAATAAGCTTTCCATCTCTGGTTTATTGTTGCAATGTTGTTCAAATAAAAAGACAGGTTCAGAATACTGATATATTAATCAGCATGCCTTCTACCGCAAGAAATAGGATAAAGGGGGCTGTGAATTATTTCTCAACAAATGTTTTGTTTGCATAATGCCACACTTGGGATCTTCCTTCTGGTTTTATCATGAAATTAATTGAATTCAGTAAGTACATGCAAAAAACAAAACCTGTTTTAAATGTAGAAAATCCATGTCAAATAAAAAAATACCTTCCCCAAAATAGGATTGAAGCTTTTATAGAGAGGTCAATGATTTTAACTTACCAGGTCTTATAACTTGTGCTTGTTTTAGTAGGCAGAGTCTTTTTCAGAATCAATAGGTAATCTTTGGTTTCCAAGAATGAAAGTTGACAGAAAGTTGGTTTTAATACGGTTGAAATGTGCAAAACAAATACCAAGAAAATATGGGCAGTTTTCTAAGCATTTCTCATGACAGTAGTATATTATTTAATAATACCTTATGATGGAAACCATCTTTACTATGAGAAAAATGGTATATTTAGAAATGACAAGAATATATTTATCAGGCCCTGAATAATATTTGGTAGGATTTCCTGAGAGTTTATAGAAAAAAATGTACTAAAAAAGTTGGTAAAGATGTATGCTTTGCTTCCAAACAGCAGCTTGTCTTACCAGACTGCTCTTGCGATCTATGCCCTCCGTGGTAGGATCCATAATGTTTTTGCTGTATTGAGAATTTTATGTCATGTACAAAATCTATGAGACACTCATCTTTTAGTGGACTAATTACTGTTTGTTAGAGCTTTCAGAACTCCCCAAGTTCCCAAATGGACTACTTTACAGACTGCAAAGAAGCATGCAGCACAAACTGACAAAAATAAGACTGAGATATGGTTGTATTCGGAATGTTGCTTACATTTTCTGTTTGCTTTACCTACAAGATTCATAAATAATTGTGATTTGGGGTCTAACAGATCCAGAAATAAACTTTAAACAAACAAAAAAAATGCTTTCTTTATCTTCACATATTATGAAGATGCCAAAAGGATTGTATAAATGTTACTAAACTCACATCATTAAATAAGATCAGTTTACTCTAAACCATCTCTCATCTTAACTCAATATAACTCTTATGAATACATTTATAAAATGTAAACACTACATAGTACATGTATATATATTTATATATATAAAACTCTCTCCATAATGCATTCTCAGGGATAAACATTTTCCCTTTTTAATTTTATTGATTACTTCAGTAACTCTAAACAATATGGTTATATTACTGTTTCTCTTTATAAATCAAATATAAACATCTACTGACTCATTATTATTATGGTGTTTCCTCAGCAGTTTTCCTGCTTTCCAGTTTTATCATTGATAATGTTTAATACTTTAAGTAATATATTTTAAAATTACCCTGTTAATTTTTGACACATTTTAAATTTACATACAGTAAAATGCACTCATTTTTTTTTTTACCGAACTCAGGTCTGGCTATTCTCTGTTCAAAAGCCAACACTCGAGAGACAGGTGCTGGTGGGAATGGAAAGATTGCTTTATTCAGGAGGCTGGCAACCTGGGGACAAGGCAGATTTGTGTCCTGTTGCAGAACCAACTCTGAAGATTCTGCTCAGCCATGAAAGTTTTTAAAGGGAAAAGGGGGGAACTAATCTCAGTTAATCGCTGAGTTAGGGGACCAGATTCTTTGCCATTTCCCACTGTGTACAGGCTTGTTCACTCCTTGTGATCTTTCTTTAGATGCTATATTGTTCATACCACCTGCTCGTGAAATTACTGAAGGGGAAACTGGGGAAAAGATCTAGTCATCCGTTAATTACTTATTCTTAATTTCTACTTCTTTGATCTAAAAGAAGAATCAACAGTTTAGGCAAGGTATCATGTAATCAAAAAATTTGAAAGTTGTGCTTGGGGTGGAGGCTAGTTAAGCATGGGGGCATCTGGTATAACGGTTAGTTAAAAATGTAGCTTTGCTAAAGTGACAAGACAAAAGGGGCCTCCTGCACAGAGCTGCTGCCTGCAAAGAGCTGTTTACAAATCCCCACCGTCAGACATTATTCCATTTCTGTGGGATTATGGGTGAAGGTCTCTCTTCTGTAACTTCTTCATGCTGACACAGGGCACCATATTCTTAGAGTGGAAGATGTAGATGTGGGTCTGTAGCATCTCTTTGCTAACAATTTTAGTTACCCACTTATATATACTGGCAGAACAAGCTACAATTATTTTGATGCCCACAAAGATACAGATTATTATGGCAATAGTGTTTATTAATCCTATTCTCTTGAGGCCAGTTCTTGGAATTGTGCTAGCCAAAGATTCAGTACTGCTCAAGATGGAGCAGCTTATGTCATGGCTATAGTCTGGTCATCACACAATTAGCTTTTTCCCTCTGGTGACAGTTACAGTATCTGTAAAACAACTCAGGAATGTGCATCAGACGCTGAAAGATTCTGTGACTCTATTGTCCAAATCATTAACTGTTTTGAGTATACTGTTTTGTGACTCAGGAGGCTTGAGAGACTTCAGCTCTTCTATAAACTAGAGGCAGAGGACATGGAGGAGCCTTCGTACTTGGGAGGGCCCTGCAGTGTTCTACTTGGTTTCAGTTTTGGTATATAGTATTCCTTGTGTTTTGACAAATGCATAGAGTTGTGTAACTACCACAATGATCAAGGTATGGGGCAATGCCATTATACAGAATATTTCTCAGTGCTGCCCTTAGTAATCAACCCCTTTCCTTATCCCTAAAACCTGGCATCTACCATTTGATTTTATTCTCTGTAGTTTTGCCTTTTCCAGTATGTCATACAAATGGAATCATGAAGCACGTAGCCTTTTGAGCCTGGCATCTTTCCCTTCTTATAATGCACTTGAAATATGTATGTACTGTTGCTTGTATTGATAATTTGTTCCTTCTTAGTGCTGAGTAATATTGCATTGTATGAATTTACCAAACTTTGTTTATCCTTTCACCAGCCGAAGAGCATTTAGGTTGTTCCCAGTTTGTAGATCACATGAATAAAACTACTATGACCATTCATGTACAGGATTTTCTTGAACATAAGTTTTATTTCGCTTGGGTAAACACCTAGGAGGGAGATTGTTGGGTCATATGGTAAATATATGTTTAATTTTATAAGAAAATGCCAAACTCTTGGCTGTACCACTTTTACATTGCTACCAGCAATGTATGAAAGTAATGGTTGCTTCGCAAACTTACCAGCACGTGTGGCTTTATCAGGTTGTTGTTGTTTGCTGATCTAATAGATGTGCAGTGGTATCTCTTTTTGGTTTTAATTCACATTACCCCTAATGACTAATGATATTGAACATTTTTACATATACCTATTTGCCACCGATATATCTTCTTTGGTGAAGTGGGGTTTTTTTCTAATATTTTTCTTATTTTTTTATTGGGTTGTTTTCTTATTTTTGAGTTTTGAAAATTCTTTTTATTTTATGGATCCAAGTTCCTTGTGAGATATCACCTTTGCAAATATTTTTTCCCAATCTGTAGTTTGTTTTTAAATTCTTTTAACAGTATCATTCACAGAAAAAAATATATTTTTAATTTTGATGAAGTCTAATCTATCAATATTTTCTTTGGGAATCATGCTCTTGATATTATATATATGAGCCCTTTGCCTGTTCCAAGGGTCACCAAAATGATTTCCTATGTTTTCCTTTACAAGTGTTAGAGTTTTACATTTTATAGGTTTATGATCTGTTTTGAGTTAATTATTATATAAGATGAGAGGTCTGGTCAAAGCTTTTTTTTTTCTTTTTTTGCATGTGGATATGCAAATATTCCAGCAACTTTTGTTAAAAAGCTTGTTTTAAACACTGGCTTGCGTTTGCATATTTGACAAAAATCAATTGACCATACTTGTGTTTCTCTGTTTCTGGATATTCTGTCCCATTGATCTACATGTCCATCCTTTCACTGATACCACCTGTTGTGATTACTGCAGCTTTATATCAGATAGTGTGAATCTTCCAACTTTGCTCTTTTTTGCAAACTATTTTTGTTATTCTAATTCCCTTCCCTTTCCATATGAAGTGTAGTCATCTTGTCAATATTTACAATAATCCTGTTGTGGTATTAGTTTGGATTATATTAAATCTATAGGTCAGTTTGAAAAAAAATAACATTTTAAGAATATTGTCTTATGATCCATGAACATGATATATTTCTCTTTTTATTTAGAGATGTTGCTTTCTTTATTGATGTTTTGTAGTTTTCATCATGCAGATCCTGTACATATTTTGTTAAATTTATATCTAACTATTTTATTATTTGGGGGAACTATTTTAAGTGGCACTTTTAAAATTTTGACTATTATTTGTTTATTACTATCATGTAGAAATACAATTGATTTTTGTATATTGATTTTGTTTCTGGTGACATTGCTATACTCACTTATTAGTTCTAAGAACTTTTATTGTATAGTCTAAAGGATTTACAGCATAGAAAATCATGTTATCTGAGAATAGAGACACTTGAAGAAATTTCTGAGAAAAGTGTATGGCCAGTACAAGCCCACACTAAAAGCCAAGACTACAGCCAATGTCACTACAGTGCATTTGTTGGAGAGCTACTGTAGCGTTAATTGGACATTGATACTGACCCAAACACCACCTGACAACATATGTCACTGATGACATTACTGCCACTGGTTAATGGATACCATACCACCACCAGTGGAATGACCTGCAGAGTTGTTGATCTGTTACAATGTTCCCCCCAAGAGTAACATATTAACACATTTCCTTAATGAAATAGGAGGTTCATATGCTGGAAGAAGAAAAAGAAAAGATGGACAAACGTACCCTAATTTTTTCTAATTTCTTTGTAAGCTGCACTGTTGTCATCCTAGAATTCTTTTTATTACACTTGTAGATTATGCCTGCTCTTTCATTGATATTGCATCATGTACATTCTTTGGTACTTTTAATGTTTGGGTGAGGCACATCTTCAAATATTTCTCAAATTACAAGTGACTGATACTGCTTTCCTCTACCTTTCTGTAAGTCAGTTTCCCCAAATTGTTACTCTTTTGGATGGGAGGGCTGACTCTCAGCATTTCCATTAATGACATGTGAGTAGGGAGCAGATAGAAGAGCTAGCTTTTGATCTAGTTTCCAAAAATAAATAAATAAAATTGGATTAAGTAAAAAGTGGAAAATATCTGGCATGCTAACACCAACACTAGAATCCCTAGTCCTCCCTGATACATTGTTCAGTTTCTTTTGAGAGTTCTTTAGTTATGTCTGGGAGTAACCAGGGTCTCTGCCAATTCAGGGCTTGCATGCAGACAGCTTGCATGTGGCAGCCTAGTCTTGCAATCATATAGAAAATCTTTAAATTATTTACATTGTTTCTGTCCCATTCAGACTTCTGCACAATGTAACCACTGTCACTAGGTTTGTATCCCTGAATCCTTTTCCCACTAAAGAGCATTGCTCCCATGTCTATTGTTGTCACTTGCTCCTTTTTGTGGACTGTGGCTTTCTTTACTCTATTTTGTCTGTTATTAAGATCATATCTACTGGTCTTCCTGTTCACAATGCTTGTATGTGTTTGTTTTATTTTTAAAAAATGTATCTGCCATTTCAGTGGGCTTTTGGTAAGGAGGAGGAAAAGACATATGTGCTAACTTCACTGTCTGAACCAGAAACACTGAGAGGAGTTCTAATATGGACTTATAACCACTCATAATAAGGAATTAGTGAAACTCCTTTGCCATGTTTGGCAAATGAATCACCTCTGGGGGGATGAACTTTCCTAAACTTTTCTGTTGTGTTATTTTTTTTTTCTGTGTTTCTCATTTTTCAAGTTTCCCACGTCAGAACTAGTATGTTGATTGTGTTCATTCCTCCTATCAGGATTCCTATAACTAATTGCATAAATGTTTAATATTCTTTCTAGTTATCATTTTTAATGTTCTCATTTTAAATAACAAATTTGCTTGTTAATTATCTCAAAATATTTCCATTGATATGGAATGAACAGTGACATTAATCAAACTACTTAGGGCAGAAAGTTAACTTAGGGAAGAAAGATAAACGTGGAGCTTGCATTATTAACCATTATTGTATATGGTTTTCCTTTAAATCATTTTAATGTTTTAAAAAAGTTAATTTTTCTGCCAAGTTACCTGTCTGACACTCATATAATAGCTTAAGGACAGGGAGCGCACACTTCAATCCACAGACTTATATTTTCAGAACTGGAAAGTACAGTGGTATTGCTCTAGCTCAGCCTCACTTTCTCACACATGCTAAACAAATCCTAGAGCTTAAATGATATGTTGATAAGTTCAACTATTACGAGAACTATTACAAGGTTCCTCATTCTCATACCCATTGTTCTCCTAAAACTTCTATTTTCTTTACTTTTGTTAGAATACCACCACTACCAAAACAAGCAGTCCATACTCTTTTAGACTCATCAGTCCATTGCTGTATTCTGTGTTGATGTGCAAATGCCAGATCTATTAACCATCTGAGGTAAGGTGACTAAATTCAGGTGCATATCACATGCAGTTTGACCAGTAGTATGTAAAATGCTAATTTACATTTACATAAAATATTCCTGATCCAGTGGTTTTCTGAGCAGCATTAGAATCTGTGTCGTGTTTACATGTTTCAGACTTTATGAATATATTATTTGCAAATGTTTGCGCAATAAGATAATAAAATTATAAAATACTTTCTGTCAGGATCCTCAAAGGACTATGTATACATAATAATTAAAACATTATAAAATTATAATAAGCAATCACCCACTAAGATAAATTTAGGGAGAAAAAGTTTAGAATAGTGTTACATAAATGTAAAGAGGATTAATTGTAAATTCAAAAAAGGACTGCAAACATGATTAAATGCAAAGACAAACACAAATCTTGCTGAACACATGTCTTTGGGAAAGAAATTATAAAAATGTTTGGCAGTAAAATGAAATTGCTTATAAATCATTTCAAAATAATAATACGCCCTGGATGATTTTATTGGTTTTATAACTTTAAATCTGTGACCCAGTGCCTTGTATGTGCTTTCTTGTAAAGTTACAATCTAATTATGAAGTGACCAAATATTAAAGAGCTGCTGTGAATCGGCTGCTGCCTCCAAATGTAACTTTTGCTGTTTAAAAGTCTTCTAATGAAAATTGCATGCAGTAACTATCAACAGAAAAAGATTAAATACTATAGTGCAGAGAAATGAAGCAGAGAGTGGTTCTTCTCCCTGTTAAGGTTATGATTGGATTATTGTGAACTTAATATTTGTTCCAAAAGAAAATGATTTCTTTCTTTAAATATACATTACAATGATTGAATAGACAAGGTTATTCCTGGAAGTTAAGGGGTATTTTAAAACCATTAGAAACAGTTGTATATTGTATCTTCCCTCTACTCTAAATGCCCCTTTCCCTCAACACCAACTCTGCTGTTATTTTATGAAAACACTATACAATGCTCCAGGGGAAAGAAAGAGGTTTTTCAACTACAGCAACTTATTGGAATATTTTCTTGTACCTCTATTTCTATTTAGGCGTGTGTGTGTGTATGTGTGTGTGTGTGTGTGTGTGTGTGTGTGGTGTTTGAGTTACTGATAAAAGAGGAGGGATATCTAAGTTCTGCTTAACTTACTTAGCTCATTACTATCATTCACGTCCCATAGGAAAACTGCTTCATGGTTCTTTATTGTCTCTGTCCGCTCATTCTTCTACTTTCTAGAATCCCTTTCAAGAATGCCACATGTCAGTATTCCACCCTTTAGCTTTCCTCTGGGAAATACCTCTCCATGCTATAAAATCACACTTTCATCCTATATTTTCCTTTTCATGTCTACAGTTCTTATTCCTTAGGGCAAATTTCAGTTTTTAAAAGTTAATATTCTTACTTAACTCACACTAAAATGTGAATGTGAATAATGACTATATTGTCATGTTTAGGAATAATAATCTAATAGAAGTCTGCTTATGTATTCAAATAAATATATAACAGATGATGAAATTTCAGGCAAGATGCATATGGCAGGTGAGTTTGGCTCCCAATAAGATTCTACACCCCAATCACCAGACTGTGAATATGTGAATATATCATGTCAAAAAGAACTTTGTAGATGTAGTTAAATTTCCTAATCAGTTGAATTTAAAACAGGAAGATTATCCAGGATTATCCAGCAGCAGGGGTCCAATATGATCCCTTAAAAGCACAAGACAAGGCAGAAAGGGAATTTAGAGAAATTCAAAGCACAAAAAGAATTCAATGCTCCTTTGCTTGAATTTGAAGAGAGTAATGTGTCAAGAAAACAGGGACTTCAGTTCTACAACCACAAGAAGCTGAATTCTGTCAACAACCTTGAAAGAAGCTAATATGGTACTCCAGAAGAGAATCATAGCCCTGACAGGTATCCTAATACCTTAATACTACTGCACCATTCATCCATTTAAAAATACTGCTTGTTAAAATATAAGCCATTTAAAAAATAAATCAGTTAAAGCTCCAGTCCTTAAAACTTTCTCGAGGAACAGAAGAGATAAAGTACATGTTACATGTATGGAACTGCTGAAAGACAATTTTTTTTCATAAAACAGGTATGACTAAATTGCTCTGAGACCCCAGAAAAGTGAATTATTACTTAAAGTTGGAACATGTTGGAAGGCTTCTTGGAGTAATTGGAGTCTAGGCTGAGTTGATTCAAATTTCACCATTTTATTTTATTAACGTGTACAGTACATAACGTATATAACATATTATTAGCACTGAGTTGGTAAAATGACATTTCAATACATTAACGTTCCATAATATTTTCCACTAAAAATATTACAATAAAAAAAGTGCTTTTATTAACTAAATAATATTATTTAGAAAGGAAAATTGGTTCATGGTATCATCCTAAGATTTTTTTTTATGGATTGATACTCTCTTCAAGGATACAGTACAATCAAATTATTATTCAGTAATTGGAATTTAACTGGGTACAATAGTGCTGATTTAAGCCATGCACAGAAGAAGGTACATTAACAAATTCATGATTGCTATCCCCCTTTTTTTTTGTAAATTTATTTATTTACTTTTGGCTGCATTGGGTCTTCCTTGCTGCGTGCGTGCTTTCTCTAGTTGCGGCTAGCGGGGGCTACTCTTCGTTGTGGTGTGCGGGCTTCTCATTGCAGTGGCTTCTCTTGTTGCAGAGCACAGGCTCTAGGCACGTGGGCTTCAGTAGTTGTGGGATGCGGGCTCAATAGTTGTGGCTCACGGGCTCTAGAGCACGGGCACAGTAGTTGTGGCGCACAGGCTTAGTTGCTCCACAGCATGTGGGATCTTCCTGGACCAGGGCTTGAACTTGTGTCCCCTGCATTGGCAGGCGGATTCTTAACCCCTGTGCCACCAGGGAAGTCCCCCCCCCTTTTTTTTAATAGAGCAAATTTGCACAACACCTCAGGTCGAAAGACAAGCACAGCCAGGTTAATCTCCTGCATGGTCTCCCCTACATTTCTAACTCCCACTTTACCTGCCAACTAAGATAGGCATAGATACCTTTGTGTAATCTTTTCTAAATTTGTCCCTAACATGTTTTTATGTGCCAACGTTCATATTCATGTCTTTTGTTTTCCAATATTATCCTGACCGATGTGTTTATTCAATTCTGTTACATATAATTAAACATCTAAATGCTGAGCATTTGTGCCAACTTGTGATAGCTAATCTATATTTTTCAGCATCCTCATATACTCTTTCAGAACTTTGTCACCTCTCTATTTAGCTGGAAAGACTTATGAACAAAATCTGAAGAAGACTACTGTTTGCAGAACAGAGGGTTTCATACTACCCATCTCCCTGGCTGCATATTTTCAAATTTTATGCCTCATCTGCTAAAATCTCTTTCAACACAAACCCCGACTGTGCAGCTGTGTAAATCATGCGTTCCTGTGACCAGGTGTGCCAAGGATGACTGTGGAGATACCCCTGTTAAAGTAATCCTCCCACTAGAAGAGATACTGATAACATTGATTTTCAGATGTTGACAGGCTGGATGGCTTAGAAGCCAGATAGTTTAAGATTGTTCCAGAATGTTTTCACTTGAAGCATGATGACTAACAGTGTGTTATAAAGTTTGGGAACAGTAGGAGCATCTTCTCTGTGCTAATAATTACTGGAAAGCATTGTCCTTTGCAGACTCAGGAATCCTTAACACATAGGCTGCTCTTACCCTGCTAAGATTTTCCTGTTTTCCTTCTGCTGATGCTGAAAAAACAAATAATAAAAATCATAGTTTTTTGTCTAATGAGCATCAATTACTCAACATAATCAAAAGAAGACATCCATTTTTTTAAATCTATCTCTATCATCTATCTATCTATCTATCTATCTATCTATCTATCTATCTATCTATCATCTATTTATCATCTATCTATCATGGAGATAACCCGAGGCCATCAGTCATTATGCAAGTTGTGTTATTTATTTTTTATTTAGTTTTACAACATGACTCTGAGACATGGCTACCTTGGGTGTGCCTGTGATGGCCACAGTGAAGTAAAGTGACACTGCCTTACTGTCTTGAAGTGAGAGGAATTCACTGACATTTATTGTAATTGGGTGATTTATGCTAGTGTTGTCTTTCAATGAAGATCTAATATGAAAGGTGGTGTTGGGGGGAATATTTTAAATCGTTGTCACAGGTCAATATATATTATTCCATCAGCTTGATGTTTAGACATATATTACATATTTTCCTTTCAAAAGAGCTGACAGGTAATAATGCCTTTTGTTGTCTGGGTGTTCCTAGCCTATGATAATAGCATCCTTGCTTATGTCTCTTCTGTAATGTTGTTTACTCTGAAGTCCTCAGAAGTTAAAGAGAAGTAATGGTTTTCACTGGAAGTTTTTTTGTTGTTGTTTAAAAAAAACAAACTGACTAGCAAATAGTGAAATGTTAAGTCAATTGAATAGGGAAAGACATTTAAAACCTTTCCTATTGGTAATACAAGCTAGGAAATAGATCAGGAAATTAAAATTTGTGGTTGGATTCTGATTTTACTCAGAAAGTCACTGAACTGCTTTTGAAATTGCAACTTTTAGCAACTATTAAGCAGGAATAATACCATCGGTTTCTAATCCATATCAGAGACCTATTGTTATGTGGATTAATGCAATAATTTCTACCAAGACATTTGGTATATATAAAATGGGCTGGGTGAACACAAAATAGTGCTATTGTTTGTCATGAAACTGTGAGGTTTCTGTTGTTGTTTTTGTTTTAGTTTAATTGTATTCAGTTTCTTTTAAATCCCTCATTTTTCATTTTCCTTAAGTTAGCTGCTTGCTGTCTTCTTGATTCAATATTAGCCTAGATTCTTCTGCTGATGTCTATTTCTATTTTTCGACCCACCATCTCTTGAAACAATCCTCACTCTAAGGCATCAAAGTGTCACATCTGGAGGCTTAGACAAACTTTTGCCTGCAGTTTTAATACAATGAAGACCACACGGAATTCCAATCAACGTACTGTATAGAAACTTACAACTAAACGTGTATTAAAAGAAACCGTTGGTAATTTCTGAAGGTATAATCTCTTTTAAATTTTATTTTGAGAATTAATTCTGGTGTAATGGCCAAGGCCTGTACTTACGGCTTCATATTTATCAACCTATGTCTTATTTTGCCTATTTAGTCTCTTGATTATTGTTCACATTGACAAATAATAAATTTTCCCTTTTTAATGTTTTGTTCCTTGTTCATATTTCTAAAACTGGAAATTACAGACCACTTCCACTGGATATTACAATCTACTTCCAGGATTCTGCACATTTCAATTGGTATAGGTATGTTAAACAGTTTATTGTTTTCTATATCTGTGTATTTGTCCACTAGTTTTGAGAGTTGGTTAGGAGAGTCTGCAACTTATTATGTATGCTCTTTTAGTGAACAACTAAGAAGCAATCTCATCTGTTCTTTCAAAAATATTTATTAAGTGCTTTTTGTGTATCTTTTACATTTAAGAAAATAATTTTATAACACACTAATATTTATACTTATAAAAGGATTTATGTAATAGTAACCAAATGTCTTGACTGTGGTTTTTTGTTCAAAAATAAGGAGACTGCTTGTCAGGCAGAATATTAAAAAAATCTGTTGGTCATGTGGGTTCCCATTTAAACCTATCTCAGAAAGAAATTATTTGCAGTTTTTATAAGCCAAATTTCTCCAATCTTCTCCTAATTCAGTCTCCTCCTACCATAATACTATAACCCTTTATTTGCAAGGGATGCAATTATTGTGGAGGTGCTGATGTTATTGGTGCTTCTTTGGGTAGCTGGGGAGAGATTAAAAGGAGATACTCTTTTACAACGTTTGCTCTTTCTTATAAAAGATTCCTGTGTATCACTTTATTAATTAAAATAGATGACAAACATATGGCTTGCTAAACCATGTGATACCTTAAAAATCTCAAGTTATCAAGAATAAACATTAAGAGTGATATGACTGCATCATCGTTGTGCCATCATTTATATTCACTTTAAACCTAGATTTATTTGCTTAACAGATATGTAATTAGACAAGAATAAAAGAAGCAGAGAATTGAGGCATTCAAAATTACCTTATGCTAGAGAGCCTATTCTGAGACTGGAACAAAGCATCCCATTTGAGTTTTCTGCCTAAATTTATAAAAATTAATATTTAACATGGGCATGGCATATAATAAGTATCACGCTTCCTTATGATACTAAGGATGACAATGACAATGACATTTCTTAGCAGTGGTGGTAGTAAAATTTGGAAAGTACCTTAGAGTTCATCTACTCCAACCTCTCAGATACTGCAAACTGTCTCTGAAATCTCAGATATTTTTTTCTTGGCCATTTCTGTAAATAGGAACTCACTATCTGCAGAGAAAGAAAAAGATATTTTTTAAAATATATATTGTGACAAAAGGCATGCCCTTGAATCTTCCCATCACTTTAAAAAAAGGTCTTCCCATTGGGAGAAATTTACATGTATTATATATACATAAAAGTGATTAAACTAAAAAGAACTTAAACTGCTAGGGTAATACTTGTCTGTTTTGTACATTTTCTATTTTGCATTAGTCCCAAAATATAGTGAAGAATGATTCTCGATGATTCTGCAATGATACCACTTTTTTTTTCTTTTTCAGTTCTGTTATATAACTGACCGTGGCATAGATCTATAAACTAAGCACCAAGGTGATCTTTTACTATGTTCTTCTTTATCTTGGAATTGTCTATTTTTCATTTTGTTTTGCTCTTTGAGTGTAATGTTCATTTGGAGAAGATTCAGTAACTTAATCCTTTCTTTTTCTTGTACTGAAAAAAAGCTAAGATATGCCTTTTGTTTTCCTGACTTTTTAAATACTTGTTGACTTATTCTGTAACATAAAAACTCATTCCAGCTTCTGATTTTGTGCCTTGGATGACATGATGTGACTTCAGAAGTTTTAGATTCTCCCTAAGATGGGCCTGAACCTGGTACTGGTTGTGTAGAGCTACTTTTATTTCTTTTTTCTATGATTTGTGTTTCTGTTTGTCAATAACTTAACAGATTTTTATTGTAAACTCCAGTTTGAAATGGCTAGCTACAGCCTGGCAAGGTTGGTGCCCTGATTTTCACATATCTTAGTTGCCAAAGCAGAAATTACATGAGAAGAGAGCAAAATGTAGAGACCCCGTTTGGGGGCACTGTTCTAGATGTACCCAGTCATCATGCTGTCTCTGATTTATGACAAATTCTTGGTCTCCATTGATAGCCACACCTAAACATGCTTCAATTTTCTCTTCCTGCACAGATACAGGAATCACATTAGGTACCAGATGGTTGAGCTTCAGCCCCATTTCTTCCTTTTTATGGTGGCAATATTTCCTTGTCTGTATCTTAATCTGCAAGTAATTTCAAGTCTGGCTATTATTGGTTAATTTCACTTATTAAAATAACCATGGTTGGGCATTGGTTTGAAACTCTTCAATGTTTATTTTAAGTATGTAAAAATTTCTCAATCATGTCTGCTAAGGAGCAAATAAGGCCCAAGATTATGTAAAATCTGTAACTTTCTTTTTCTTTTTCTTTTTTAATAAGAATATTCTTTTTAGCCTTTCATGTATAATCTGGTCTATTGTATCAGGATGTCTTCATTCTCTGTAATAAACCAACAAACAGAACATTGTCACTTAAACTTGTTCACTTCCCATGTCAGAGTGACCAGTTTGTGTTTATAGCACACATCATCAGTACCTACCTCAGACAGGGATGACCTATGCAGTAAATACCTTGAAGGACAATGGAATAATAATCTCACTGTTTCTCTATGAGTAACATCAAGGCTACAGTCTTTTTTGGCTTCTAGAATTCCCAAGGAACATTTTTTCCTAAATCTTGTCATAGCAACTTATTTCAGTTGTTTACTGGAGGCTCTTTGGCACACTGGTCATTTTTTTCCGTTTCCTACTGACTGTTAACCTAAAATGTCTTAGAGGTTTGCAGCCATTTGCTTAGCCAGATATTATTAGTTAGGATTCTTTAATATATACAGAACACAAAAAGAATAAAGACTGAACTCTAATTCTTTCTTTCTTTGTGCCAAATTAACACTAAATTAAGGTCTGCCTGTTACCCAGGTCATGCCACTTACTATTTCTTATTCTCAAGTCCCATACAGGTAAGAAGAGTTAGTGAAACTATATAATTCCCAGGTATGTGGTATAATGAAAGTTCAAATGCTTTGGAGATATATATATATATATATATATATATATATATATATATATACCTGAATTTAACTTGTTGGTGCCATTTATGAATTGTGTGGTCAAAGGAAGTGATTGATAGTAAGACTTATGTCATAAATAATGGAATTAAGCAGAATAATATTTTCAAAGTATGAAGTGACCGGCTCAGGGAATACATTTTGAAAACAGTATACTTATCCTTACTCTCTCCTATAGCTCAATATATTCATGTATTTGAGAGTTGACTGTATGACAGCCACTGTGCCATATTCTTCCACAGGAGGATATATGTATATTTAAATAAAGTGTTTGACTATATGGTGATAAATCCTATTATAGAGGCATATACTGATACGCATGGAAGTACTGTTGACCCTTGAACAATGCAGGGGTTAGAGACACTGACTTGTGCATTGAAAGTTCAAGTATAACGTAGTTAGCTCGCCATATCCATGGTCACTCCTTATGGACAGTTTCACATCTAAGGATGCAACCAACTGCTGATTGTGTAGTACTCTAGTGTTTACTATTGAAAAAAATCCACATACAAGTGGATTCATGCCATTCAAACCCATGTTGTTAAAGTTTCAATGGTATATACATATTCTACTTTGCAATACTTTACTAATTGACCATTACATTGGCTTCTAAAGGATAAATATGGTTTATTAAAGCTAGTCTGAGAGTTGACATCCTAAGGTTGAATCTTCCCAGCTTTAATAACACATTTTGCATCTAACCATTTATGGTACCTTCACACTCTTTTTTCTATACAATATATTTTGCTTAGTAATTATGATATAGTCATATCTAATTTAGCTTATGAATGTGAAGTAGATATATTTTGGTTCATATTTTGTAAAAAACCACATTTGAGTGATCTTGATGTAATTGTGTATATTTTGGTTAGTGATCATTTATCTTTAGAGGTTGTTTAAAACAGACCTGAGATTAATAGCCTTACATGAATTACAATCAGTGCCTTATCTTTGTTTTTGTTCTCCCTCCCTTTTGTAGTGTAATTCATTTTTCAATAGGCTATGCATCTATTTTAAAAATTAATTAAAAACTTACTCTCACCTCCAACTGAATATGCCCAAAGCTAACTGTTTATGTGATTACCTTACAAAAATTTCAATTCCTCTGTGAAATCACTTTTTTAAAATGTATCAAGTTAGATTCTTCTGCTTTATCTTTTAAAAATAGACTTTAATTTTTAGAGCAGTTTTCTATTTACATCAAAATTGAGTGGAAAGTACAGAGAGTTCCCATACACTTTCTGCCCCCTCCAACCCCCCCCCCCACTTCCCCACTATTACTATTCTCCACCAAAGTGGTACACTTGTTACAACTGATGAACTACATTGACAAATCATTGTTATCCTAAGTCCGTAGTTTATATTAGAGTTCACTCTTGGGGTTGTACATTCTATGAGTATTAACAAATGTATAATTACATGTATCCACTGTTAGAGTATCATACAAAACAGTTTCTCTTTCTAAAAATTCTATGTGTTCTGCCTATTTATCCCTCCCTCTCCCCTAATTCCTGGAAACCACTGATCCTTTTACTGTCTCCATAGTTTTGCCTTTTCAAGATGTCATATTTTTGGAATCGTACAGTATGTAGCCTTTTCAGATTGGCTTCTTTCATGGAGTAATATGCATTTAAGATTTCTCCATGTATTTTTATGGCTTGATAGCTCATTTATTTTTAGCACTAAATATTATTCCATCGTCTAAATATACCATAGTTTATTTATCCATTCGCCTACTGAAGGACATTTTGGTTACTTCCAGATTTTGGCAATGATGAATAAAGCTAACATAAACATCTATGTGCAGATTACTGTGTGGATGTAATTTTTCAACTCATTTGCATAAATACCAAGGGGTGTGATTGCTGGATCGTATAAGTAAGTGTATGTCTACTTTTGCAAGAAACTGACAAGCTGTCTTCCAAAATGACTCCACAGTATGCATTCTCACCATCAGTGAATGAGATTTCCTGTTGCACTATATCCTCTCCTGCAATTGGTGTTGTTAGTGTTTTGGATTTTTGTCATCCTAAAAGGTGTGTGGTGGTATCTCACTGTTGTTTTAACTTGCATTTCTCTGATGAAAACCTTGTTTTCTAAAGGTTGAGTTTTAAGAGTTCTTTGTATGTTTAGAATAACAGTCCTTTATCAAATTTATTTTTTGCAAATATTTTCTCCCAGTCTGTGGCTTACCTTCTCATTTACTTCATAGTGTCTCTCACAGAACAGAAGATTTTTATTTTAATTAAGTCCAACTTATCAATTATTTATTTTACTGATCATGCTTTAGATGTATCTGAAATGTCATCACTAAACCCATTTTCTCCTACTTTATCTTCTAGGAGATTTATAGTTTTGTGTTTTACATTTAGATCTATGTTGTGAAGGGTGTAAAGTCTGTGTCTGGATTCATCTTTAGGTATGTGGATATCTACTTGTTCTAGCACCGTTAGTTAAAAAGACGGTATTTTCTCTGTTGTACTGTGTTTCCTCCTTTGTCAAAGATCAGTGTTTTACTTGAAACCCTGCATAATAATTAGCCGAATCCATTTCATCTGCCTTTCACTAATCAAGGTCATTTTAAGACTTGCCTGTGCTCCAAGAGGCAAGTAGCGTAAACAATAAGACGTTTGCCCGAGTTGTTTTCCAGAAACTTGGAGTCAGCTGTGTCTAGTTGAAGCCGAGTTGGTTAAGACTAGATAGAGCCACTGACCTTACAACTGGGCATGCTCAGTGACCTTTAGAACGCGCAGAGGCCTGTAGCTTGGTTATGTCTGTGTGCAGACCGATTACTGCACCTTTCCCCACGCCTCAGACCACCCTGCTTCTTTATTTGTTATCCGTAAATACCCTGAGCTCCTTACCTTTAGGGAGGCAAATTTGACAGTAGTTCTCCAGTCTCCTTGGCCTTGCGGAGAAACTCTCTGTTTGCTGCAAACCTCGGCATCTGTTTTGGCTTGCTGTGCGTGGAGCGAAACCAACCTGGTTTGGTAACGTACTTTTAATTGTTTCTCTTTATTTGTTTTCTATATGCAAAATACTACTGTGTCTTCATGTTTTTTCTATAATTTAAACTTAGTTTAAACTTGCAACTGCATTAGCAGTAACTAATGCCAAATAGAAATAATTCTGCTCTTTAGCTTTTTAGAAGTTCCTTCTAAATTCACTGATCTTTTAAGTTCAGTACAGCAGCTAATTAATGGAAGCAGAAGCAAACCACACCTAAAAGGAGAAGAGTCTTATATTTCAATGAAGATGCAAATATTGATTACTGTTTTGAAGTAACACTTAATATTTCTGAGTTGAAACTGTACTATAACCTGAAATGTTGAATGTCTGAGACTGAGGCATGAACTAAAAAATGATGAGGGTTACCGAATTTTCATACAGTGGTAGGAGGGAAGCCTCTCTCTCTACATGCATTTTAAACTGGTAGTGGGAGACCAAACATATTTGTATTTTGATATCATCCAATGTGAGATGCTTGTTCAACACTGCACTAGTAAACTAAATGGGGTAATTTCAGTCAAAGTTAACAGTGTCAGATATGGTATTGGGAACAGAGAAAGTGGCTGAGAGAGAACGCATTTTCAAGGTTGTTAAAAATAAAAGTAAAAATAGTGAAATATGTGGAAAAAAGATTGTCTAGGAGTCAATAGACTTAGGTTCTAGAACCACGTTGCTCTCACTTAAAGTTATCTGTCTCTTATTTGTTTTATTTCTTCAACCATAAAATGGAGAATGAATAAGTAGTTATTTTTTCTCTTCTTCAACTTGAAAATTCCAAGCTTCTAGTACAAGAAAAGTCAAATACAATTCTGGGTTAATCTGGTTCAATTAGGCAGCTTTAGTGACTCATTTAAACACATGTTTACTTGAAATTAAATGCATTTTAATAAAAACATATGTAAGAAATTTAAATCTTAAGTGGACTATAAAAGCTGACTTTTCCCACTATTTTTCTTTTAAAAGAAAATCAGTAATAAACACACATGCAAATGATTGTAATGATTTGAATGCTCTACAAATTTGTGATTTTATATTCTGCATTTATTTTTGAAATCCAGCTCAAGTACTTGGAATTATAGGATTTTAGAATTAATAGGGGCATTTTAATTCCACGCCTATCCCAACCTCAATTTAAGACAGTGTAAACTGTGGTCCAGAGAACTTAAATGATTTGTACAGGGTCACACAGCTAATTTATGGCACGGCTGGAAGAATTAGCTAGATTTCCTGATCTTCAGCCCAGTGACCTTTCCACAATAAGCTTAAAGTCCTTAGCAATTAGTATTGCTTCAATAATCCATTGATAAGACATTTAATGCTTATTTGACAGAAATAAGTTTTGACACACATTAATTCATTTTATCCTTTCAACATCGCTGCAAGGTTATTATCATTCTCATTTTTATACACACACTAGAACAGATTAAATAATATGCCCGAGGTCATATAACTAATAAGGGGTGAAGTGTGAATTTGAAGAATCACTTTTGCCTGACTCCAGATCCCAACCTCTTTCAAGGCATTATGTTAACTTCTTCAAGTTTCCATTGAGCATTAGTTTTATAATTATTCTGAGGGCACCTTATTTATGTCTTTCACATTAGTCTTTATCAGGGCTGAGTAATAATCCAAATTTATCATGATTATTTTCTAGTACTGCTCTATCATGAGGCTTTCCTTAAAGTGAGGTTCACATTAGGATATGTGCAATAATGAGTGGAGTGCATATATAAATTATCAAGTAACCTTTACGGTTGATTACTCTAGAAGTGATTCACTCATTTCATGCTTTAAACATATTTTTATTGTATTTGTGTGTTTGCATGCACATATGAGAATTGTACTGATAATCTTCTTTTCACCCTATCAGGATGGTCTTAAATGCTGATCCAAGGTCCAATGTATAACTTTTCCGAGAATCCTAGCATCAACTTTCAGAATAAAAGTTGTCACTAGAGTCATTTCTCAGTGCCTTTCTACTGCATTTCTGAATTAACAACAACTGCAGATTTTTCTTTGATGGCTCTTTAATAGCTGCATGCAGCTGGAGAAAAACTAACTACCAAGGGAACTCAATTTTCTTTATCATCAATTTGACATTGGTTAACAGATGGCTCCTGGATACCATGGTAGTCTTCTTAATTTCTCTTTTTATGTAGTGCTGCAAATACTCTTGGTTAATTGCCTGATTACTACATTTAATTCTTTGTCAACAATATACCTCATTGTTTTGGAACATATCCTAGGATATAGGTTATAAAAGGCAGATATTTGAGTGTTGAACTTCTACCATGCCTTTAAAACATAAAGCAGAATACTAAAGGTAGGCAAATACGTTCAAATATCCACGTCTTAAAATACAGGATGCTTTCTCTGAAATATGCCATTTCTCCAGAATACAGTGGCTTCTCAAGAGCTAATGTAATACAAAAGGTAGAAGAAAGGAGAGCTACCAAAAAAAAAAAAAAAAATTGGAAACAAATTCAGAGATATTTTAAGGTAAAACATCTTTGCAATTGAATATTAACCTAAGGTTAACTGCAACTGAAGTCTTTTTTTCTTTTTTTAGAATTTAAGTTGAATTTAAATGTTATACTTGGGATAGTGAAAATTTTTCCACTGTTTCAAAGGGTATGTAAAAATCAGCTTACAGTTGATTGAATCTTTGACATTCCTTAAAATGCAAATGTGAACCCTTTCTCTGACTGCTTTGATAATTCAAAGAAATGAACAAACTTTTAAAATATATAGGGTTTGAGGAAGCTAATTCAATCAGAAAATATTGCATACAATATTACACATACATGCATTCTTGTACATATCATGTATGGAACTCTTCTCTTTGTATAAGAGAATTCATTTATCATTATAGTATTGCCTTATGTTACCAATTCTGACAGTAGTATATTGACTACCCAAACATACCAATTAAAACAATTATTAATTTTTTATTTTAATCCTAGTTTTTTATTTTCATTTATTCATTGTTAAATGGTAAGGCTAAAGCTTTCTCAAAAAATGACACAGAATTAAAATTTTACTTACTATTGTACTTTAACAAAATAAAGTACTCATTTCCTTCTTTAAGCATTTAAATAGATTAAAAAAATGGACTCAATGGAATCAGAAAACCCTCAAAATAGTACTTTCCTGCCATTATGATAGAAGATCTGAACTATTGCTAATAGTGAATATTCTATTGAAGTTTATGCTGCCACCTATGGGAAATGAAAATTCTTAGCAATTAATCTAAAATGTAGAAATTACTGTTGCCAATTATGAAAAGAAATTGAAACTTCTAAGTTGATTTTATTACTGTTTAACTGTCAAAGAAAGGTCCATTTGGAGAAAGCTATAAATTCTTAGCTGTTCCTTAGAAAACCCAGATTTAGAAATTGAGCTACATAATCCACAAGGCTCATTTCTAAGGAATGTCTTCAGTATCAAAGCAGTATATTTGCAATTAAGTAATTACAAATAGTACAAAGAGAGTTAACTATTCATTGTGAAATCTTATGTAAGATTTTGATTACATAAGATTTTGATTTGTATCTTGATTTAATAATGCTTCTATTGTCTTCACATCCCTTTCTTTTCACTTCTGCCCTTTTAACATATACCATCTTATTCAAAGTGATGAGCAAATAAAACCATTTTATAACCTCTAGCCTGCTGATATAATAATGTAGTAGAATGGAAAGAGAAAAGCTTTGATTAGAGGAAGTCTTTGGTTAAAAGTCATGCTCTAACACTTGCTACTTGAGTCACACAGGGAAAATAACTGAGTCGTTATCAGAAAATAGCGCTGGTAGTACCTATTTTATAGGAATGCCATAAGAAATACTATATGCAAATATAGTGCTTAGCAGAGTACAAAATTGTTTCAATAAATATTTTCTTTCCTTCCAAAATATAATCTCTGTTATGTCAACTAGATCCAGAAAAACTGAGTCATAACTCATCCTGTGGCTTTCTTTTAATCAATAAAATATGGGAAAGGTAATGAGATGTCACTCCCATGATTATGTTATGTAAGACTCCCTTGCTGCTTTTGAAGAAGTAAATAACCATTTTGGGAGGCCCAGTTCACAAGGAACTGAGGGAGGCCTCTAGGAGTTGAAGGCACCTTCCAACCAACAGGGAGCAAGAAGTCAGTTCCCTTAGTCTATAATCACAAAAAAATGAAGTCCTCTATCAATTCAAGTGACTCTGGAAGCTGAATTTTCCCTAGTCTGTTCTCCACATGAGAACACAGCCTTGCTCATTACATTAACAGCATTCTTCCAGAGGACCCAGTTAAGATATGCCTAGATTCCTGACTCACAGACACTGTGGGATAATACATTTATATCTTTTAAGCTGCTAAATTTATGCTAATTTGTTATGCAGCAATAGGAAAACTAATCTAGTGAAATAGAGATTTAAAAATTATTTATTTTAAGCTTTTTCTAATATTTGTCATGTACAAAGGTGAAATTTTTTATTGGTCCTTGGTTTTAAAGAGATTTGAAAACTAATGCAAGAAACTACCATACTGTGTAACATTGTCTTAAATTTCATGGACTATCTGTGTGAACTGAATAAAAAGGGAAGCAATGAACCCAGCCAGTGGAAGACTATTTTAATAAACTTAGGTTCTTATGCAGTATTGCTGCCAACTGGCCATATATTACAGAAACTACTTCTCTCTATACCCTTAATTTACACATTTCAGAATTCAAGTTACATTCTTTAAGATATATGCACTTTATGATTTGTGTGTGTTTTATCTTTCGTAATGGTGCCTGGTGATTTTCAAACCTGGCTGATCACAGAAATCATACTCAAAGTTTCTTCTTCCTCTTCTTATTGTTGATGTTATTATTTTCATCATTATCAACTAGTTGTCATCTCTGGATATTCTGATTTAGTAAATTTTGGATGTGGTTTTGGAATCTGTGTTACAATAACTTCACAGGTTATTCAGATCAACTTGATTGGGAAACAATTTAGGTATTTTATTTATACACATATAACACTGTAAGATAACGGTCTTCAATTCACCGTAAGCTACATGATAGAGAAAGCAATCACTCTGGTTGTAGATTATCCGAAAAGGCAATTGCAAATGAAAACAGTTAAGAAATCTTCATTTCACCTTTGATTCTCCTGTCTCATTTGTTCTGTTTTTATTGATTCTTGCTCTGGAGGTTACTTTTGTGTCCTTAACAAAGCACGTATTCTCCTTGTCCCCTCTCCAGAAATCCTCCTCCTTCCTTTAGAAGCTCTGATGCTGGGAAGACATGAGAGTTCTTCTTTGGAAATGTTTAAAGTCACCAGCCAAGGTTGGAGCATGCAGGTAAGTGTTCCCAGTTTTCTTTTCTTGTTTTTGGCTTCCTATTCTCCTGGGTGGATCAAACCAGGGAGGTGACATGATCATCTGGTATCCTGATGTAATTAAGTTCTTCAGCTATACTTCTTATTCAAAAGTTGCTTTTGACTTATACATTGTTAACTTATGTTAATTTTTTTGACATCACATTCTTCAGACATAGCAAATAGTGTCTGTACTTTGTTATAAATGTGCAATGTGTTGGCTGTACATGACCAGGAAATGAAGATGGTAGTGGCTGTTTTGTAGTTTTTGAGACTGAAGCAATTATAAGAGGATCTAACCGCAAATATAAGAGGACTGTAGCTGCCTTCCTCTCATCTTCCCTAATTCTTTTAAGTAAGTAGCTAGCTAGCTAGCTAGCTAGAATTCACATACCATAAAATTTACCCTTTCAAAGTATATAACTCATTGGCTTTTAGTATATTTAGAGTTTTGCAATTATCACTGCTATCGAATTTTAGAACATTTTTTTACCACCCCCAAAAGAAACCCCATATCCATTACTCACTTTCTGTCTCGCAAGCCTCTGACCACAAATCTACTTACTGTCTCTATGGATTTTACTATTCTGGAAATTTCATATAAATTGAATCATACAATATGTGTTCTGTTGTGACTGGCTTATTTTACTTAGGATGTTTTCAAGGTCCACCTATACAGTAGCATGTATCAGTACTTCATTCCATTTTGTGGCAGAATAATATTGTATGAGTACACCACGTTTTGTTTACCCCATTCATTAGTTGATGGACTTAGGTTGTTTCCACTTTTGGATCATTATAAACAATGCCTCTATGAACAGTCATGTACATGGTTTTTAATGTACATATTTTTTTCATTTATCTTGGGTATATACCTGGGAGTGAAATTGCTGGTTTATATGGTAACTTTATGTCTAACATTTTGAGGAAATGCCAAAACGTTTTCCAAAGTGGCTGCACCATTTTACATTCCCATCATCGACGTATGAAGTTTGTAATTTCTCCACATTCTTGTTTACGCTTGTTATTGCCTGTCTTTTTTATTTTAACCATCTTAGTGGGTATCTCAGTGTGGATTTCATTTGCAATCCCCTAATGACTAGTGATATTAGCATCTCTTATGCAGTTATTGGCCATTTGTCTATCTTTTTTGAAAGAACATCTGTTCAAAACCTTTGCCTGTTTTTTAATTGGGTTGTCTTTGTATTGTTGAGTTCTAAGAGTTCTTTTTATATTCTGGATATAAATTTCATATCACATTCTTGATGGTGTCCTTTGAATCAGGAAAGAAATTTCATTTTGATTAAATCCAGTTTACTTACATTTTCTTTGTTACTTGTGCTTTTGGTATCATCTGTAAGAAACCATTGTCTAATCCAAAATCACAAAGATGCCTGTGGTTTCTTCTAAGAGTTTTATAGTTTTAGCTTTTTCATTTAGGCCTGTGATCCATTTGTAGTTAATACTTTATATGGTGTGAGGTAGGTGGTCCAGTTTCATTCTTTTGCATGTTGGTATGCAGTTGTCCTTGTACAATTCAGTAGTTCAAAAGACTATTCTTTCCCCTATTGGATTGTCTCAGCACCTATGTCAAAAATCAGTTAACCATAAATTAATTTATATGTTACCCTTTCTGTATTTACCACTCATATGTTCCTTTATATATGTACCATACTCTCTTGATCACTGTACCTTTGTAGTAAGTTTTAAAATCAGATAGATTGAGTCCTCCAATTTTGTTCTTCTTCAAGATGATTTTGGCTATTCTGGTCCCTTGAATTTCCATATAAACATTAGGATCAATTTGCCATTTCTTACAAAAATGCAACTGAGATTTTGATAAGGATAGCTTTGAATGTATAGATGAAGTTTGGAAGAATTGACTTATCAATATTGGGTTATTTAATCCATGAACATGGATTATCTCATTTATTTAGATCGTCTTGATTTCTTTCCTCAATGTGCTATATATACTCTTCTGCATACAGATACCATGCATACTTTTTAGGTTTACACGTAAGTATTTCATTTCTTTGGATGATATTGTGGTTGATTTTTTTTTAAATTTCAAATTCCAATTATTCATTGCTGGCATATATAAAAGCAATAGAGCTTTGTATATGGACAGTGTATCCTGGGACCTTGCTATAATTACTTAGTTCCAAGAGTTGTTTGAAGATTCTTTGGAATTTTCTACATAGACAGTCATGTTGTTCGGAAATAAAGACTGTTTTATTTCTTCCTTTTCAAACTGCATATTTTAAAGTTATTTTTATAGTCTTTTCGCCATAGCTAGAACTTCTCATACAATACTGATTAGGAATGGAGAGAGAGGTGATTATTGAATTGTTCTCTAGAAGGGCTTCTTACCATTACGTAAGATGTTAGCTGTGTTGTTTGCTGTCAATGTTATAATAAGTTTAATATGCTACTGAATTTTGTTTGCTAGTATTTTATTGAGAATTTCTGCATGTATGTTCACAGGAGTATTGGTGTTTAGCTTTTTTTCTTGTGATGTTTTTTGTCTGGTTTTAGTATGGTCATATTGACCTAATAGAATAAGTTGGGAAATATTTCTTCCTATTCTTTTATTTGGAAGATTATGTGAAGAATTGGTGTTGATTTTTCTTTAGATGTTTAAGATTCACCAGTTAACCATCTTGACATAGGCTTTTCTCTGTGGAAAGTTTTTAAATTACAAATTTAACATCTTTACTTGTTACAGTTTTTTTCAGGTTTTTTATTTTATATTGAGTCACTTTTAGTAGCCTGTTTCTAGGAAAATTTCCTTTCTACTTTGTTGGCATATAGTTGATCACCGTATTCTTATAATTCTTTTTACCTGTATAAAGTGAGTAGTGACAACTCCTTTCTAATTACTTATTTTAGTGATTTGATTTCTCTCTCCCATTCTTTCTCTCTCTCTCTCTTTGGTTCAGTCTAATGAAAGATTAGTGACCCAACTTTTGATTCCATTGATTTTTCTCTAATTTTTTTCTATTCTCTATTTATTTCCACTATAATCTCTATTATTTCCTTCCTTGTACTTGCTTTGGGATTAATTTGCTTTTTTACTAGTTTCTTAATGTGGACAGTTAAGTTGATTAGATTTCTTTCTTTTTTATTAATAAGTATTCATAAATATAAATTATCTCCATGCACAGTTTTAACTGAATTCCTTAATTTTTGGCATGTTGTATATTCATCGTCATATATCTCAAAGTATTTTCTAATTTTTCTTTTTCTTCTTTAACCCACTGGAAATTTAATAGAGCATTGTTTAATTTCCACATATTTGTGAAGTTCTCTAGTTTGCATCTGTTATTACTAATGTTATTACATTGTGGTAAGAAAACACACTTTTCATGATTTCTACCACTTTAATTTTGTATAATTAATATGACTTTACATTTATTAAGGCTTGCTTTATGGCCTAACATATGGTCTATACTGGAGAATGTTCAATGTGCACTTAAGAATACGTTTACCTCTGTCATTGGGTGGAGTGTTTTTTAGATGTCTATTAGGTCTACTTGGCTTATAGTGTTGTTCAGGTCTTCTATTTCCTTGTTAATCTTATACCTAGTCTTGCTATCCATTATTCAAAGTGGGGTGTTGAAGTTTCCAACTATTATTATTGAATTATCTATCCATTCACTTATGTCAGTTTTTGCTTTATGCATTTTGGGGGTCTCTCTTACTAAGTACATATGTGCTTATAATTGTTATGTCTTCTTAATGATTGGCCCCCTTTTTCATTGTAAAAGGTTTTTTCTTTTTTTCTAGTAACAATTTTTGTCATAAAGTTTATTGGATCTGATATTAATATAGCCACTTCAGCTCTCTTTTGGTTATTGTTTGCATGGTATAAATTTTTCCATTCTTTTATTTTCAGTCTGTGCCTTTGTATATAAAGTGTATCTCTTATAGGCAGGACAAAGTTTGATCATTTAAAGAAAAACTTCATTCAGCCTATTCCTGCCTTTGGATTGGAGTGCTTAACCCACTTATATTTAATGTAATTACTGGTGAGATAAAGTTTAGATCTGCTGTTTTGCAATTTGTTTTCTACATGCCTTATGTCTTCTTCGGTTCTCTATTCTGTCATTACTGCCTTCTTTTATGCAAAATAGGTATTTTTCTTGGGTACTGTATTCATTTCTTGGTTGTTTATTTTACTGTGTTTGAGATATCTTTTAAAATTTTTGCCCTGGGGATTACAAGTAACATCTTAATTTAAAACAATCTAGTTTAGTTTAATGTCAACTTAATTCCAATAATATACAAAAATTTTGTGTCCAGAAGCTGGATGTAGAATTCTTGGTTGACAGCCTCTTTCAGCACTTCGAATATATAACCCCATTGCCTTCTGGCCTCCATTATTTCTGATGCAAAGTCAACTCTTAATCTTATTAAAGATACCTTGTGTATAATTCCCACCCCCCCTTGCTGACAACTCCACAGATTAAAGAGTACAGTTTAAGAACTGCATTGAAGGCATGAATACTCAAAGTTCATAAACGATAGCTCTGACCTTTCAGTAGGACTTTCTAGGCCCATAATTTTAGTGCTTTAAAATATAGATTGTATTTATCTAAATTGCATAGATTTCTATTTTATTCCCATTATTAAATAGTGTGATTGGTACTATGTGTACTAATCACAGTATCTGTGAGAGCTTTTCTTAGACTATAATTTCTTTGAGGACTGAGTCTTCAGTGTATTCAGTTATTAATACCTCATGTCTTGTAAAGTGTCTGGTACTTTTGTTACTTACTCAATTTAGAAAATATATTAAGAACCTAGTATATACCAATCACTGTGAATTATACCAGAGATATAAGATGGAAAAAAGTCTAGTCTTGAAGCCCTCATTTCTCTTAGAAATTTAATGAATAATCTTCATTTGTATCATCAACACATTATAGTCCTGTAAGTGTTTAAATGTTCCTGCATCTTACCGAGTACTATGAGTAACCAGAGAGACTGAATGAGACCATAATAGAACATTGAATGTGAAGTATCACAGTGTGCTTAATTTGTACATTTATGAAAATTGCTTAGAGATCCATAGAGAGACTGGTTCCAGGTATCAGAAGTATTACTACATTTAGCTGAAATGATCCAGCTAATTTGCAAGTTCATCAATAATAATTGCTGAGTCCTTTTAATACTGAAATGTTATAAAAATTTAAATATAAATAAAGAATATAACATGCTAAGAAAATTAAATATAAATTATTAAATATAAATTAGGAAAAATATTTTGCTGTCTTCTAAAAAGTTCAGTTATTAAAAATATCCTAACTTACATGTAGATTATTATGTTCTTCAATTGAAAGAGACAGAAAACTTTATGGAATTTTTAATTGACATATTAAAATTGTGTCTTTAATTGACACTTTAATTTTGTCTTTTCTGTAAGAGTAGGGTATACAATATAGTTTCAGAATTAGCATTTCATGATGATAGGAATATTCCATATCCCATTCCCATGGGTAGAAGAAGGAGGCATAGTTGAATACATGAAATGGATGTCATTTGAAGGAATACACAATGACTAAAAAAATGCTTTTTATGTTTAAGTATCAAAAATGTCTTAGCTCAGGCTGCTGTAAAAAAAATACCATAGATAGACTGAGAGGCTAAAACAATAGACATTTATTTCACACAGTTCTGGAGGCTGGGAAGTCCAACCAAGATCAAGCTGCTGACATATTCAATTCCTGGTGAGAGTCTTCTTCCTTGTTTACAGATGACCGTGTTCTAGCTGTATCCTCACATGGCAGAAAGAAATATTTTCTTAATTTATATTTAATAACTTAATTATATTTAATTTTCTTTGTATAAGGACACTAATCCCACAGTGGGTCCCTACCTTCATGACCTCATCTAAACCTAATTACCTCCCAAGGGATCCATCTCCAGATACCATCACAACAGGAAGTTAGGGCTGCAACATATGAATTTGGGGGGACAAAAACATTTGGTCCATAACAAAGCATAATGTAAATGAACATATAGTCTTATAACTGAATGCAGAGGATAATTCTTGAGATTTAACATTTTATAAGCATTGAGGGGAAAAAGATAATCAGACAAGGAAATGAAAGACATTGGTTTGGTCCTCGAGTTTAGTTTCCAGTTTAGTGTCCAGATGGAAAGACAGAACAATCACAGAACACAGTGTCATATGCATCCCACAATATCAATAATGTGATGCTTATGATGTGGATATACTGGAGACCACTTTTGGAGTTTACCTTTGATATTTTGAGGGAATCCTTTCTAACAGCTCTCCTCTATCCCCTACACACCTTCTCCTAAAAACGAATTTCTGTGCTTACAGGAAAACATATTATCTGAATGAATTAGCAAATACTTTCCAAATATCAAGGCTAAAGAGTGTTTATTTGCAGTCTTGTTTTATGTAGGTTTTAACAATTTTTGTTTATAACTTTATACAACTGCTTAATTTGACTTTTTATTACCATGTCATCCTCAGGTTCTCTTAATAATATCATAAAATATAAAACCATATTTGTGTATTAATAAAATATATTTCCCCTTTGATATTTAACATATGCTTTATGATAGGTCTCTCATGGTCTCTCTCTATGTATTTATGTTTATGAAACCTTAACATAAAGGGAGTTTCTGTAAGAACACTTAAAATATAGACTCTCAGCAAAATTCCTCCTTCATTAACACCCTTACAAGGCAAGAGAAAACATATTAAGTAGAGCAAGTTTAAAACCTCACATTTTGTTCATATTAGGATTTGCTTTGATTTACTTGTTTTTTTTAAGTAAATGAATACAATCCAGGGATTGATGATACGCCTCTGGGTTTTCTTGATGCAAATTTATAGAATATTTAAGATGTTTAAGACCACACTTGTTTAACTAAGTATTGGATCCATCTTTGAAACCCAGTTAGCTATAAAATTTATGTGTCTCCAAACTCTATCTTCCAACACTGAGAAAATCTGAGACATGCTGTGAGCACCTTCATTTCACATGATTGGTTTGAAATGACTACTATAGGCTTCTATTAAGGGGGCATTGTGGAAAGAACAGTTTAAAGAATTATAGTGGGGGAAAGTCATGGAATTTGATACTACTACTTATTAATTGCTGTAGGTACTGAGTGTGAAACTTAATTTGTCTTAATCAATGTGAGGTGAAGAGAGCACAAATTAATTTGACATGCAGATTTCATGCTTTTGTAATGATGCTGAAAGTATTCTGGTCCCAAGAAAAAAGCAGTATATTTATTTCATGGGTCAGTGACTGTACTATGTCCTGTCTGTAGCAACATCGTACACATCTTTCTTAAGGCTGAACTGGGTGAAATCTCTAATGTAGTCCTATTGGTCTTCTTGATAATAAACTGATAAAGCGAAACTGACCTCTTGCCTCACAGCCGTTGTGACTAAGCATGTCATATACCACAGTGCGGGGTCAGGAAGCAACACATTGAATCTGGAGATAAACTTACAAAAAGTAACTGTACCTTAGCTAGCAATAGTCCTCAAACAAAACTTTGAGCCTTTTCTCACTACTTTCTGAGTCCTTAGTGAAAGCGAAGAAATCCTTGACTTCTCCACTTCTGACGTCTACAGATATGATAAGTATGTGATGAAACTGTTCCTTTTACAGTTTGAACAGCCTTGTTAAATTAGTAATTATGTGTGTGTGTTCCTGTTAAGAAAAAGTTACTGTGAACTGTGTTCAGAGCTCAGTATTTTGAAATCTGTACTCCCTTAAAACATTGCAGGTATTTTATTAATGTCTATGACTCAGTTTTCCCTTTCAGAAAAATATAGAGAGCTAAAAATAGAGGAGAGAAACAGACCTGACTAACATAATGCCTGTTCAGTTAACAGCTATTTACCATAATAGCTCTTGAGTATGTTTTACTATGTTTTCAACAAAATTTCCTTTTGTTCCAGTATGATGACTTTTCAGTTAAAGGCACACTAAATTAATATGCTATAAAAAGTGATACTTTGACATTTTAATTTCAGGCAAAGACACAGTCAATAATTTATTAGACAAAACAGTTCCTAGAAAAATAATAGAAAAAAATAATTGAATTGTGTCCCATGTCTGGATAAACCCAAAATATTTTTCTTTTGTATGTATGCCAGTAAAAGGGATGAAGAAATAGCATCTTTTGTTTACTCTTGTATCTCTTGTGCACATGAACAATTTCAAAGTGCTCTTATGTTTGATTGGCTTTTCTGTTTTGCTGTAAATGTATTAAGTGAGGTTTGAGTGCAGGATAACCGTGAGCCACAGAGAGGGTGAAAAGTTGGCGATGTGAAAATAGTGCAGTGAAATAATGCACCATCCAAAAAAAGCCTGCATCTCATATTTTTTTCACAACTACTATCTTTTCCTTCTTAAGAATAATAAATTTATGTTGCATAACTTTTAGGTAAAATACGTATTCTTTTGCAAATTGTTTTTTCCTTATATAAACATATTTTATTGTCAATTGATTTTTTTCTATGTGTGAATATATTTGTGTATCTATATATATGTAATTTTTCAAAACTTTTCACTTAGTGGTGAGGTTTCCAGCAATGAATTAAGGCCCTTAAGCAAGAGATGGATGAATTTCCAAAGGTCATGGTGAAGAATATTATTTCTTTTGATCTAGAATCATACTTTGATTCACAGTCTGAAACACTCTTCATGAAGAAATGAGATACCCCATCCAACTCTGCCTACAGTGTTTCCCATATCATTCTCTCAGGTGAAGTCATTTTACTTTTGTAAACCCTTTCATCCAATTCATCATCCATACCAAGATTCATAGCACCTATGAGATCTTAATTTCAGTAATTATTCAGATATTAAAAAAGTAATTATTGAACACTCTTGCTGTGTCAGTAATCACTCTAGGTGGTTGGGGATATGCTTAGTAAATAAGACAAACAAGATCCCAGTCCTCAAGAAAGAAGAACATACCAAGTTTTAACACGTGCTAAAAACAACGTGGTTGTGAGATAGAGAATAACTGTGTGAGAGAAGTTATTTCTGGTCATACTATCCTATACTTGCAAATTTCTCACTTCTTTATTTCTATCACTTTGATCACATCAGAATTTTCATTTCATAGATATTTTCATTTTCACATAGTGTATCCCTACACCCATTATCCAGTTTCGCTTATTTTCTTATATACTAGAGCTTCTATAATTCAGTATGTCAACTACTTTCTAACTAACTTTTTCATTTCCCATATTTTTCTTTATTTTTCCTTTGCCCTTCTGACAACCAACCTTGGACTAAAACTATGAACTACTTTCTGGAGAAGAATTATACCATGCTGATTGACCCATTAAAATGTATTATCTCTGTCTTCATTTAGGCCTTTAGTATTTCTCAGCCATCTTTATATTTGTCTCTGATCAGCTCTTTGTTCCTTGTTCCCATATTGCTATTGAACAACATAATTGCTTTTCTCATAATCTCTACCCCTGCTCCTTAAAGTAACAGGTGATTTTCTTACTTCACTTAAAAAAAAAACAAAACTAGATATAACATATAAACTTTCTCAGTGGTGTGCTCTTGATATCAATGACGTTTTCAATTAGTTCTCATCTTCTTTTTTCTGTCTGCCCTGCACATTTTAGAGGGAGTAATGTCCTTCCTTCAGTTTACTTATACTATATCCATACATCCTTCTTTCTTTCCATGGGCATTTCCCCATCCATAATGCAACTTTTTCTTCTAAGCAAGTACACATGCTTGCTTATACCACTCTGGAGAAAAAAATAATAATGATAATGAAATTCTCAACATTTATTCCTATTTCATTTTGGTGTTTTTCCTTCTTCATTTCTCCTTTGAATTAAATGTAATTGGGAAGAGTGTTTATTGAGTGACCTTAAAGCTTGAGGCTATGGGGTGCTGCAAGCCAGATAATTCTGTGGTCACTGTAGGGTGGAGTCTGTCAGGCTGACCAGAAACTTGTGTCCGCTGGCCAGCACCTGTCTCCCCTGGGCAATGCTAGAGGAAAACAGAGTAACCCTTACTGTTTGGCTGAACCTTTTAGAACCTCACCCTTCAGATAGCATAAGCCTGCATAGTTTGAAACCTCACTAAACTAACTTGGGTATTACTAAATGTCCAGACTCATATTTATAGATAATTACCTTATTTTCATTTATAAATTCCTATATTTCTGCATAAAATTTATTATGTTGATACTTTAAGCTCTAGGTTTTGTGTTTTTTTTTTAACAGCTATGTAATGTAAGATTAGACAGTATTCAAATACTTATTTACTAAATTTCCTGATGGTGGACATTTAGGATATCTCTTTTTTTTTTGTAATGAAAAACCACTCAGTTATAAAGATTCTTATTCATGAATTCTTGTATTAAATATCTGCTTTCACTGTAGAATTTCATTTGTTTATGTTTATTTCATTTGCCAGTCTGTATTTTCCCTTCAGCTACTTTCAAATTTTGTCATTGTCTTTGGTTTCTGTAGTTATATTAATATCTGTCTAGGTATCTATCCTGCTGCGTGTTTGTTTCTCAAATCTAAAAATTCATGTGTTTCTTCAATTATGGAAAATTCTTAGCCATTATGTCTACAAATAGTTTTTTATCTCAGCCTTTTAGTTCTCCAGAATCTCTCTTTAGGCCTTATTCTGTTTTTCATGTTTCTTAATCTCTCTTTAATTTGGTTAGTTTATATCTTAATGTTAGAGTCTAGAGTTCTTTATATTTTTACTTATCTCTAATCTGCTGTTTCACCCAGCTATCCAGTTTAAAAAGTTTAAAGCAGTGTTTCTCATGTCTAGATTTTTATTTTGCTTCTGAAACTTCTAAAACTAATGGTACTCTATCTCCATATCTTCCTGCTCTAAACCATGAACTTTCTTGATTTGGGGAAATATATCTTTATTTTATAAAGCTCTATATATTTTATATAGCTTTGATTATTTCTCCCTTGCACTCTCTCTTCATCACAGATGACAGGTGGAATTTCTGGAACTAATCTCTGTGAATCTCAATTTGGTTTTTTTAGTTATGTTAATCATTTTGGTTTTTTTCATCTTATTTTTCCAGAGACTGCCCTTTAAATGTTATAATTTACTAATCTTTTTCAGCTAATTCCTAAGGTATTTATATGCAAATGACTTCGTTTTTAGTTCTAAAGTCCATAATCTTTTTTTTTAATAACTACAGTGTCATGGATTTAATATTCTTTTTAACCCACTAGATGTATTATTTACAGATTTTACATTTTTGTTATTGTTCTAATAACTGTTTTCTCTGTTAGCTCTTCTGATTATTGAGTTTGGTGCTCCTCTAATAATATTTTTAAAACTTTGCTTATATGCTCCTCTTTGTTTTTGAGTTTTCCCCTAGTTATTTTCTGACACTCTACTAGTTTCTCAAATCCTTAATCAGTGGGTCATGAATAATGGTGAGATGTGCTACCAGACACTAGAATTTTGACTTCTGGGTATTAGACCTCATTGCTTTTCCAGAGTCTTGCCATTGGCCTGTCACTTCAATGAAAATTGCTATCACTATTGCTCCAGTGCAAGGGCAAGTGATTCTCTTGCCAATACTTAAGTAGAGTGTTCAGAAAGGGGCTGACCTACACAGCTGATAGGACTTTCTCAAACTCTCTAGTCTTCTGATAGTACTTTGCTTATTTGTATTTCAAGGATATTACAGCTCTTTTTATTTTTTACAAAAAAATTATGTACTTTGAAGCTAGAGATTTAAGACTATGAGTTATGCTTTTGTAATCATTTTGCCATTTTAATCTGTTCTCTTATTGTGTTTTCATCACAATATCATTAAGAATAATTAAACAATCCTTTTTTTCTTTAACACAATTGATTTTTCTGATGCTAAGTCCTCTTAAATTGTCTGCTAATTTCCAAAGCTTCTTTACCCCTTGTTTCCTTTCTTTGACTCATGTGACTTTTGAATTCTCCTTCCCTAATTTTTTTTTAGTTGGTTTGTTTATATGTTTTACTTCACTTCTGACACAATTCTCTCTCTCTCTCTCTTTTTTTTTTTTCTTTTTTTGCCTTCTAGTAATTTTTATTTTTATTTTACTTTTTTTTGGTCATATAAAAAGCTTGAACATATTTACTGTATACAGTTCAATTAGTTTGGGGTAAGTATACACCCATGAAAACAGCACCACCATGAGGGCCACAGATATATCCATCAACTCCCAAAGTTTCCTCCCAACCCCTTTATTATTATTATTATTAATTTTTTTCTTTGGAAATAACAGTTAATATAAGGTCTACCTTCTTAGAAAAATTTAAGTATATAATACAGTATTGTTAGCTGTAGGCGCTATGCTCTCCATTAGATCTTCACACTTGAAGATTTATATATTTGCATAACTGAAACTCTCCATATCAAAAGGGAAGATGTAAAATTGTCTCTTTTTGCAGCTGACATAGTCATATATAGAGAATCCTAAATACTCTACTAAAAAACTCTTTGAACTGATAAATGAATTTAGTAAAGTTAGAAGATACAATCAACATAAAAAAATCAGTTCTGATTCTGTATACTAACCATGGACTATCTGCAAAAACATATTAAGAAAAGAATCCCATTTACAATAGCATCAAAAATAATAAAATACCTAGGAACAAATTTAACCAAGAAGATGAAAGATCAGTACACTGAAAACTATAAAACTATGATGAAAGAAATTGAAGACAGAAATAAATGGAAAGACACCCCATGGTCATGGATTTGAAGAATTAATATTGTTAAAATATCCATACTAACCAAAGTGATCTACAGATTGAATCCCTATCAAAATTCCAATGGCATTTTTTCAGAGATACAGAAAAAAAAAAAAGTCCTAAAATTCATGTGGAATTAAAAAAGACCCTGAGTAGCAAAAGCAAGCTTAAGCAAAAATAACAAAGCTGGAGATATCACACTTCCCGATTCAAATTATATTAAAAGCTATAGCAATGAAAAGTGTATGGTACTGGCTTAAAAGTTGACATATAGACTAATGGAACAGAATAGAGAGCACAGAAATAAACCCATACATGTACAGTCAACTAACTTTTGACAAGGGCTCCAAGAATACAAGGTGGGGAAAGGATAGTTTGTTCAAGAAATAGTGTTGGGAAAACTGGATATCCATTTGCAAGAGAATGAAATTGGACACATATCTTATACCATGCAAAAATCAAGTCAAAATGAATTAAAGACTTAAACGTAAGACCTGAAACCACAAAACTCCTAGAAGAAAACATAGGGGAAAAACTCCTAGACATTGGTTTTGGCAATGATTTTTTTTGAATATGACACCAAAAGCACAGGTAACAAACACAAAAATAAAAAGTGGGACTACATCAAACTAAAAAATTTCTTCACAGCAAAGAAAACAATCAACAAAATGAAGAGGCAGTCTACATAATGGGAGAAAATATTTGCAAACCATATATCTTATAAGGAGTTAATATCTAAAATATATGAGAAACTCCTACAACTCAATAGCAAAAAAAAAACAAAACACCTGATAAAAATTGGGCAAAGGTCTTAAACAGACATCTCTCCAAAGAAGATGTGCAAATGGTCAATAGGCATATGAAAATATGTTCAACATCAGTAATTAGTAGGAAAATGCAAATCAAAACCACAATGAGATATCACCTCATACTTTTTAAAATGCCTGTTATTAAAAATACAGCTACAAGTGTTAGTGTTGGAGAGGATGCAGAGCAGAAAGAACCATGGTATGTGCTGTTGATAGGAATGTGAATTGGTACAGCCATTATGAAAGACAGTCTGGAGGTTCCTCAAAAAATGAAAAATTGAACTGTCATATGATTCAGCAACCTCACTTCTGGGTATGTATGTAAAGGATATGAAATCAGGATCCTGCAGGTAATATCTGCACCCCCGTGTTCATTGCAGCACTATTCACAATAGCCAAGATAGGGAAACAACCTACATTTCCGTCAATGGATGAATGGATAAAGAAGATGTGATATATACCAAGGAATATTAGCCTTAAAAAGAGAAAGGAAATCCTGCCATTTGAGACAACATAGATGCACCCGGAGAACATTATGCCAAGTGAAATAAGCCAGACACAGAGAGTCAAATACTGTATGATCTCATTTATGTGTGGAATCTAAAATAGTCAAGTTCATAGAAGCAGAGAACAGAATGGTTCTTTCCAGGATTTCGTGGGGGCAGGATGGGAAGATGATAGTCAAAGGATACAAAGTGATACAACTCTTCTGAATCACCTAATTTTTTCTCAGAAGTTTTCCTCATCATTTTTCTCCATGTTAATAAATGATAAAAATACCCAGAGTTTTGCTCCTCAATTGGTCATCATTGTTTTTCATATTTAACAACCATCCATGATAATTTGCTCAATATAAATGAATTACCACCTAAACCTAGATCTTATTATCTAGTACATCTTCAACTCAGTATATACTCTAAATTATTACCCATTAATCTTGTGAATTTGTTTTAAATATATGATCACATGACAACTTTGCAATTTCTAAACTTCTTACTTTAGATTCTGAGATTGTGAGAATTCCTCTATAAATACTAATAACAAAGCAACAGAAACAAAATACCTGTAATAAAAACATGTTGTTATAACAGTTAATGTCTGAGGAGTTCATGAGATTTGAGTAATTGAACCTGCTCTAATATTATTTCAGACATGAAACACCTGCAAAAACCATGGTTATCAAAAATAAATATTATTCTAAATAGCAAAGGCCATGCCATATTTTGTCCAACTATTTGAATTTTACCTGAAGGAAACATTAACTTGGAGGGACTGGTATAATATAGGTACTATGCCAGGTATGTATGACAGATTATACCTTGCTGATGGCTCTCATCCAAAATATTCATCACTAATGGCCATGTATTCCTTGCATACAATTCTGGCAACTGAGTAGAATACTCTGTGTGGGGCTTTCAGAAACAGAATATTTACATTCTTGATATGAGGGACACTCTTCTTTCATTTCTGAGTCTCTGTGGTTTTCTGTTCTCTGTCATCATAAGCTGTTTGCAATTTCTTTGGGCATCGAGCCATTCTGGTGTGGTGTATAATCTGTTTTGTTCAGCGGTTTCTCATCATGCAAAGATGAAATGCCTTTTTAAATCAATCATTTAAATTATTGTTTTCCTCTGGTGATGGATTTTTGCAGCTTCTGTATTTACTTTATTACTTGTGGCTAAGGCATGTTTTCTCATCAGGAGCCCATCAGAGGTTTGCATTTAGTATTACTTCACCATCATTCAGCACTACATTCTCAACAATATCTCTACTCAAAGCGAGGCAAGGAGTCTGTGGGTTAAATAGTTTCAGTGAAATAACTCCTGCCTTCCTCATAGCCTCAGCCTGCCCTGCAAATTATTTTAGGCTGCTACTACCTATATTAACACAGTTAATTTATTTCCTGTGTCCTATATTTTATATGGTTATGTTTTTGCCTTGAACAGAAAGAAAGAAGCTATAAAGTAACATTAACAGTTTTCTTCCCATCTTTTCTTTCCAAACTCAAATATGGATATAAATTTTTTGTGGACAGCTAAACTTATCCCTGAAGATTTAAGTGAGTGAATAAACTATAGCCAAACTTTTGGAAATTTCTCTAAATCAACTGAGGATCTTATATCATTCACCAAAAAAAAAAAAAAGGAAAGAAAGAAACCATAAAAATTTTGAGATATATTCTTAATAGCTGTATTTCTTCTAAATTTTCTGCTTAGTTAATTTCAATGGACCCGTATTTCTTCATTCATCCATAAAGTTAAATAATTGGAAAGAAGTTTTAAGTGCTTTTAAATCCCATCCCCATTCTTCAGATAGAACCACTTGGAAATTGTCGTGGAAGATAAAAATCTGTCCTGTTTGTTAAGATCCTCAGAGGTGAAAAGTCCACTTCCTTCTTTAATAATTATTCTATATGTCTCATCTCTTACTGTCAATATTTTCTAAGGCCTAACTAAAATTCTGATAATAATTGAAGTTTATGTCACTTGTTCATTCAGAAGCAAATATAACAATTTTTTTTCAGCAAGTCACAGTGCTAGTGTATGTAAAATATGTGTATTTCAGTCAGACACTGATCTTGCCATTATAAAAGGTTTTAGCCTTCTAAAATAAATAAGCTAAGTAATTAAACAACTGTGGAAACTAATGACAAATAATATGCACATAGTGGCATTATTGTTCATAGAAATGTTCAGTTCCTTTCAGTTGGAAGGACAAGGACACACTCTTGTGAAGAGTTGAGTTGAAGATGTGTCAGTGCTTGAAGAAGAGTTATATGAAACCCAGGGCATTAGGAAGTATTAGTTAAGATCTAAGATGCCAGAAGAAAGAAGTTGGAGTTTATTCTGGTAGGAGCAGAGCAAAAGCTTATTTGAATCCGAGTTCTGTTTTATGGCTTCAGGCAATCTACAGAAACATCTCTAAGCCTCAGTTTCTCATCTATGATCTAATGATAATAACATAGATTTCAACATATTTGTGAGGATAAAGTGAGATAGAATGTTCAAAGTGTTTATTACAGTTTTTGACACATAGAAAGTGATCAGTAAAAGAAAAGAAAGCTGATATCAATAATGATGACATTATAATAATATTTTATGGTGGCAGTAGGAAACCATCAAGAAATTTTGAGCAGTGAGTGTGATTATAGCCATATTTCAAGAAAATTAATCCAACAGTAGTATGTAAATGTAACTAAACAGTGCAGATACAGGAAGTAAGGAGCTTAGTTTTATAAAAAATAGATATTTAAAGGCTCAATGAAGGATAGTGACAATAATGAAGATGGATATGGGGAAGATTATGGAGACAATATTAAATCAAGGAGAAAAGTTTTTCATTCTAAGTATAGTGAAGTTTTATATATTTAATTAGTTTTTATTTTTTTAAAAATCCAATTCCTTTTGCTTACTGCTTATATTTTATAAACTATTTGGTCACCCCTGAAACTTGCCCTGTCTCGCTTGTGCTGTGGATTAAGTAATTAAAACCTTCATCTCAATCAGTTTTCATAAAGCTTTTCCAAAGTTGGCAGTTGGCAGTTCCTATCAATTGAATAATTGAATTTCACAAAATTTAATTTAGGACACATATTAACTAGTAAATAGATCATAATAAATTATAATTTTACTTTCCTATAATTCCTTCAAGAAATAGTCATTTCTAGCACCTGAATGGAAGGAAGAATTTCTTCTGGGAAATTCCTCTACAACAGAGTAGTGTAAACTTCATTGAATTTTGGTAAATGTATTTCATAGCAGTTGAGAATTTATCCTCAGGTATCAAAAGGACTTATGTTTAATTCAAACACCATCATTTACTTGAGCAAATTTACTTTTTTATTTAAGTCGTAGCTTATTTATCCGTAAGTTAGAGGTAATGAGAGTACTCAACTCATAAGGTTGTTGTGAGGATAAAATAAAATATATATTTATCACATTGCCTGGTACTCAAGTACGCAATAGTATAATTGCCATTATTATCATTAACATTAAGCTTCAAAGGATGGTAGATACTCTCCATTTGTTGGCCCTGAATTGTTCATGGTCCTATTTTGCTCCATTTACTTTAATTCTTAACCACCAATTTATAAACGAATGAGAAATGAGAAATAAACTAGTTTTGTATTATCAAGTTTGTTTCTAAAAGGCTCAACATTAATATGTTATGTGTTGTCAAGATCCAAGATTGTTGAAGAATTGCAAAGATATTCAGAGTTCATGAATCAAATTTCTTCCATATTGGTGACTAGAAGGGAGTTAACCTCCAAATAATCTTGGATTCCATGGTAAAGAAATTGAGTTTAAAGACATGATCTCAGTTGATTTTGGACTCAACTCCTATTCTGCTTCCTGAGGGCAAATATGAAATTGTTATTGTTATTGTTTTGTAATTGTTATTGTCATTGTTATTGTTTTGAAATCTGTTGCTTTTCTTCCTCCTCTGACTGCTTAAATCTTACTACTAGTTTGGCTTTTAGTTAATCTCTCAAGAAATCTTGTTCCCAATTTATGCAAATAATAAAAGAGAAATAAGGCAGGAGGAACCCTCAAACAGATCTGTATCTAAACAGCATCAGACAGATGTCAGAGACTGCGTAAGTTCCTTTGGTGGTCCGCTGTTGTGCTTATATTCCCTTATTTTCTGAAAGTAATGTCTGTCCTTGAGCTCTCTGGCTGAACTTTAAGCTGATTTAATCTTGTTCTTTCCACTGTAGAGATCAAGAACATCTGGTTACCATCTCCTCCTTACTAATCTTTTACACATTTGAAAACGATTAATATATTATCACTAAATTTTTTCTCCTGCAAGCTAAATTATTTCAATTTCTTTAATCTTATCATTACTCAAAAGACCTGTTTGCCAACTCCTTAATCATTTGTGTGGCTTGTGTATAGCCTCTTGTTTACTTCTCCAAGCTCACTCAAAATTAGTAACTTTGAAAAGACAGGATTTTCTGAAGATGATAGGCATCATTCATGAACAGGTGGAGAAATTATGCTTTCCAGAGTTTATGCTCTGGAAAAATTTTAAACTGTGACCTAAGATATGCTATATCACTTCTAGGACAACTCTTTCCAGCATGAGCTTAAAAAAAACTCCCTACTTCTATTATTTGTCCTCTCCCTCTAAATTCCATAAACTGCAATCCATACAGTCTTCAGACTGAATTGCACACTTAGAGGAAAAACTGTTTTAGCTAGAAATTTAAGATGTTTATATCAAATTATAAGTTTCATAATAACCCTAGAGTAAGAAATAGAAAAGACCGTTAAGTGAAATTTTGGGTTAAAAAAAATCATATATTAAGTGCAGAATCATTTATGAGTAAATCTCTCTGTTCTGTTCCCCCAAAGTCTCACCTTTAAAATTTTTCACAGAAGCTTGTGCTTTATATTTATGGACTTTATCACAGTTTGGAACGTTCTATTTCTTTATGTGGTTAACATCTAGCCTCCCACCATACTTTAAGCTCCATGAGGGAAGGAGTCTTGGCTATTTTTCTCAAACTTGTATCTCTGGTGTTTAACATGTAGTAGATAATCTAGATATATTTGTTGATCGCGTAAATGAGTGATGTGTTATTTGTGGTTGTACCTGAAGAGATGTACAACTGCTATTTTCCTATTAAGTCTGAAACCATTTTATTTATTCCATTAAGGTACATGATTATTAAAAGGAAACAGTCTAGGAGAAGATAATATGTCATTATTGAAAGTAAACATATTAACCCAAATTTATCGACCCATTCTTAAGAAGAAAGCAAAGACCTAAAAAAAATGGGAGATAGCAGAGGTCAGTTCTGATGAGTGTGAGGTGGGAAAAGTAGATGAGAAATCAGTGGTCTTTTGCTACTTTAGTTGGAATCTGTAGCAGGAAGACCTAGATAGCAAGATACGTCTTTTGTGAAATGTCTTCTCTCTTTGGAATAAATTGGTCTCGAGAGTTTTAGGGGTGGGGAGAGCACTATATGGCTGGGTAAAACTTTAGTAAAATAAATACTATAAAAGTGAATGGCTTTTTATCAAAGAGTCAACATCAGGACTTTTAAAATAACCTCTCTATAATAATTTATCTGCTTGTAGCAAATTTTCTATGATAAATATGCAAATAAAATATTCTCAGTCTCTATCAGTACAGGATAATTCTCTTCACTGTCTAATCTTTTAGAGGAAGCCTATACATTTTGTTTACTTCTTGTTTCTGCAGGCTAGAAATGTAATTTCCAGCAATATTCTTATAATATATTAGCATAAATATACTATAACTATTTTGAAAAATAAGAAATAGTAATTAAAATAATCTAAAATTTACTAGATTCTAGATTTCCTAATCTTCATGCAACTCAAAAGAATTTACTATATCTATAAAATATAAATTCTTATTAAAAATACATTTACATAAAATACAATATGTCATGGAAATGATATGTGAAAATGGTATAGTACTAGACTAAGAAGTAGAAAATGAGTTTGGTCAAGGCTGTGTCACTGATGCTTTGTAGAGTTGAACACATCTCTGACCTTTCCTATGTTTTAAATCAGGAAACTGGTTTTCCTGATTTGAAATCAGTTTCAAATCAGAAAACTGATCTTACAAATACTTTAAAACTTTCACAGGCTGGAAAATGTGTAATCTTTACTTTTCTCTGTCCTTTAACACCTGTGTAAAATGGCATCCTGTTCAGGTATGGAAATATCTCCTCTACTGTTTCCTTATCTCTATCAGTACACAAATACAGGCTCTCGTTACATTTTATATGAGATGGCAACATTGTTCTAGGTCATTCGCCTGCCTCCTTCCATGATCACCTCTCTTTTTTCCATATCACTGCTGCCAAACTCAGTTTTATGAAGCACTGGTTCTCTTCCCAATTGCCTTGTTAAGGAACTTCTAATAGTTCATTACTACCTATTGATGCCGGGAGCTCGGCCTCTGTGCACCAGTGCCGAATCAAATCTTGGAGACCGTTTGGGTGAAGTAGAAAAGAATAGTTTTATTGCCTTGCCAGGCAAAGAGGGACACAGCGGGATCCTGCCCTTGAAAACTGTGTGTCCCAAACTGGGAGGATTTAGTGAGGAGTTTTATAGCAATAGTTCAAGGGTGGGGTTGCTGACAAGATTAGGGTGTGTGCAGGGCCTGTACTCCTTTAAGCTTCTCCCAGGTAATCTTCTTGATGAGGCTTCTCTGGTTCCTTTAGTCTGGCCTCAGGTGGTCTTCTCTGGTATAAAGGATGCTGACATCTTCCATTTGCTGGGTTTTAATTCTATAAAGGGCTTAAAGACATTGTCATATGTATCCCTTGAGTTGGAGCCAGTACCCTGCCCCAAGGCAGCACTATTGTTTCTTGGCTGTTCCTACCTTGACTCTGCATCCCTTCCCTTCCCCAGATTAGCAACTGTTCGAATCTGCCCTTTGGAACTCAGGGAAGGTCATGAAGGCTGGAGGCTGTTCCCTACAAGAAATGGGGGACACTGAAAGGCTTTTGTGCCCAGGAACCCCACAGGGTCCTGCTTGGTTTCACCATCACATTGCATTTTTTTTTTTTTTTTGAAACTTTTGGACCTATCTGAAGCAGATACTGCATGTTGCTTTCTGAATATACATTTTCCCCTTATTCCTTCTTCTCTGATGCATAAGTATGCCACTGTAGAGTGTTAAAAATAAAATAGAACATGTTTTCCCAGGTCCCTTGTACATGGGGGTGACCATATGACATAACTGGATAATGAGAGGTGAGTTTACGGGAAGCTTTCAGGAAGGTAGGTTTCTCTTTGCCTTTCATCTGTCTGGAACACAGATACTCTGCTGGCAGTGCAGGAACTAAGTTGTAACCAGCAGGCTAAAGATGGTAAAACTGGCAGAACAGAAAGAGAGAAGGGTCCAGGGTGTAATGGTGCCTTAGAGCTTCCATACTATCCCCAAGCTGTCTACCTCTAGATTGCTCGTTTCATGGGAAAAATAATCCCTCTTTTGGTTAAGCCACTGCTATCAAGTCTCTGTTACATACAACTGAGCATAATAATAAACTGATACATGCTCCTGACCCAAGTCTCACCTCTTCTGTGAAGCCGCCTCTAACAAACCAACCAGTCTTTGATTTCTGCAGCACATATGCTTTCTACTACACTACATTAAACCGTTATTTGTTCTGTAATTTTGTTCACTTGTAATTTTGTTAACTTTAACACCCTGCTAGATTGTACATTCTTTAAGGGCTGGGGCTATTCCCAAATTTATTAGAATATAAATTCCTGAGAGGCAGAGGCAAATTTTACATCCAAATCTATTCACCACGTTTCTCTTCCTTCAGCACCACTTGTATATCATAAGTACTCAAAATAGACTTTGGGTATATATGCATATATATATATATATATATATATATATATATATATATATATATATATATATATATATATGAGATTTTAATTAAATCAGTGATTAATGCTTAATGATATTTATTCTAAATTTATTTCTTTAATCAAGAAATTTATTGTTTAGCCATATCCGTTATTAGGGATGTTCTCACTCCAAAATGTGTAGCAGATAATTAAAATAAATCAAATCTTGTATGCTCAATTTTTTTTTCCCCTCTTGTAATTGTATAGGAATTTTGTGAGGAATTATAGATGAAGTTGAAAACAAAATTAACCTCTGTGTCTGGTTATTGCCCAAAGTCAGGTAAAACATAATGCAAAACTAATAAATTAACATGTTTGTTTATACTTCTATCCCCAATCAATTACCTTTGAATAAAGGGATACTTAAAGTACAAACCTTTGAAGAGTGAAACAGCTACAACTTAAAGATTTTCTGACAGTCTTAAATCTTTCTAATAAAGAATCTTGTGTATTATTTTAAAACTCTAATCACTCTCTCCTAGGTCTGGGTGAACAGATTGTGTTAGTATTAAAATCACAGCAGTCATCCTAACATAAAAATCACCAAGGGAAAAATGAAGATATGAATGCAATAGGATTTTTTCACACTCTATAAAGTTTTCCTCTTGTTAAGCTTTAAAGATTTTCTAGTGTGTGCCCATATTAGCACTATTTCTAAAATATCTGACAGTTGTTACACTGCCTATAATAAATGAACTAGTATTGACGATAAAGACTGTGCCTACACTAGCCATTTAAAATGAAGTACTTTGGAGAAGACGGAATTGTTTCCTTCCTAAGAAAGCCTTTACAGTCTATATAGGTGCTTACTGTTTTATGTGCTTTGTATTGTGCAACTTTGGAATATGTTTTTTCTGTTCAGTCCTCTTAATTTTACAAAGCACACTCCTGCTCTTGTCGGAAGAGAGTGGTCTGAAGTCTATGGCAGTGCTGACATAAGCCTGGGCTTATGTTAGCCCATAACATAAGGCCCAAGTATCACACTACTTGGGCCTTACTTGGTTTCCTGACTAATCACCTGTGAATGCCCACTCACATATCTCTCCCCTACACTCACCGTCTTCTCTACCTCACCTTTCATGTTTTGTGCTGGATTAGGCCCATGCTATAAAGTTTATATTGTTACATTATTAGCTTGACATGTAAACATGAATCTTTCTGGAAAAAGGTCTTTCGGGTGCTATGGGTGGGTAGTGAACCAGGACATTATGAGAACTTTTCCCTGGCACAATATACCAAAGGCAAATGGAGGCAAAGATGAAGTGTAGATCCTTCCCTCCTAAAGCTGGTTGTCTGTGGCAGTTCCATGGCTCCGTGGCTTCATGGTCTCTATGAAGACCAGGAGGCAGAAATGTCCAGATGAGCCTCATCAATTTGTACAGCAGCTCTGATTGGCTGAAGCTTCTTATTAAGTGTCTTTGCTTTGGAGTAGTGAAATGAATCATTCATCTATTACTTCAGAGTTTAAGCTGTACCCCTTTTAAAGCGATCTGCTCCTCCATAATTAAAAAAGGAAACCTTGTATTAATACTGTAAAGAGTACGAGTTTAGGAAATAAAGTAATCTTTAGGCTAATTACATTTCCTAAATCTAAAATACTCAAAGGTCCATGTGATTTTTACTCTTTACCTTGGCCTTTGGTGATCAGTAAGACGTCATTAAGAATCTCATAGCAAGTGATACTCACAGGTCCTTACAGAATTAAGAGGATTTGGGCCATTAGGAAGTTCTGGCTATAAAACCCAGATTCAGATGCAGAACTCCAATCCTTGAAGTGACCTCATTCAGAAAACAAATACTCCATCCCAGAAAGACTTGTTATATGGTGGGTTATCAAGTCAAATACTCAGGTACGAGAACTTGACACACCAGAAGGGTTTTTTTTTTTTTTTTTTCAATGTGTGCCCAGAGCTTAAAGTTAGGGTCAGATTAGCCCCAAGGAAGCTTCAGTTTTGAAACAAAGCTAAATAAATTCATCCATATTATAAACATGACTGACTTGTGAGTATATATTTGGGATCAAGGTGATGAGTGATTCAGTGGCTAAAACTAGGTGTATATATGTGTGTGTTTATGTCCATGTGTTGAAATACTGCACATGCTTAGGCTTTTGACAGCTTCTACTCCCCACCAAATATTCAACTTGGATAATAGAGGTATATTTTTCAAAGATATTTACATTTTGCCTATCTACTTGATAGCATTGTATTTGGAAACGACATTATTTTCTGAAAATACAGACTACTTGTGTGAAACTCATAAGTTTTCCTATGATTTTTAAGTGTATATAAATCATTATTATTATCTCTAAAAGGTGGTTCTCAGGGTCAAATTCTGCCAGGAGAACAGCAACAGAGATAGAGTGCATGGTAAATACAGCTGCAATCCTAAAACTGCACAGATCTTTAATGCTTTCCTTTGCACTTTTTGTTGGTGACCAGTGTTGAGGGAAAGTGATTGCTTTCTTTCTTTAATCAGTTTCTATTTGTGTGGTAAACTTTGCTTTCTTATCTTTCCTAATTTACTAGCCACAATGAGGTTAGCTTACTTGCTGATGATTGCACAATTTTCTTACTTCCTATAATGCTCTCTATGATAACAAGGGTAATCATGAAGATCTGAAGGTGCTTTCTGTGATTTAAAAAGAAAACCAAATCGTTAGTTGTTCTGTTAATTGAGGGCTTTGCAACTAATTTTCTCCTACTTTACTTCTTCTGTATCCATGAAGTTTATACAGTGCCATCCTTATGGGTTTAAATTTTTAAAATTTTATTTGTTTTACACATGAGACTCATCACTAAATTGTAAACATCTCAAGGTAAAAATTAATGTTTTTGGTGTGAGGGGGTAAGTAAGTGAATAAGATTTTATCCACATACCATGGTGTTTTAAGACCTAAGTCTAACCCTCTCAGAAGCAAGTAAATGGGAGGATACTGAAAGGGTCTGAGAAATCAGAAGTTAAATAAACGGTTGTTATTTCATTGTTCACTGCTGTTTGCTAATCCCACTGTCTGTGACTGAAATATCAGTCAAAAAGCATCTCCTGAGGACAAATCTAGTTGTCGTATTTCTATATCCATGGATAGAATGTGGACCTGTTCACTACTTGCATGTTGACTTTAAATATAAATTGTCTCTCTGAAAATCAAATAAAAACAATGATGACTTGTCACTTTTGTTTTTCTAGCAAATTAGGAAAATTAAAAAGAAAATTTTAATGACATTTATTTTTGAAAAGAGTGGGGAGCAATAGGTACTCCAGTATAGTTTTGATAGGTGTATATATTGGAACAATATTTTAGAAGTTAGTTTTTATCTATAAAAATTTCCCAAACTTTATTACCCAATAATCTTAAGAAACCGTTCTACAAAAATAATAACATGAAAAATAGAAAAAGTAGAAAAATGTGTGCTGTAGCATTTGTTGTAGTCTTGATTTTCATACAAATTGGAATCTGTCTAAATTGACTTTAGTAGGAAATTGGTTGAATAAAGTATGAACATACATGCAATGTACTATATCAAAAGGAATGAATCTATGTATATACACTAATTTAAAAAGGTGTACACAAAAGATTTTAGCTTTAAAAAGCATCAGGAATAGTTTGATTTCATTGTGTTGAAAAACTTTGAAAAAATATATGTACACATACACAAATTTGTGTATATCTGACTTATTTATAAAATACAAGAAATATGAATTTTGCAGGCCTAGAGAGAAATATGGAATAATGTATATCAAAAACTTAGAAATTTTTCCTTTGGTGGAGAAACACCAAGGCAAATTTCATTTACTTCTTTTATTTACAATGAGTAATTTTTACTTTTGGAGGCATTTTAATGTGTGTGTGTGTGGGGAGGTTCATTTTCAAGTAATAATAATAATAAAAAAATACCACCAATTTTGTACTCCTTAAAAATCAGGTAAACATATCTCTCTTTCACTATTTGTATGAGCAAAAGCAATTACATATGTAAAAGGCATGGCATATATTTGGCTTTCAAATTCACAAATGCATTGTTATCAAGCTGTTGTGCTCAACTATTGTGATGAGGACAATCTTATAATCAGTTTGCTGTTCAAACAATTCACAATTATTGTCAAATACCCACAGCACAAAATTCTTTTGTAATTCTTAAGATGATTATTAGAACCTTCCCTCATCTTTCTCAGGATTTTAGGAGTTTATAAAATCTATAGTTCTGAGATTGTGTGTTGAGCCTATACTGGAGAATAATCATGCATCTATTCTGCCCTTTGACCTCTCGATTCCCACTGGCAACCTTAATATACACTTCTAAGAGTATCTGTTAACTATTACAAATTCAGTTGACTTTAGCTATATCCAATTTGTAAGAATTGCTTAGTGAAATCTCAAGGCTCTGTTTTTCTTGAACTTCATCTCTCACAGAACTCAAGTGCTCACCAAATACTCATTGCATTTATTCAATCAGTTGTTTCTACAATCATTCATTTTGTCATTCAAATCTTTATTTCTTCACCATTGAAAGATAAGGCATAATTGCAAAATTATACTGGGAAGAGGATGATAACAGAATCAAAATATATTTCAAAGATGAGAAAATCAAGGTAAAGAAAAATTGAGAGACTAAACTCAAGATATGTGATCTATTTTGATATAAACGTCACATTTTCTCAGTATTAATATGCTTTTGAAAAGTTGTCACAATTGCATTTAGTATAATACACATTAAAGATCAATTAATTCAGCTTACACAGAAATAGCTCAGTGACATTTAAAAAGTTTTTAATTGTTTTGTCACACCCATAAACTAAGTTCAGTCATCCTGATCAATGAGCCAATGAAGATGCTTTAATAGAGATTGAAGCGTTAACCCAAAGCATAGCTAGAGTATGTAGGAAGCTGCTTTTACTGATTAAGAATAGAGCAACTTCAATGAGAAAGGCTACACTGTATCAGATTACTGGTAGAATTTTTGAATTGAGAGTCATTTTTTTGTTTAATCTGATTTTCCTTTACTGACTTTTCTCTGTATTTGTGGATACAGAATTATTGATAAAATATTATACAATACTGAATTCATTCTTATGTTCACATAATCTTTATGTTCATTGAACCATTGTTGATGGATGATGTTTAATATGCTAGAGGCCTTAAAAACTATGGAGCCAATTGACTAGTGACTGAATTCCCAGTCATCATCTAGTTCCAGGTTTGAAATATCAGAGAGCTGACCATCTTTTTGGCATACTGTGCTCACTGCTTGGAACCACACTTTACATCGTATATAGATAAACTGAGATGTGTGTAGAGAAGCTTAGCCAACATGGTCAAAAATAAGAGTAAGAGGTAAAGATATAAGGAATGACTAACCTGGAAAAAATAAATATGAATATGATATTTTTCCTCAAATGTTCAGAGCGGTGTTACATAGAAGAAATATTGAAAGTATTCTGTACACCTCCAGCTGATCAAACTGGGATCCAAAGATAAAAGTTCTAGAAAGACCTTTTGGTAAGGAGATTCTTCCTAGCTAGTAATGCTCTATTTCTTTCCAGAGATCATAGATGCTCTACCAGTAATGCCTGTGTCGTTATCTGGGTTTCTTATTTATCTAATCCTTAATATAGGGTGGCAGGCTTCTATAGCATATCACTGGAGAAAACCTCTTAATTTGGCATTATTACCAATTGTCAGTTATATATTTACATAACTTTATTATTCCCTAAGACATATTTCCCTCAGTTATGCACACTATAGGATTTTAGAATGCACTGTGGAAGTTCAGAAATCTGTTCTTGGCAATTTTACACCATGATCAATATAGGAAATTATAGTTAAATCTGGCTACACTTGGTATTAATTAACAGATGCTAATTATGGGTGATTAATCTTTCTTATAAGTGAAATTCAATATATTTAGAAATGTATTGCATAACTTTTCTTGGGATCTGTGTAACGTTTATTCATCTTTAGTTTTCAGAACCGAATATATTTTTATTTGTGAAAGCCACGACTTTTTTTTACCTTTCCTTTTTGACTCCTCTCCAGTTCTCTGCTCAAGATCTTTGCACAGGAAGAACATTGCTGGGGAAGAGTAATTCTAGAGTACAAATGTTCCAGAATTAACAAGTATTTCTTATTCCTCTCTTCCTTTCCTCCTTTCCTTCCTTTCCTTTCTCCCTCCCCCCTTCCTCCTTCCCTCCCTCCCTTCCTCCCTGTCAGTTCCGAGAATGGATAGCTCCTTCCTTTCCTTGAGATTTCAGCTCAGAGAGTCACTTCCTCAGGAAGACTTTCCCTAACTCTAAACAAAATATCTGATCACTCCCTACCCCATTGATTTATTGATTTTATTTTATCGAATTTATCAAAAGTTGTAAATTTTTTTGTCTTTTTAAAGAATGTGTTTACAATTTTTCATTCTCACTGGAATGAAAGTTCCATCATATCTAAGATAATGTTTATCTCATTCATCATTGTGTTCTCTGCATTTTAGCACAGTTCTTGATGTATGTGCAGGGGTGTATTTCAGTATATATGCGTATTTGGACAGATATTGAACATATACTTCACAAATTAATCTTTTCATTTATTCATTAAACACATGTTTATTGAGGACCCTCTAGATTCAAAACTGACTAGATCCAACTAGGGTGACCTTTCAAATATGAGGGAGAAATCGCGTTATTGATAGATTATGCCAAAATTGAAACTGAATTTTTTACTATCTAATCAAACTCATTACTTTTTCCCAAAGGCATTCGAGGTATCCTTTTTTTCTCAGCCTGAGATTTATTATAAAATATCCAAAGCCAGATCATAATTTAATTTTGTTTTTATCATTTATGGATATTAATTAGGAAACAGTGGTATACTAAGTTAAATTTCCTGCTTGAAGCAAAAAGAAAACATCTATGAAAGATCTGAAAGTTAAGAAATACAATTTTTAAAGAGAACATAAGGATTTTTTACATAAATCTCAAATCAGTTAATTACCTGTCTCAGATGCTTGTTTTATATTAAAGCTTCAAAAATGAAAGAGAATAACTGTTAGAAGGTGACTAACTATGAGAATTTTTCTTGTTTCTAAGCCTTTTTTTCTTTAAAATAATAGGCTTAGGAGAATCTCTCTTGTTATAATTAGAGAAAAACTGACTTCAGTCTAGATTAGAGTCACTAAACCTGATTAAAAAGAAACCCTCCAAGTCTCACAAATATTTTATTTGGGAGACGTATCTTACATAGCCTGGACTTTTTCTGTCCTTCCAAAAGGAAATCCTGAATAGAAAGAGAAATAGATGCCTAACGTAGGAAGAGTACCTTAGGCATATATTTCATGTGATAATTGCTTTTCTTTTGCATTTAGGAAATACAGGCGAAAGCAAGAAAAATGTAGCTGGTTTTATTACCCAGAGGAAGAGCAATCACTATGCTTGTCAGGTCTATCTATGAACATTTCTCCCATCTTGGGAAATCTTTGAAAAATAAAATCATGTTGCTGGCTATCTTGCAGTGCACTCAGAGTTAAGTTGTTAGGTTTTTCCCTAAAAAATGTCAGCCACTGCCATTACCAAGTAACTGACCAGGTCACGTGGAAAATAAACGTGTTCACACTATACTATCTGCCTTTGTCAGGAACTGAGCTAAAAAGAAAGACTAATGAGAATCTCATGGATATTTATTCTAATTTCACTCTGGGCAAATTATATTCATCCTGCAAACTCTTTGACCACAAACTATTCTCTGTTGCTATTTCATTTACCTCTAAAATTTAGTACAATACAGAATTTTATAATTTAAAAGTGTAGATCAAACGCAACTGGTTTGTGCATAGGCAGGATGAAAATTTGAAGAAATCTGCTTCATCAAACATTAATTGAAAATGGATGCAATTAGATACTGGCTGCCCTGTTGAGACCATAACTATACCTCTGATTTTAGTTACAGTAAAGGAGAGTAGTAGAAAGAAAGAATGAGTGAATGAGAATGTAATTGGGTTTCTCAGATTGTTCTATCTGGAAAATGTCACATTTCAGAGATTTTGCTGCCTTTCTTTTCAGGATAGAAGGTTAGATTCAGGAAAGCTTGTGTGGATATAGAAAGGGCAAATTGCCTCATCAGTCATCCACCCCATCTTCAACCACTCTAATCACTCTCATTCCAGTACTCAGCTAAGCCACAGACCCAAGGCCAAGTCTACTGCTGAGACATGTGAAGAGTAGCATATATATTTTAGACCAAAGAACTCGAAAACAATTAAAATGAAAATTACTGTTCTAGCTTGAGATATGTTTTCAGAATGAGTTTCTCACGTACTTTCTGAAACCAAATCCTCTGTTTGTCAATGTTTGCTTTTGTGATTGAGTTTTCTCTAATTTAATCATTTGCACCATATGATATTGTTTCCAGTTATTTCAAAGAGCTCTGAAAATTGCCAAAGCTATCCAATGAACATTTCTTATAGACTATATAACTTTATCTGCCTGCTTTTAAATTTTTATTGAAGGGTGGTGACATCATCTGCAAATGATTTCAATTCCAGTGGCTTTTTTTCTGTAGATTTGTGCTAAAGATGTCTGCTTGATTCCTAGAGAGATGCAACTATTATTAATTCTATAACTATTCAATGAACATTTATTATTATACTTTTACATTACTAAAAATTCATCTCCCAAGAAGGAACTATTCTATCACTGTTTTGTCCACTCATGTTTTCAGATGACTCTCACTCAAGAATATCCAACAGAATTAGTTTTACAATTATTACAACTATATTCAGTTTTTGCAATATTTTATATTATCCTGACTAAATTTCCACTTTTTTTAAACAATATTTTACTTATCGCAAGTTTCATTTGTATGAGAAACAAAAAGAAGTTTGCCCAGGTTACATCCTTGCCATGTCTGATGATATTAAATTCATTGAGCAGAGGAAGCAGTAGTGACCAAAATGGAACAAGGATGGAAACAAGGAAAAGTTCTTCGTTATTTTCTTCCTCTCTCTCAAATGAGTAAGTCTATTTGTATTACTTTTGATTTGTTACTTGAGATTTTTTTTAAAGCTCCACAGATGAATGCATTTTACTTGGAGTTACTTTGTTTCATTGTGACTGAAAATATAACCTATCTCTCAGCAAGGTGATATAGCCTCAATGCCAAGACAACATGTACACATAGACTCTTCAGGAAGAAACTAGCTTAGCAAAGGAGTCTCATAATAAATGTACACAATACATTACTTAAAACATAAAACTTGTTTAACTCAGAAGGCTTTCCATTTGAAACCTTGAATATAATCAATACAAGTATTTGTGGAAAAAAAGTGAGGCTCTGGACTCCAGATGAGAAGTGGAACCATTGCTTGTAACTGTCAATTTCTTGGCAGTAATGGCTGAAATTAATAGTATGGAATAAAGAGCTAAAATGTCCAATTGTAAACTCTATCTTCTGGAACTTTGGATTCAAAAGATTAACTACAAATTATGGTGATTTGGGGCTTTGTTTATTACTCCTTGTTTATATTTTTTTTCCATTTTAAAAAATACATAATCAGAGAATTACAGAAAGTTAAAACTGAAATTGTACTATGATTTATCAAATCAAATGGGTTCATTCTAGGGGCAAACACACACTGATACCTCCTCTGTGTTTAATTCTGCAAATGTCAAATATGAGTTCAAACATTCTTCAAATGTATGTTTATTTGTCCATTATATATATGTAATTCTGTTTCAAACTTACATTGCACACATCTTTCGAACAATGTAGTGTTTGTTTATTTGTTTTATGCTAAAGGTGATCTCCAAATATTTCTATTGTCTTGTTAAATAGGGACATTACTATATATGGGGAAAGAGTTGGATAGTGTGGGTGAATAATTTGCCTTCAAAACAGGTAAATCTAATTTCCAGATCACACACTAAGCCTATATCACTCTTCAGGTAATATTTTATTGGAAAATAATAAAGATCTGCCTTATAGCATAACCACAGAAACTAAGACAAAAATCTGCTTGGATAACTGTCTAGGCACGCTGCCAGTTTGAAGTAGGGCCATTTGGGGGTAACTGACTTGATGGAAGCAGTAAGAGTTGGAGAGAATACCTTATATTTTCACACAAGATTTATTTTCTGGGTTGAGTTTTGCAAAAGAGGAAAAGAAGTTGGTAAGCAAAAGCACCAAAAATGTTTTGGACTATATTTTTGTTACTCTTCCAAGTTTTTTTTTTTCTCAGACAATATCTTGAACAAGTTTAAATCTGTATTTCATATCTGTAATGCATATACCAAGTAGAAAGCCTATGCTATATAATATAAAGTATATACAGGTGAAAAAGAATATGATTGTGAAGTCTCCCTTTTATTCTGATACCTTATCAGGGATAAGTTCCTTATCAGGGAACTTCCCCTGAAGGTTGATATTTACAGTGAATGTAGTTATTCTCAGTTTTCCATTGTCAAGGGCAATGGAAAACTGAGATTTTAATTGTATGGCTATCTGCCCACTCCCAAACCCCTCCTCAGATATCTTTAAAAGGTATTGTCAATCAGCACATGTTTCTATCATCTGGATAAAAAGAATCTCCTTCTTCAGCAAAATAGCTGCTTCTTCCCAGCTACACACTTTATAGTACTGTTAAATATTTTACTTACCTGTCCCATTTTTTCATATCCTGTTCTACATAGATTTCTAGTTTATTCCCAATGAAAATTATATTGCTGTATAAATATTCAATTATATGAATTAAGGTGGGAAGGCTCACCAGCTTACTCGGGTCTTTGTTTATTTTTTTTTGTTTTTTATTGTTTATTTTTCCTAATAGTAACACTGGCTCTGTCCCTGAGTTCAGACGATTGGGCAGATTTATTTTAGATACTATTATACAGTCCTAGTGTTCAATATGAAAAAATATGTATACTTGAATCAATGTTGGATTCCTGATTGGAATTGACATATAGAAATTGACCTAGTTTAATAACCAGTTAAAAAACAGAATATCAATTTAACTACCTTTTATTCCAGTAGGCCAGGGAAAATACTCCTTAATTAGGAGAATATGAACTCCACTATCTTCAGCATATTTTTTTTTAATGTAAGCTAGTTTATTGAAAGCCTTGTTACTTTCCTGTTTTTTGTATGTTTCTGTGTATGTGGTAAACACATAACACAGAACTACAGGCATAAACACAAGATTTCAGGGAGTCTTAAATGCCAGAGTAGTTTTGTCTCTAACTAATCTTTCCTACTAAAGATAACTACCTCTATTTCTGTTTAATAAAGTCACATGGTAAATTTGTATAAAGAAATGCAAATAAAAGACTTAACACCCGACATCACACATCTAAGTCCTTTTTAATCCATTGAAAAGCAGATATTTCTCCCTGTACTTTTAAGAAGGCTAATTCATGGAAATCTCTATAGGACACTTTAAAACTTGCAATTCTTGATGGAGAAAGACATGTAGCCCTTTTAATATTAGAGCTGTGCCAGAATGTCCATAAATAATTCCTACTCTCCCACAAACCGGAGTGCTAGGAAATGTGCAGACACTGCAGATTTTTACTGTTTTCTTCACTTGCATTCATATTACAATACATGAGAATAGATTTTTAATATCCATTTCTATTACATGCATTAACTGAAGCTGTGGGGATAACATGAAAAATTTCCTGTGATTTGAGTCTCTAGGGAGGCCCATATGCTTATGTGTGGGCAGAACATTCAGCATTTCTGCTTTTTTTTGTTTTTCTTTTTTTTTTTTTAGAGTAGCTTAAAATGTTCTAGGGATTGCTAAAGGTCACAGAGCCTTCAAGCACTATTTTGTTAGTTCAACTGTAACCCTTTCCATTAATATTTTTGGAAGGATGAAACGGTTTCAATTAAAAAACCTGAACTGAGAAAAATTAAGCCAAACTGAAATGTGCATGAACAAGTTTAGAGTGTACACTTCTTGGCAGTATTTTCTTTCCCGTGGATAATTAATATGAAAATGCACCATAAGACTGAATAATAAAGTCTTTCTGTCCACACTTGAAATTAAAGTAGGATACTTAGAACAACATAACTTTTTATAAACGTTGATTTGCCTATGTCTCAATTGATTTCTTTACTGTGGAGGAGTATAAAGATATAACTTTCCACAGCATATACTTTTTGGTGGAGTATATACCTGTATAAACCTATTATTTGGCAATACACAGTATAGATACTTGCCAAAAAAGGAATTAGAAAATCAATGACAAAGTTAGAATGTGGTCTCTGAAGTCTTAAATTAATGGAATTCTGCTAGAGACATAAAAGTTGATTCCCTGCTGTTCGCATCTGTTGCATCCTGGATAAAAAAGAAAAGAAAAGAAAATGTTATGGGAAGAGCTGATGCTTGCATCGCTGACTCTTCCTGATTCGTGCTGATGACAGCTTAAGCTGCAGTCTTGGCATCTTCTGCCGCATATTGTCATCAGCAAGGTGGGAACACGTCCCTGAATTAAATTAGAATTCAATGTGAAAATCTGATTAATTTCACAGAAATTCACTTTCTGGTCTAACCTGTAGAAATGCAACTGTTTTAAAAGTTACTACAACAATATTTGGAAATATTACTCAATGTAATCTACCTGTAAGAAAGTAGTTTTGAAAAGTTTCCTCAAAGAGAGGAAAAGAAATCATAAATATAATGTGAAAATTAAGGCCACAGTCAAGGTGAGGATGAATCTGGTCACAGACACAAAGGCGTGATGAAGAGACATAATCAAATGTTCTATAAACCTTGAGTTTACACCATTTCCAACACACTAATATTTTTTTCTTTCTCTGTCTTTTTTCCTTCTTTTTACTTTTCTTTTTCACTTTACAAATCGATTTGCTAGTCTTCTACCTCCTTAAGAATAAAAGTAGTATGTATCAGTGTCAGGAAATGGGCTAAAAACAGTTACATGTATTACATCAATTAACACTTTATCCTACGACTTAGGTACTACTGTTATCTCCAATTTACACATGAAGAAACTGAGGCTTACAGAGATTAAATAAATTACTTAAGTATTCCACTAATTGGTGTAGAGCTGGGATTTCTTTCTCAAGACAGAACCTTGAAGCCCCTGCTCTAGGAATGGAAAGGAGTAGATACAGAGAAAAGACAAGAGTAAGTTGCAGTAGGTTGCAGGGATCCTGTTAAGAGAGCTGTGAAGAAAAGCACACACACACAAAAACATCAGAGTGATTCCCTTCTCTAGGCATTTCTGTAACAGGATAAAGAGCATAGAAAGAGGAGAAGTTTAGGTAAAATGATGAATTAAGGGTGAGGATTCTGAGACAGCCAAATTCTAACCTGGAGGTCTTTGGAAACCCCTGACCTTGAGATATAGACAAGAGGATAAATAACTGTAAGTGGCTACATTAGAGCTGCCGGGATAGGTGAAATCATTTAGTAAAATAAATAAATAAATAAATAAAATAGACAGATTAAGTAGAGAAGAAAAAGAGCCAGCAAAGATACTGAGAATAAATAGCTATATCGGGACTTCCCTGGTGGTCCGGTGGTTAAGACTCTGTGCTTCCACTGCAGGGGGCACGGGTTTGATCCCTGGTCCAGTAACTAAGATCCCACATGCCCCGCAGTGTGGCCAAAAAGAACAAACAAACAAACAAAAAACTATAGTGGCAGGAAAAGAATCAGTGTCCTGGAAATTATAAAGTTAGAATTTAAAGTGAAAGGGAATGGCTACTAGTGTTAAATGCCACAAGGAAGTCAAGTCAGGTCAAGTCAAGGTTAGGGTCATAAAGTTCCTATCTGATTTGAATATTACCAGCTTATTAGATAATTATTAGGTGGCAAAGTGAGTTAGAAGGAGATTTTCAGAATAGAAGAAGAAATAAATGAATGTTACTTGAGCAATTAAAAATAGTGAGAGTAGACTCTTAGCAAATCTGGACATAGATGGATGTAAGGATGATAAACTGAAAGTTGATCTTCCTCAATGTATCATGCATACAGGCTGCTTGGAAGGAAGACGTGTGGAGGAGGGATTTAAACTCTTGAACCCCAGAAAATGTTTGCAACAAACTGTTCACTTCAATAACTTGAAATTGTTCACTTCAATGGCTTGAAACTTATTCCTGCTTGAGATTGTTATCAATTAGTGGATTTAGAGGGAAACTTGTTTTGATATAAAGCAAATGTAAAATGTAACAAGTAAAGTTCCTAGACTGGATACAAAAATAATTCAGGATGAAATCCAGGAAGAATGCTGTGCTAAAAAAGTTCATGATAATCCTCAGCAGCATGGCAGATGAAAAACAATGAGAAAAAAGGGAGACAAAAGAGTCAAGGACTAGTATAGTCTCCTCACAAATTATAAGACGTTTTCAAAATTTAGAAGAACTAGCCCTTCAACTTCTAATGGAACAATAATGAGATTTTGCAGTCACGAGAAGTTTGAAAGAATGGTGTTGTTAACCTCAGGAGGAAAAGATAACTAGTGACGTTGGTTCCAAAGGAAAATGGGTATAGACAATTTCCTGGAGTGGAATTATGGTTGGGGCCATGTGCCTGGCAAACAGAGGCCATCCTCAAGTACATCAATCCTCTTTTGTTTATTTGTTTAGAAGTTGTTACTTTATTCAGTTATCCTTGCACATAGTAAAAAGTGTCAAGTATTTCTAGAGCTTAATTTTGAGAAACAGCATCCCACTGTCATTGTTTCTCAGCAGCAGTGGCTTCTATTTCTTTTAGCTGATTACTTTGAAAATTGACTCAATATCTCTAGATAATGACCTTCTATTATTAGATCTTTTTGTTTTTTTATTGCTGTTTGTTTTTAGTTTTGGAACATTATGTTTTGACTTCCAACTATAGAAAATAAGGGCTTAGCTTTTTTCTTCCCTGTTTACTCTTTGATTTTTTTTCTGGAGTTAATTTTGCTTTCTTGTTTGTTTAGTTTTCATATGTGTATGTCTCTAATTCAACCCAAACTTTTGTCTATTACCTATATCATCTCTCAAGACATTTTGGTGCAGCAGGTATTCTGAAGATTTAATCTTTATGAAAAAGTGTCTTTCAGAATCATCTCACCTATTATAATCTGGATGGGCTACCCCATGTACACGTACAACTATCATCCTGGAATCTCCTTTCCAAATCATCCTGAGGACTCTATCACACTCCTTTGTCTCTTTCATTTATCCATCCATTATTTCATCTATTCACATTTATTGACTGTGCAGGTAATTTGTTAGGCACTATATATTAGAGGGGCAGGGGGGAAGAAACAAAATTCATTGCTCTTGTTGGCATTATAATGATTGTCAAAAGAGAATAATAATAATATTATTATATTAATAATAATAATATTCTCCACTTCTACATGGATGCCTAAAACCAAGTACAAGAAAAAACAGAGACTCATACTCATGGTATTTGGTAGAGAAATATGTGATCAGAGCTTATCTTGCATTGTTTAAAAGCAACTTGAGAAATCCAACAGAATTTCTTAACTTTCCATCTTACTAGTCCATTCTAGAGTTTATTCCACTGTCCAAACAGTGTTTTGGAGGCACTAAAGGTGAAACCTCTTTCAAAAACTTTGGAACCCACCGTAAGATTTTGCTACAGAAAGTATTAATGAACTTTTCTAATTACTAAAAAAGAGTTATGTGAACTTTGAGGACCATGGAAAACCTGTATTTATTTAAATAATTTTATTTATATATATGTACTGAAGTGAAAAAAATTACCAATAAGCTAAATAGAAAAAGAAAACACAAAAAAGCAAAGGTGTCATTAATATTGTCTTCACCTTCAAGTATCCTTGAAATCAAAATCAAAACCCCAAAGCTAGATATAAGTTTGGATTAAAGAGAATGGTACTATATCTTACATATTTACTTTTTTCCTAAATAAATATTTTGAAGTATAATATTACTAATTAACTCTTGTTTCCCAGGTAGTTCTCTGACTCTTTCTGAGAAAGGGGTTTTTATAGGTAAATTTTTGCAGCTTTGTACATATGAAAATATCTTCATTCTCCAGACACACTTAATTGATATGTCAGGTCATTATAAACTTTTAGGTAGGAAATACCGTCTTTCATAAATTTCATTTCTAGAAATGTAGAGGAGTAATGCCATTTTGATTCCTGATCTTTTGATTAGGACTTATTTTCTTTCTCTAGAATCTTTTAGAAGCTTCTCTTTGCCCCCAGTTTTCAAAAATTCCTGAATGATGTTTGGGTCTGTCTTCCCTGAGCAGAGCAATTGTTGGGTACCTTCAATCTGGACCTTATGCCCTAGAGTTCTGGGAAATTATCTTTATGAATGTTAATAATGTATTCCCTTACTTTTTTTTTTTTTCCTTTTCTTCTATCCAATTATTTGGACATTATTTGGGCATTCTGGGAAGGCCCTCTAATATTTTGCTCTTTTCTCTCCTACAGTCCATCTCCTTCTCTCTTTCCCATAATATCTAGGAGATATCTTTAACATTTTCTTCCAACACTTATTAGTGAGTTTTTAGCACTGACACCAAAATGTTAATGTCCAAAAGTTCCTTTCAAATTTGTTGAATGTTTCTTTGCCAAGGGACCTCTTTTCTTGTTTCACAGTTCCTGTATCTTATATCTTTCTGGAATATTTTATTTTTATGTTTTCTTTCCTCTATATGTAGTGATTTTTTTCCAAATGTTTTCTTTCTTTCTGTTTGTTTTGATCAGCATCTTGCCCATTAGTAGCTTTCAAATCTTTCTAGTTATTCTTTGTTGTTTTCTCCTATTTAAGACTGTAGCACTACAAAGCTTGTGAAAGCCCTGAGCATGTGAGTGGAAAATGCAGATATAAGCTTTACTATGGGGTGATCTAACTGGATATTTTAGTTGAGGATGTGCTATCATGGTCTTTCTTTTCTTTTCCTTTCTCTCCCTTCCCTTCTGTCCAGAACCGTCCCATCTCTTCTCTTCTCTTAGGCTACTAAGCTTCCTGATAGAAGGTTCTTCAAATATTTTTCTTGGAGAGTAAAGACCTGGCTTCAGTGTTTCGGTCACCCAAGGAACCCAGTGAAGGAAAGGTGCTGCATGTAAATCAGCACCTTTTATATGCACGCTCATATTTTCTTCAGTCTGAAGTATGGTGCCTAGTTTGCCTATAATGAGATTCTGTTGCTGCTTATTCTTTTTAATTTTTTCATCCACAGAATAAATATCCAGTTGTTTTGCAAAATGGAGAAAAAATCATCTTGCTAAGCAGAGCAGAGAAAGGGATTTGTATTCTCGAGTGACTCTTGAACAGGTTTTCAGCTAGTTATCCTTAGTCTAGCCTTCTTGTCCTTTACCCCGCATCCAAGATGCCTAGTGACTTTCAGGATTCTATGGAAAAAATTAAATTGGTTCTGAATTGACCCTTTATGGATTTATGATTCAGATTTCTTGGCTATGTTAGGTATATTTCCACTCATTTTAATGCTTTCCAGCTTCCACAATTGTGATACTATTGTCTTTTTTTTTCTTTCTTTTCACTTTTGTGGGTTAATGACTTAAAAATTCACATTATTGTTGGTTTGGTAGAATTTCATTAGATAACAGAATAGATGTGTGTATTCAATCAACTATCCTTACTTTAATTTCTACTCACCTTCAACTTTTTTTGAATTGTACTGGGAAGATTATACTAACACCATTACAGTGTCTGGCAGAGTTAGTAATATGCGTTTGCTAAATTAACTAACACATGAAGAATGAATGAATCAATGAAAAAAGAAAACTTGACTGTCTTTCTAATGATATTGATGAGCAAATTAGTAAATATAATAGTAAATAGGAAGATTTGAGAACATACATAGAATATTCACCACTTGCAATTGAAGGTTAAAATTTGAAAGAACATGTATTTATGAGCAGTGAACAGATGGCTGTGGATATGAAGTTAAAAATAGGATTTTAAAATTCTTATTGTTGAAGACACTGGATCTTACAGTACTCAGAATAATGTAGTTACAAAACATTCCTGTCTGATCACAGTAATTTAAGCCGAAATATCAGATGAGGGAATTCTCAAAACAGACTAGATTTCGTAAAAGAATGAGGTATGTCATGTAATCACTGTAGAGAGGATGCATAGGAAGTTCATATAGAGATATAAAGATATTGATATATAGAGCTTCAGTAACTGTTTACCAAAACTATGCAAATAAAGTGAGGACCTGATATTTTAGTAAAAGTAGGTGGATGTGTTTTCGTGGTTATGCCCGAAATTCAATAGAATAGAAGTCATAATTAGAATATGGCTGTTGCTTTTAAGAAGCAATTCTAGTCAAAGAAGTTGGATGTAAGGAAGTACATAGATGCAAAGTAATCCACAAACCCAGATAGGGACAGTGGTACTCACCAGATATCCAATTTATATCCCAATTCTTGCAATTAGGCAGGATTAACTATATGCCTGGTTCTGAGCAATAAATTATGGGCAGAAGTGATGTGTAATGTTTCTGAGACAGAGCACTGAAAATATGCACATGATTTTCCAGCCAGCACACAGTGAATCAGTGAATTGTGAAATTCCGGGTAGTAGAGATACTGTCAGCCTGGGACCTTGAATAACTACATGGAACAGAAGACTCTCCCCACTACCAGGTCTACTTGAGCATATATCATGAGCAAGAAATAAACTTTCTATGTTGTTGCTTGTAAGCAATTTACATGTTATGGTTAATTTACTAGTGCAGCATAGCCACCTAATCAAGATAAATTCATGAATGAATTTAGTGATGATTATTAGAATGATAGAAAGCACAGTTTAGCAAAATTTTAGCAAAGAAAGAAAATACACATGTGAAATGAGAAAATCTTATCCACATTTTGACTGGAAATTTTATTCAATTAAAGCAGAAGAATTGATCCTTTTTTATTTGCCTGGCTGAAAAGTCAAGAATTTGAAGATCTGTTCTGTCTTACTAACGAACAATTACTAAACGGTAGTTAGAGCATGGAACTAAATTATTGGCACAAACTGATCATGATTAAAAAATATAAATAGGAATTAGGATGTATAATCAGAAACATGAACTTCAGGAAATACGTTAAGAACTTCACAGAAATAAAAGGCATCACACCATGGATTGAAATAATAAAAAGAAATAGATTGAAGAGAGGGAATGTTTGTAAAAACACAAAGTAAAGAAATGTTAAAATATCTAAGAAATAGTAAAAGGAAAACAAGCTGCTAAAAAAATTACCATAATCATATAGATTGCTATTCTATCAGTTTAGATTTTTAAAGGATCAAGAAACATACAAGCAAATAAAAAATACTGACTTAAACTTCAAAGGATATTGACAATGAGATTAGACTAGAAATGAGACAAACAGAAATAGAAGGTTTTTAAATTTTGTTTTGGTCATAAAAAAGAGAGACCCACAATTGAGGCAATGTTTACAGAAAACAAAATTAAACAGAAGTTGGATTTATTTTGCTGCATCAAAGAAGATGGTCTTGAAATTGAGAAACATAGCATCTTGCTTTAATGAGAAAAATAAATGAGATAGTTAGGGGTATATGAAGAGGCTACATATGTAATTTAATTTCATCATAAACACCAGGCTTGTATAAATTAACTAATAGAATAGTGTAAGAAATATATATGTATATCCATATCTGTACCTCTCTTTCTCTCACATCATAGAACAGTTGCCGGAAATATTAGAGAAATCGTGGAGGATAGGAAGAGAACCAAAATCATGGAGAATGGAAATAGAACCAAAAAATGAAGATTGCAGTTTTTGAGAAATATGGATTCCAAAAATTATAATCTAAGTAAAATGAGCATCTTTTAAAAATTTTTTAGGTTTCTTCCTTCTCTAGGATTAAGATCTCATTTGTTATTTGACAGATCCTCAGTGTAAAAAGTTTCTGGCACATAGTAGGCAGTTATAAATATCTGTTGGATGAAGGACAGCTTCTTCAAATCATGTAGAATGGAAATAAAATTCCCTTCCTAGGCTCACTATGCTTCTATTTTATAAATTTGAGTTTGAGTCATCTGACAAACCTGAAAAAGAAATGTTAGAAAATGGACTATTAAACAAAGGTATTGGAGTAATCATAAAGGAATTTTAGGGGTACTAGGAACCAGCACTAATTCAATAACAGCAAGCCTTGCTGAACTAATGTTACTTATTTACTGGGATTGTATTTCTGAGTTTTAGAAAAGTTTAACATATTCTCATATAATGTATATAGTAACACATTTTTTTAAAAAAGTTGATCAATAAATAAAGTCATGAACATTCTAACCTCTTTGCCAAATACTAGTGAGAGTAATGGATAGATGTCTGTTTCGTTCTATAGTTGGTCCCCTCAAAATTATCATGATTTTGATGAATCATAAAAAGCATGCTTATTGAATTTTATAATGACACAGCTCAGAAATCATGCTAATGCTCTGCAATAGTGAATCCCTCTATTTGAATAAATGTGGAATGACTGAAGTAAGGTTGAGCAAGAGAAAATCCAAGGTTTGTCAGATGACTCAAACTCAAATTTATAAAATAGAAGCATAGTGAGCCTAGGAAGGGAATTTTATTTCCATTCTACATGATTTGAAGAAGTTGTCATTCATCCAACAGATATTTGTAACTGCCTACTATGTGCCAAGAGCTTTGTACACTGAGGATCTGTCAAATAATAAATGAAATCTTAATCCTAGAGAAGGAAGAAACCTATAAAAATTTAAAATATTTCAGGGTTTGTAGTTCAGAAGGGAGATTATACTTTTCTCTTTAGTTCTAAGAGATAAGAACCAGTGGCCTAAGGCATAAGTATTCAATATAAACAAATCCTTTCTATCCATTGAAACTGCTCATCAACAGAATAGGATGCTTGGTAAGGTTTGAGCCCCACCCCTTTCTGGCAGATTCTTATCTGGTGTGGATGTTGATTTGGTGTGAAGGATGCTGCTTGAGTTTCTCAAAAGATGATCTCTATTATCCCTCCCAAGACCCTATAGTGATATTATTCTTAGCAGGCATGCCCTGAAATATATAGCATGGATGCTTTTATTTCTTTAGAAATATCGGTTCATGGCTAGCGGAAAATTGGAGAGACAGGGTAATAGTGGATATACTAAATTTAAGTAACTTGGATTTCAATTACAAAAAAAGCAATAGAGGAGTTGTGAGAAATAAAGCAAGCACTTCATAAGAGTATTTTTCTCTTTTTCGTCTGTGTTGGTTCTTCATTTGTGTGCGAGGGCCCTCTCCAGTTGCGGCGAGCGGGGGCCACTCTTCATCACGGTGCACAGGCGTCTCACTATCGCGGCCTCTCTTGTTGCGGAGCACAGGCTCCAGACGCGCAGGCTCAGTAGTTTTGGCTCACGGACCCAATTGCTCCGCGGCATGTGGGATCTTCCCAGACCAGGGCTCGAACCCGTGTCCCCTGCATTGGCAGGCGGATTCTCAACCACTGCACCACCAGGCATACTTTTATACAATAATGAGGTGTTATTGTCACATTTTCTTTTACTGCAAAGTGTGCATTTAAAGAAAAACACATAAATTAGGCTAAGCTCAAGGTGCAGGGTTTTCAATTCTTATATTTTCTCACAAAAATACCATAGCTCTAAATGGGAGTCCATCGGGACATGAATAAGTTGCTTGTTTTAGTTAAGGGAGAAATCTGCCACAGGAGGGGAGTTAGAGGTATGATTTTGATTCCCTGCAGGATAGGAGAGTTGACATCATTAGAATTAAAAACCCATCAATGCCCAGCATGTCGTTGAGGCTGTAGTTGGAAATGCTAAGTGATACTGATACACAAATATTTTCAGGGTCATTTGCAAAAAGAGAGTAGAGTCAGAACTAGACACTTTTAGACTTACTGAACAGAAAAGGAAAATGAGACACAAAATAGTTGAGTTTGCAGAGGTATAGTCCTATTTCAAGGTTACTGTTAGTTAAAGAATTGACACTAACTCTAAACCTTTCCCCACAAACAAACAGCACAGGAGAGACATGAAGTATGTTAGCTGTTCACTCTGCTAAAAATTTAGCCAATTGATTCCATAGAGATTCTGGCTTAAAAGGTTAAAAAACCTTGCTACTCTAATTCTGATTTCCCAGGGTGACCACTATAAGATTAAGTGAGAAAGAACGACAATGAAAAAGACAGGACAGAAAATCTGAGCAATAATTCCACTTTAATTAGACAAATTTTTATTTGAAACAGAAAATCCAAAGGGAGAATGTAATTCACTCTACAACAGTTTATATTATTTTTAAGTTCATACGTTTTAGTTGTAACTCCTTTACAAAACATGCCAATAGTAATTTAATTAATTTAATCCTAGATCATTTAAAGGGAAAATTCCTAGATCAATATTTTGGATGGTTTGGATGGTGATTTAATATGCTAATATCTTTATATCAATATTTCTCTTTTTAGTTTCCCAGTCCCCAAAACTGTGAAGGGTAGCAGAACTTGCCACCCCAAAATATCTCTGTCATAATGATATTTTGAGCTGGTTATTTTTAAAAAACAGCAGACATGGGGGAAGCTCTGAAAACCAAGTAGAAGTTACCCTTTTGTAAGAGACATTTACATTTATAAAGGAAATCTCCATTGGTAAGGGTGCCTTCCTGTCTGTACCAGGGAGAGAAGGGTGGCTAAATCTCTAGAAACTTATCAATGAAGAGGGCAGGGACTTAAATCTGCATAACAACTATACCCTTGTTTACTGTGCTTTACCTGATAACCTCCAGTAACTGGCTTCTCCACCCCCAACATCTTCATTTTGTCTTTAACTGGAGATGGTATTTAAGGTGGTGGCTTGGGCTGTTTTAGGGAGTCACTTGGTTTTCCAGGGTCTCTCCCAAGTATACAGTAGGTATACATGTTATCAAACTTCTGATAGTTTTTTTTTTTCCTATTCATCTGTCTTTTAGTACAGGGTGGTCTCAGCAAGAACCTAAAAAGGGAAAAGGAAAATTATATTCCCTCCCCTACAACTGCCTTTAGCTTTCATTGTTATGCCTCATTCATGAAAAGAATAGAGAACCTAAATAGAGCACCTTTTTGAAATTTCTAACTGCCAATGCCATTCAATGGCATGTATTAACCCAAGTGAAGAATAACTTAACTTCCTTCCTTTTGTTCATTTCTTTGGAGATAAGAGTAGCAAGTATTTGCCAAGTAATTTAATAAGCCTTTAAATTTTGCAGTTGAGGATTTATCACTGAACTTAAATTTCAAGGCATAAATACTATTTATTTTGACAATCACAAACTTTACAAATGATAAGAAAAAAGAAAAGCTCTAAATAACTCATCAGTAAATTCATCAGCATGGCATCTCATTCCCCTTTTCTTTCCAAGCTAAGCCAGTAGAACCACTGTTGCCATAACTCAAGCAGAAGAGAATGAAGAAAGTTGGAGAAGCTGAAATGAATATATGTATTCTTTTTTGTCTTCTGTAGTCTGAGCAAGTGTTTTTTTTATTCTCAATCATTAATATGCGTAGGAATCGTCTGGGGATTCTGTTAAAATGAAGATTCAGATTCAGTAAATCTGAGCTGGGGGCCTGAGATTTTTATTTCTAATTAACTCCTAGGTTATGGTAATGTTGCTGGGCCTGGATTACACTTTTAATAACAAGAGTCTTCAATCTTAATTTCTTGCTCTTCTCTTGATGTTGTTGACCTAAAGAAAAAGGAACAACCTAAGAGCGGTAATCAGGGGCCTAACTGAGGACTATAGCCTGAGAAACAGCCTCTCAGTAGCTCTAAGAAAACTGCTCCAAAGAGTCAGAAGGAGAAGCCTAGTTTATGTATGATTTTTATCTAGGGAATACATGCAGTTAAGCATACATCTTGGTAAAAGATTACTGCTATTCACAAAAAACAGATTAATTCAACTTAATGATTTTAGTGCTTTTATTTGTATGAGAAGATGCAAGAATCTGGGTTCATTAAAATTCTTCCTGAGATATACATCTAAGGGGGCTGTTTTCCCAAAGCACAGAGTCCCTCATCCTGTTTCTATTCCCAAATTCCTCTCAGGGTACACTGTCAATCAGTGACTACAGTGGCTGATGAATTAAAGCTGGGTGCTAAGCAATACTATTTGTTGTTCTTGGTTTACATTTACATTTTCCTCCTAATGTTATTGTTTGACTTGTTCTCATTTGAGTCTTCTCAGTATTGGCTAGTTTATCTTGGTGTTTCTACATTAGATTTATTTGTCTTTTTGTAAGAAATGCTCTACTCTTTAATTTTTTTGAAGCCCAAATTGTGGTATTAATGGAGAAGGGTGGAGAGTATGATGCAATATGATGGTTTCGTTAGCATTTCAGAACAGGCCTCCCCGAAACGTGCCATTTTTGGCATGTGGATTATTTTGTGCTAAAGACAATGGAGAGCCTGTAGCTCAAGAGAACTACTGCCTCTTCCTTAACTATTTAGAAGAATTTAAATTGGGGATTTTTCCCCAAAAGAACACTATTACCAGAGGTAAATTTTATCTAAATGGCCCTATGTATGACAGGGCAAGCATTTAATTACCAAACATCTGCTCTTATTATCACCCTGTGAATGACCCTCCTGTCCTTGGAAGCCTTAGGCCTCCATCCCATTCCTTAGCTCAGGATGGCATATATACCTCATTTTATGAAATTGAAATTTGATTTTATCCTGTTAATCTGTCCCATGTCAATTTAATTCTTAGACCAGCCAGGAGAACCTAGGAGGATAGAGGAAAATTTTCTTTCTCTCTGACATTATCATGGGTAAAGCCTGTAAGTGGATGTAGCGTGAGCTTTGGAGGAAGCTCCAGAGCAGAGTGCAGAAGAGAGGGACACCGCTGAGTTTCAGCTTTCCCTCTTTATTTTGGGTACTAGATCAATATAAATAGCTCTAGTTTCCATTCATTGAGCATCTTCTCTGTTCTAGGTCCTCATTTAACCCTTTTAAGAATTTTTGTTTTTAAATATTTTAATTAACTTAAAAGCTTATTATCCTTGTTTTACAGATAGGGAAAGGTCATGAATCCCATTTAAAAGGTGAGGGTTAGTAAGTCTGTACAAAGTTAAATAAACACTTCTAAATTCAATTTCTGAGGCCAGCATTACCTTAATTCCAAAACCAGGTAAGAGATTACAAAAACGAAAAAAAATTTTAAATTACAGACCAAAATCTCTCATAAACCTAGATATAAAAATCACCAACAAAATATTAGCAAATTGAATCCAGCAAAATAGAGAAAAAACATTCTACACAACAACCAAGTGAAATTTATTCTAAGTATATAAGACTGGTTCAAAATATAAGACTCCATCAATGTAGTCTACCATATCAATAAGATAAGGAAGAAACTCATATGATCATATCAATTGATACAGAAAAAGTATTTGAGAAAAACCAATACCATTAGTGATAAAAACTATCAGCAAACTAGAAAGAAGGAAACTTCCTCAACTTGATAAATGCATCTACAAATAAAATCTGCAGCTGACATAATAGGTAATGGTGAAAGACTGATTGCTTTCTCTGTAAGATTGTGAAGATTGCAAAGATGCCCATTTTCACTGCTCTTATTCAACATGGGACTGAGAATTCTAGCCTATACAGTAAGGGAAAAAAAGGAAATAAAGTCACACAGTTTGAAAAGGAAGAAATACAACTATCCCTGTTTGCAGATGACGTGATTGTCTAGATAGAAAATCTCGAGTCTTAACAAAAACTTGAATAGGTAGGGTCAACAAGATTGCTGAATACAAGATCAACACACACACACACACAAGAATTATATTTCTATTTACTAATAAGGAACACATTAAACTTACATCAGAAATGCAGTACCATTTATAAATGCTCCAAAGAATATGAAATGCTTAGCCATACATCTAACAAACATATGCAAGAGCTGTAGGCTGCAATGTATAAAATGTTGATGAAAGAAATAAAAGAAGACTGGAGTAAATGGAAAGACATATCATGCTCAAGGATTGGAGGTTTCAACATAGGACATATAAATTTAACGCAATTCCTATCAAATTCCCAACAAGGTTTGTGTACACATAGATAAGCTTATTCTAAAGTGTATTTAGGAAAGACCCTAGAGTACTGAAAGCAATTTTGGAAAAGAAAAATAAATTGGGAGAAATCACTCTTCTACTGTTAAGACTCACTATGTTATAGTAGTTATATAGTAAAGTGAAATAGACATTGTAACACTGTTACAGAGAAAGTTACATAGATCAATGGAACCGAACAGAGTAACCAGAAATAGATCCACACAGGTATATGCAATCATTTTTTGACAAAGTTACACAAGCAATTCAATGGAGGAAGGAATTGTTTTGGAGAAATTTTACATACAAAGGCATTTAAAAAAAACAACCCTCTGCCTATGTCTCACATCTTAATAAATATGAGTACATATATAGCTGGTGAAATATGAATAAACTCTGAATCATACCAAAGATAATTGCCTGATTTTGAGATTGCATTATTATTATACAAGATGTCAATACTGGATACATGGTAAATTGGACCTCCTTTTACATTCCTCTTCAACTTTCTATACATCTATAATTTTTTTGAAATAAACATTTAAAAATTGTCAGTAGTTCATTTAAGATCCTACACAGCTTGAAGAACATGCTGCTGACTTTCTAACCTCTCCAGAGCTGGAGTTCCTATCTGCCACTCCATACTATACTCTTCTAACTTCTAGCAAGCAACGTTCTGGCGTGGAGGTAGGAGGGCAATGCCAGGTTGTGGAAGTTAATATAAGGTATACAAATTCTGTAACTAAAGATATATCCTGACTTACTGTTTGGGAAACCCCATCTTACTTGGAAAGTTGGGTTTATAACCTCAGTAAAACACCAATTCCTCTTTTCTTTCCTGACTCACATGTTCTGTGCTCACTAGTAAGTATAAACTATGTTGAGATGGAATTCTAGGGGAAAACCTCCAATGTACCTGTTTGCACATCTTCTTTCTTAAGGGTTACATTCTACCCTCCTGAAAGATTTTTTTTTTAATTAATTAATTAATTAATTTATTTTTGGCTGTTTTGGGTCTTCACTTCTGTGCGAGGGCTTTCTCTAGTTGCAGCGAGTGGGGGCCACTCTTCATCGCGGTGCGCGGGCCTCTCACTGTCGCGGCCTCTCTTGTTGTGGAGCACAGGCTCCAGACGCGCAGGCTCAGTAGTTGTGGCTCACGGGCTTTGTTGCTCCGCGGCATGTGGGATCTTCCCGGACCAGGGCTCGAACCCGTGTCCCCTTCATTGGCAGGCAGACTCTCAACCACTGCGCCACCAGGGAAGCCCAAGATTTTTAAAGGACAGAACTATTTCCTAACTTTAATTACAATTTCAAGCAACCAATATTGTAAAGACCTTTCTCTAACTTAGTTTTCAGTTATTTTTCACTCTAAAATGTTTAAAGTTGGTTCTTCCTCCCTAAGTGAATTCTTTCCAAATTGCTAGTTCTGTTTTTTGTTGTTGTTTTTTGTTTTCTCTTCCTTCTCTCTGTTTTAAGCATATAGAATCACATCTGCTTAACTCAGGGACTGTTGAGATTTCATGGGGATTTGGGGAGTAGGAGGCATCCTAGCCTGGAGATTGTTATTACTTTTTGATCCCCTTCCGGGAAGCAGTCTAACAATTCCTCTCACACCTTCCACCAGAAGTTTTCTCCTCAGGCTAATTGACTGTTAATGGAAGATAAGTAAGGCATTTAAACATCTACATCTTCTCAGTATACATGATTATATCACCCTCTTAAAAAACAGGATTTAGGTAGCAGTCATTCTTTTTTTTTTTCCTCTGTCGCATCAGAAGCTGGGTTTGTGGGATGGATTGGGAGACAGATTTTATTTTCTACTTGAGTTCTTCCAGGAATAGTAGTGAACTGCTAAAGTTGAAGTTATAGGGGTATAAGGACAGCTAGTTTTTTACATAACTAATCTATAGTTGAATTTTATTTGAAAAAGATACTACATTTTCATTTGAAAATAGAGTGTTAGCCAGATAAATATCACTTCTTTTCTGTGAAAATTAACTCATGAATTTAGATTTTGGTAGATTAGGAGTCTATATGCATAGCATCTAATCTCTGAACCAGTTTTTGGCCTCTTTAATACAACAACTTTAAAATTACAAATTACACCCTTTAGTTTCCCTGGCTAAATAAATAAATAAAGATAAGGTCATTTAATTAGACTTGTTTCAGACTTTCTATGGAAATAGCTAGTCATGAATGAAAAATGAAGTAGAATCTCTGGAGTAGGATGTGCTCTGACTGAGTATTGTCTTACACAGTCTGTTCCCTGATGGTGATTGTTACAAGATGGACCAAGAAATGAATGAGTGGCTCCCCAAGAGAAATACATTCTATGCACATAGTTATCTGGGCCAGTTGTTTGAAAACAAATATTTTCTAAAATATAAATAATTCAGTTAGCTTCAGGAAGCAGTCCCTTATCCTGTAACTCTCTCGAAGCTGTTCCTTCTCTCAAGTTATACTTATTGTTCAAGCATCAATCAGCTCTTACAATAACCTTCAACCTGCCCTTCCGAATTTCCCCAAATGCAAGTTGTAGTCATTATTATCACTGGAGTTAACTTTCTCAAATGCAAATCTTACTATGATACCCTCTTTAAAAATATCTCATGATGTTTCAGCCTTGCTGTCTGTGCCATGAGTAGCGTCTTCACTTTGGCTGGCTCAAAGATTACCCTGTAACATGCAAACTGTATGTGAAACAAGATTATAAACAACTGCACTTATTCCAGGAATGGCAATTTTACTTAAAAGTTGGGTAAACTCTTTAAATAAAAAAACACCGATTTATTACAGAATAGCATGAAATGCCATATGAATTTTGAAATAAAATAAGAAACCTTGAAGAAATGTCATGCTTGTAAAATCAATCTTCTTTGGATTTTGTGTTCAGACTCCTTATCATAGTGTATAATTCTTTTAACAGTTGGACCCCAGCTAACACCATATCCTGCGACTCCTTACTACTTAATATTCCTCTGAGCTATCTCTGATGGACTACTAGTACCGTTGCCCCAAACTTCCCATGCTCTTTATGCATCTCTGAATTCTTTCATGCTGTTCTCTCTGCCTAAAATACCATTTCCCAGTTTCTTTGAGTTGTGAATTGCTATTCATGCTTAAAGTTAACAAATTCATTCAAACTACATAAATATATTATTCTTTCCTCTGTATCTAAAAATAATACTTCCCATAAATCTATTCAAGTATATTTTATGTTGTATCATGCTTATTTTATGTATTTGTTACTTGTACTAGTTATGAAAGCTTTGAAGTTAAAGGGTACGTCTTATTCAATTTTTGTCTTCCTGCCGTGTTTTATAATATGGCCATAAATCAAATACTTTAACACTCCTCCTTCCAAAGATTTCACTTAGATCCCCTTTCCTTGAGTGTGGGCTGTACTTTATGACTCCCTTATAACAAACAGAATGTAGTGGAAATCACAGAATATAGCTTCCAAGACTAGGTCATAATCAACACAAAATTTAGTACCTGGAAGTGATCCATCATGCTGCCATGACAGAGATGTAAAATCTCTTTGGAACTGGACAATGAATAAAACTGGTAGGATTTTGAAAAGAAGAGTGGTAAAGGTTTTAAAAGCCTTGAAAAAACTCTATGTAGAAGAATGGTGACAATTCAGAAGGCTTTGTGTGAGGGCTAAAAATAAAGCTGTCAATGATTCCTGCGAAAACATGGAAAGTAGAAAATATGCCTAATGAACTGGGAGATCTAGCTATGGAGCTTTCCAGAACCACTGTTGGAAGATGCCATCTGATTTCTTTTTGATACTTATAAAATGTGAGAAAAGAGAGATGAACTAAAGTTAAGTATTGTTAAACACAAAGGAGCAAGATTTGATTGCTTTGAAAATTCTCAACCACTCCAGGTAGTAAACACTGCCAAGAAAACATGCTGTACAGATGACATCAAGACTGGGACTGTAAAATCTTTGTTAGGATCTCATAAAACGCTGAGGTGAAGCTTCAGAATACCATTCAGTCAGAAAAAAGCTCCTCCAAACATTTTAAGGGTATGCCTTGCAGATCCTCTAAATCAAATAATAGAGGTACTAAGGAGCTTAAGGAAATTGCCCATCAGCAAAAGTCTAAAATAGAAAAGGGCATATGTCAAAGGAGATTTGTCAGTGTGACCTTTGGCACATTAAGATTAACAGGAGATCCAAACAGTTTTAAAAGAATTATTTTGGTAGAAACAATGTCATCTTGGACTGAAAGGGACAGTTTAAACTGGTGGTAGTTTTGCCAATATAATTTTGATCCTCAAAGTTCTTGCATGCATTGGATAAACTACCTGGCATGTTGTAAAGACATTCCAGCAACTATATAAAGTCCACATTTTGAGGTACTGAGATATTCTACCAATAACCAGTGAGAAACTGAAGTCTTTAGCCAGTGGCTCTGTGATTGAGCCAACTTGGTAGGGTATCATCTAGTCCAGGTAAACCTTAAAGTGACTGAAGCTCCAGCTAATATCTCAACTCTAACATCATGAGAGACTCCAAACCAGAACCACCAGTAAGTTGCTCTTGTATTTCTGATTCTCAGAATCACTGATATAATAATTTGTTGTATTCCATTAAGTTTGGGTTAATTTGTTACACAGCAAGAGATGACTAAAACAATTCCTTTTGTCATCTACTGTATTGTTTGGTGTGTAGTTCTCAGTTATCAAATATTTGCTGGAAGAGAAAAGGAGAGAAAAGATGAAGACAGAGTGGGTGGAATACAGAATAGAAAAAATATGGAGAGAAATCATGATATTTAAAATAATTTAAAGGTTTCTCAATGAAAGTTTTTTCATAATATATGTTAAAAGTTATTTGGCTTTAAAAGTAAAAATGTCTGAATTTATATCAACAAATTAAGACAATGGTGGTGGGCACTGATACTGACCTTTTCTGCACATCACATAGGCATTCTATTATGATTTTCATTAAAATTTGTCATTTAATCTTAGCACAAATTCTGGGAGTTAGGTTTTATCTCCAATTTATATATGAGAAAACAGCCTTAAAGATATGAAATAACTTGTCACAGTCGTAAACCCAGTAAGTAGCAGAGGTAGAATCTGATCCCACATCTCTCTGATTCCAAATTTTCTAATGTTTTGCTGTTGTATGAAACATATATTATTAATGACGCCTAGTGGATCTGGAATAACAAGGAACTTTCTTTTTTCATTTATGTATTATTAATTCAGATTATTTACTAAGAAGTTAAAAGTATTTATTAGCAGAATATTTGGGGATATTCTGGAGTCAACTGTGTTCAACTTTCTTTGCACATCAGCTTTGCCTGAGGAGACTTTTAAAAAATACAAGTGTGGGGTGCAACATAGGTAGGCCTAGTAATCTGTTTTTGATAATCTCCATAGAATGCAAAGTAGGGAAAAATGGTTCTAGGCATTAACTCTAGACAATTCTAACTTTTCTTCTCTTCCAACTCACGTTGGTGTTTCAACTTTGCCCTTCCCTTCCTTTTTCTTTCTTATAAAAACATCTATTGACTTTCTCTTAGATGTTTAAACTTTAATAAAAATTTCTGCATATAACTAAGAAGTAGAAGGATTAGATCATACATTGAGTAGAATTCTGAGATCCTTTATTGAAAAGAATATTGACTGTTGTGTCTAATGACGATACTGGGAATAAAGGGTTGAACTGGTGGTAATGCACATATGCAACAATCTGAGAAAAATTGCCTTTTTGCTTCTTACTCAATTAGAGTTTCTCCTACGTTTAGCCCTTCAGTATATACCACAAAATTTATATCCCAAAAAATTATTTTTCTTATATTCCTGTATACTTTAAGAATCTCTAAACAAATACTATTATTTATCTATAACATTTTTAACTTTATGGTTTAAGTATCAGCCACAGAAATATTGTACACATTTGCTCATTCACTTAAAAACAATCATTTTACTTTCTGGACCTTTATCAGTTGTGGGTTTTTGTTTTTGTGTATGTGTACGAACTTTACAAATTTATTTTATAAGTTCAAAAATTTCTTTTAGGTCACCCAAGTAATTGCTGATTATGTTCTTCTGGCCTGTGGGATTGTGAAAGCATGTTGATGATATCAAAACAAGAAAAATAATCACTTCTATTCCTAGAGCCCTGAAAATGTTACTTTGTCCTTCTCCTGACATTCCCCATGACTCTTTTGACTCCATGGTTTGCACTTGAGCTGTTCTCACTGTGGAGAGAGCCCTCGATTCCCTTAAATCTAATAAAGTCCAATTAAGGACTGCTAGTTCCTGAGTTGCATACCCTAAGGACACATGTTAATGATGAGTTTAAAATGGTGTCCTATTAGAGGCTTACAGAGTGCCGGCCACCTTAGCACTTCATTTTTAAAATGAGTGATAATTGGTAAGACTTTTGCATTCCTATTTAAAAGATAAGGAAGTACAGATTCAGGGAACTTCAGGACTTCATCAAGGTTACCCAGACAAGCCACACTTAGAACTTCTTAGATTATGAGTAGGTTAAATAATTGAATGACAGAACTAAGATCCATTTCAATAAGACCCACAGTTTTAGTGTTTGGAGATATATGTGTGTGTGTGTTTGTGTATAGATATATATTTGGATTTGGGGAAGAGGATGTTTCTAGTTTTGCTTTCATTTTGAAAGATCTGTCCAGATTTTTATGAAATGGAATTCATTGGAACATTGACAGAAATTCCGTTTTGTGCTATGGAAGAGTGCAGCAAAATTTAGGGCCTAATTCTATGATTTGCAGCTATGATGAAGGTTGTTCTTCATGAATCTTTTGAACTGTAAGATTATACAGGAGAAAGTGAAACTATTTGGTCACCATCATCACATTCTTAGAAATGAAATTTGCAGCGTGTACATTTGATACCTCACACCCTTCTTCTACACCCTGCCTATATGGGGCCTTTTCTGTGTGTAATAATATATGAATAGGCCCAAAATTAGTACAGTTAATCTCTTCTATGTCCCAGGGTACTAAATCCTCCATTAACTCAATTCTTGTTGAAGCATAGAAAGAAAATGCCCTGGAAAATATCCTGGTGATTATATTTTTCCTTATGCAGTCTGAACCTAGGTGTCATTTATATAGGCAACATACGATTATATAGGAAAACCTCTAAATACCACAGGCAGACTTTCATAGATTCAAAGTATTAAGGGATAGAAAGTGGTCTTAAAATGAATCTAACAAAGCCTATTATATGTATATAGTTTTTATTTAAGATATGAAATCAGCTAGATTCCTATCTTTTCAACAAGAGAACATCCTAAAAAACACAATATATTTAAATTAAAATATCATAAATAATGTTAATTTTCTGTGAAAAAATTGGAAGGAGTATGTCTAATGATAATATAGTAATTGGAAGGGGAACTCATCAAAGAAATGAACCAAGGGATAGTGCAAAAACATTATCATAATGAGAAATGAAACAGCACACCAGAAATTAGAAGCAGACATTAATTCTTATACACACACACACACAAATAACAACTTCAGAATGAAATCATATGACAGCATATGTCCTTAAGTGTGTAAAAGGGTCTCTGACTCATACCTGTGGTCAGGTTAGCTTTGAAGATGGAATAGGGTCAGATGAGGATAGTTCTAACGACATTAGATTCCAAAAATCCATGAAGATGTTCAGTCGGAGTTCTTCCCTTTGGGGCCATAGTTATAGGTCACATACCTGCTTCCCAGAAATATATCTTAACAATTTGTCTGAAGAAGAGATAGGTTGGCAGGTTTCTACTTTGGGGCATAAAATATTTAGAACATTTCTAGGATTGCTGTAAAAGTTTGAATTTCCTACCATTTTCATATGTTTATGACCATTATCTTCTTGATCACAAAATTATCCCAAAGATGGAGCCAGAAGGAAGTTACTTTGCAATCCAAGTCATGTGTTAAGTAGTAGAGAGTGGTCAAGAAGCATCGACAGGAAAGTGCTCACTGGTAGTCTCTTAAGTATATTATTCTTTCATGGAATTCTTTTATGGAAGTGTAGTGATTAGGTCTTATCTTCTTCTTATAAATCCCACAATGCCAAATCCCAAATTCTGTCAGTCGTTCGTTCAATAAGTAGCACCGACAGTGAGATTTATTAATTCCCTGATGTATCAAACTTCACTGTCTTCAGCTGTCTTGAAGTTGTAGAGCATAATGGTAGGATCTCAGAATCATACCTGTGCCTGACTTTCACATGGGGATAAACACTAGATGATGCAAATTAAAATTTTTTTTAATGAATTAGATCTACTATACAATTTTTGGGTTATCTTAAGGTGATCTGAAGCTAAATTTCTGTGATAATAACGTCCATTTTACGTTTTCTAGATATTACTGGAATAGATTTATAAAAGAAAGTGAAAAAAGTAAATAATTAAAGAAAAACTTGTGCTATATTTTTATCCACATCAAATTTCAACTATTATTGTGATAAATGCACAATTTGTTCAGGCTTTTCCTTACTACTCAGCTCTGTTTAGGGAATATTTCCTAAAGCAGTGATATTTTTAGAGATATTTCTTTTGCTATTTGTGTAGTACTTTATAAGAGATAGATATTTGATGAAAATAGGAAATTTGAATTCGTCATTTTAGGGTTTCACCCTGGAAAGCATTTTCTGTGATAATAATACTGTAAACTATATTGTTCTATCTTTATAGTAATCAGTATTCTCACATGTTTATGGTTTATTTATCTGGTACTGAAAGGGAAAGTAGCCTCTGTTAGACAAAGTGTATATGATTCTTTACTCCAATTTAGAAGCTTTAGGAGTTTCCACAATTTATTGACTGAGATGTTTTCATAATGGGTCAGTTTCCAGAAGACATCCACTAAGGTTCAGCTCTTCACATGAATATTAAGAAAAAAAAATACATTTAGAAAGATGGCACTTTAAATCTGTGACTTTAATGCAGCAGGAGTGCTGCCTGAATCTTTGTAAAGCAAGCAATACTGAGAAAATAGATATGGTTAAGAGATTAAATAAAATATTTAAAAATAAGGATAAAGAAGGGAAGGTCTTCTCCTGATTCTCTGTTGCCTCATGGAATTTGGTTTTTGTTTTATGCCATGCAATGTTTACCACCACGGTCAGTGAATAGAATTTGTGTATTTAAATGTTTCTACTGTTATCCAGAAAAACTGTGAAGTGCTGCTTTAAGAGGTAGATGAGTATGATTTTTATCTTGGTGAGTACAGTTGTACTAATACGATGTCTAGTTAGGGCAAAGGATGTTTATCAAGGCCTACTGCAAGTCTGTGATTAAATTCATGCCACAGAGAAGCAAATTTGTTTATTCTGAAATTTATTTGCTCATGTGAAATTGTTCCACATCTTTTCCAATTTGGTCCTGGAGGGCTACTTTAGTCTTTTTTTCCGCTACAGTGAGGTCCGTTTCAATAGTTGCCATGGGATAAAGAAGTTTGAATATTTAGTAATTACGAGAATTCCCACAAGATCATTCACCACTTACTCCACCTTTTTGTCTTGGGTTTTGTTTGCTGCTCTGTGCATGGTGTTTTTTCCAGCAGACAATGTCAGAACAGGATTATTCCTCACTCTCTCTTATTCTCTGGAGTGTGAGTCACAATAAAACAGAACTCGTAATCCATTACGTTTTCTAACAATTAGAAAAATAATTGGTAAGCCTCTATCTGTGCTCTCTCTTCCTCCTTCCTCACCAAAAATATATTACAGCAATTGGAAAGAACAGTTTGTCTCCTTGAAAGCAGAGGACGAACAAGGATACTAGCTCCTGTATTCCTATCTTTTAGTTTACAGCTGGATAAGTATGAAGAAATAAAGATGATAAAAGGCAGTAAGTGTATGTGTACATCCCAATATGAAATAATGTTTACCAAATGATAAAGTGGCTTTTTCTTTAAAAGGTCACTTTGTTTCCACAACTGTTATCTTATTTATTGTTGCAAAATCCTTTAGAGAAAACAAAAGACATGATGCTATGTGCACCCCATTGCCCACATGAGAAAACAGAGGCACAGCCTGATAAGGAATTCACTCAAGAGGATGCATATGACCATGACAAAAGAGGGATTCAAACCTTTGGAGTTCCAGCTTGCTTGTCTTGACACTGCGCCATTTTGCCTCCTAATATATATTTTTTTCACAATCCAGGAAAACAAGCAATGTCTTCAGTGAGCTAGTAATGTAAGAAGTTAATAAAGGTCTAAAGAGGCTAAACTGCAGTAGTGGCACAGAATAGAATATCTAACTTAACCTTTTGTCGGCATATTTCCAAAGGCAGAGACACGCTTTATAAACTAGAACAACTGCACATAGCAAAGGAATGCCTTTAATTCATCTCACTGCAGATGGAAATATAATGTGCTAGTATTTCCATATTTGTATTTACTCTTTAGTTGTAAACTCAGCTTTAAAGTCTTACTAGAGTGAAATATTAAAATATACTGAGAATATATGATATGTATATATTTGACTATCAAATCTATGCACATGAAAATGACTGTAATCTGAGTGATGGGATTAATGTAAATGATTTCTTCTGAGTAAAACATGAGGACATATTTAGAACCATTTAGGTTTAAATTTTATGTATGGAAGCAAACTTAGAGATCTAGTATAAACACTTCATTTGAAGAAGAGAAAAATAAGGTCCAGAGAAGTGAAATGAGTTACCAAAGACTATCACATCTATATATCTACCATAGATGTAATTTATAATAGAAATTAGTTAAGTATTGCATCTGTATTTTGAAGGTAAGAAGACCTGAGTTTCTGAGTTTCTGAGAAGATCTGATAAACAGTGGTCTGGAAATTTCCCTTTCAGTAATATTTTTGGAGGGGATTTCTTCCAGGAAATGTTTTTCTTTGTAAGTAGCAGGAAAAACAAGTCTTTAATCTCTCTTTTTCTGTGTAAGCAAGAGTGCATTTATGTGCTTGTGTAGATAGATGGATGAGTGGATAGATGATAGATAGATAGAGAGATGGCATATATTAAAGTCTTAGAGGTCGTAGGAACATTGTTTTGGAAGAAAAAACATTTTAATTAAGTACTGAGGAGTAAATAGATGATTCCAAGTGGAATAATAAGGAGAATAAATGTAAACATGATGCAGTAATATGTACAAAGACACAAACATAAAAACACTAGTTTATTCAAGATATTAAAAACAGAAGGTTATTGTTTGAAATGTCAGGTATAAGTAAGAGACAATGAGATTGAAGAAGTAGTTTAAAGGCAGATAATGAAGGATCTTTTATGAGAAGTAATGGATTTGAAATTTATAGCTAACAATGCAGTAGAATTAGGTTAGGTTTTAAACAGAGATTAGTGTAGCAGCAGGTAGGGGAAAGACCAGAAAGGGGAAATATTGACAACAGGAAGTTCAAAAAGGAAGTTGCTATAATGATTCAGACGAGAAATGATAAGAATCTAAACAAACGCAGTAGCAGTGGGGACAGAGCAGGACAAAGAGAAATAAGAGATGTTTTAATGGTTGAATGTGTTAAGACTTTTTTGCTAATGTTATATCACCTGTGAAGAGCATAGAGGAATCAAAGATGATACCATCATATCTAACTGGATATCAGAACATCAATAACTGAGATAATGAGTACGGGAGAAACAGATTGGAGTGAGAATGAAGGTACTGAGTACCGTATTTGATGTCCTAAGTTTTGGTTGCCAGTATTATTGAATTGGAGGTGTCCCAATCCAGTGACTGGATTGGAAGCTCAACAGCTCAAGAGCTCTCTTGAACAAAAGAAGAGATAAAGATCTGAGAATCACTAGTCATGTTTTGGTAGAAGCAATCATGAAATTATCCCAGGGAGTGTGTACAGAGAAATGTAAGAAGGCCAAAGACAAAATCTCAGAGAATACTAAAATGTGATAATGAGTGTTGAAAGTGGAGCCAACAAATGAAAAAGAAATAGTATTTTCAGATAATAGGAAGTAAGCTAGGCAAACATGATGTCCAAGATTCATAGGAGAAGAGAATTTCAAAAAGTTAGAATGGTGAACAAGGACGATTGTGTTAATAAGAGTCAAAGAGATTAATGATTGAATATAGATCATTAGATTTGGCAGTTTGGGGATCATTGTAAAGTGAGTAAAAGCATTTCCAGACTGGAAGGAAGGAGAAAAAGATTGTAATGGATTAAAATATATTAGGGTATGAAGTATATAAACTAAAGCTAGACTTTCAGTAATATTAGTCAAAATGTAAAATAATGAGTATTAATTAAATTTTCTTTTTATTTACTGTAGAGATTATTGTATGAATGAGGCAACATATCAAGGAAAAAGTATTAGCAATTAAGAGAGAGAGAGATTCCCACAAATTATTTTTTATGTAAAGTTGGATATTATAAGTTAGAAAGAATTAGCTGACAACATTGTTGGTGGGTTAAAAAATTGAAATTATGTCAAAAATAGAAGATAACATCACAGTTATATAAAAAAAAGGCAAAGATTTCTCCTTAGGGAGAAGGTGATAATTATTTCTAATGGTCTATAAATGAAGAAAATTTTGTTTTCAATAACATTTTAGCTTAAAAAAACTATGAAAATAAAGTTCTTCTTTATGAGGCTGAACTATAGAAAGTACCTAAAAGCAATCTTGTCAATCCACTCAGTTATTTTTGCCTTATTTTATATATCTTTGAGGTCTGTGTGTTTCTCATGTATAATAAGAAAAATAAGATTTTTGAGATTTATGAGAATGAGACAGAGTGACATGGGTACTTTCTTTCTGCATCAACTTTGGCACAGGAGGACGAGTTAGAGAGTGGGCCCAATCAGCATGCAGTGGGCTGCACGCTGGAGGGGGAATTCATTTCGTTTGCCATAAGAATCTACTTAGTTTTCATAAAATTGGCAACTTTCTAAAAATAAGATAAAAAATATATGGCTTATTCTTTCTTAAACCAAGGAGATAGACCGAACCACGAGTCATTTTAAGTTTGGTGCGTGAATACGTGTCATAGTAAAACAGTGATAATAAAACATTCCATATTCTTTTTTTTTTTTGGCTGTGCTTCATGGCCTGTGGGATCTTAGTTCCCCAACCAGGGATCTAACCTGTGCCCCGTGCAGTGGAAACATGGACCGCTTAACTGCTGGACCGCCAGGGAATTCCCAAAACATTCCATATCCTTAACAGTGCTAATTTGTTGGAGGACCACGTTGTATCACTGAGATGACACTAGATGATAATTAAGGAGTCTGAACTTTAGCCCCAACTCTGTAAAAAATTCTGAATAGAGAGGAAATTATAATATTTTAAGGACTTAGTTGTCCTTCATTGTATATCAAAAGCTTAGGATGCAATAATATGCAAGAATCCCTCTAATTCTAAAATTTTGCAAGTTACAAAACCCAGGACAGACATCGTATTTTCTAAAGGCAGTAGTATTAAACAAGGTTAGTATTTTTTTTTGTTTTTTGTTTTTTTCCATTTACCACAATGTATTGGGTTGGCCCCAAAATTTGTTCAGGTTTTTCCTTAACATCTTACAGAAAAACCCGAACGAACTTTTGGACCAACCCAATAACATACATAAAATAAAATGCACAAATTATAAATCCACAGTTCGATAAATTTTGGCAAATGATACACCAATCAAGATATGAAACACTTCCATCACTTCAGAAAGCCGCTTCTTCCTCTTTACAGTACCCATCCTACCTCAGGCAATCACTTATCTGCTGTATCACTATAGATTAATTTTGGCTATTCCAGAACGCCATATAAATAGAAAAGTATCATTTGTACTCTTCTTTCTCTGGCTTATTTCACAGAATATACTATTTTTGAGATACATTCATCCTTATTACTGCATTTATCAGTAGTTTATTCCTTATCGTTGAATAACACACCATTGTAGGAATATACCACAATTTGTTTTCTATTCTCCTGTTGATGGAAATTAGAACTGGTTCTAGTGTAAGGCTTTTCATTTATTTATTTATTTGGCTGCGTCAGGTCTTAGTTGTGGCACGCGAGATCTTTGTTGCAGCACACTGGCTTCTCTCTAGTTGTGGCGCTTGGACTCTCGAGCGCATGCGTTCAGTAGTTGCAGCGCGCAGGTTTAGTTACCCCGCAGCATGTGGGATCTTATTTCCTTGACCAGGGATTGAACCTGCGTCCCTTGCATTGGAAGGCGGCTTCTTAACCACTGGGCCACCAGGGAAGTCCCAATGCTTTTCTTTTTTGAACTTATATTTCATTACTCTTGTCTAAAATGCCTAGGATTAAAACTACTAAAATACTTTCCAGCATTGATGAATCTTCTAGTTATACCACATGCTTGCCAGCACTTAATTTTAAATTTTTATTAAATTATCAAATGGTTACCATTATTTTAAAATTTAATCATTCTAGTAAGTGTAAAAAAATATTCTCAGAGTGAATTTAATTTGCATTTCTCTGATGACTCAAGTTGAGCATAGTTGTGCTTAGAGCTGTTAATGAAATCTGTGTCCAAACCTTTTGCCCATTGTTTTATTTAGTTATTTGTCTTCTTATTAATGAGTTTCTAAATGTTCCTTATGGATTCTGGGTACAGTTCTTTGTGTGTGCGTGCGTGTGTGTTTGTGTGTGCATGTGTGTATACATATATTACATATACATACATGTATATATTTTTTCTTCCCATCTTTGGTTTGTATTTTTAATTTTATAATGGTATCTTAAAAAGAAAAATAGTTTTTAAAAAATTTATTTTATTGAAGTACAGTTGATTTACAATGTTGTGTTAATTTCTGCTGTACAGCAAAGTGATTCAGTTATACATAGTCCTTCCCATTATGCTTTATCACAGGCTATTGAATATAGTTCCCTGTGCTATACAGTAAGACCTTGTTGTTTATCCATCCCATATATAATAGGTTGCATCTGCTAATCCCAAACTCCCAATCCATCCCTCCCCCCACCTCCCTCCCCCTTGACAACTACAAGTCTGTTCAAAGAGCAATAGTTTTTAATTTAAATTAAATATATTTAACTCTCTAATGGTTAATACTCTCAGTGGTATTCATCTCCTGCCTATGTTATGCAATGCTTGCCTATCTCAAGTTTGTGAAGATTTTCTCCTTTCTTATTGACCCATTTCATATTACTTTTGACAATGGTCAACTTAGGAATTGAGGTTCATTTTTTTTTTTCAGTGTAGATATTCAGTTGCTCTAGAGCCACTTTTTGAAAAGACTATTGTTTCCACATTCAATTACTTTGTAACCATTGTCAAAAGTCAATTGACCATATATCATTAATTGACAATATTTCTATACTGTTTAATTGACCTATACTTCTGATGGAACACAAAGTCTAGATTCTTATTTTTTGTAATGTTAAAAATAAGTCTGAAGATCAGGTAGTATAAGTTCTTTAATTTAGTCCTTCTTTTTCAAAATGCTTGCTAATCTATATTCTTTGCATTTCCAAATAAGTTTTAGAAACAGTTTGTCAATTTCTATAATATCTGCTGATATTTTGATTGCTATTTTGTTGAATCCACAGAAAAATTAAGGCATAATGAATATCATAAAAATAATAAATCTTCAATACATGAATATGGTATATCTTTCCATTTATTTAGATCTTTATAAATTTCCCTCAGCAATGTTTAATCATTTTTAGTATAAAGGTATTCTGTATATTTAATTTTTTCCATAACAGTTTATGTGTTTGATGCTATTGACTTTTCAAAATTTTATTTTCTAATTTCTTTTTGCTAGTATTCAGAAGTAAAATTGATTATTGTATTTGACCTTGAATCCTGTGATCTTGCTAAATTCAATCAATATTTTGTTATATTCCTTAAGACATCCTAGTTAGATAGATATACTATCTATATAAATAGAGACAATTTTCATTTTTTCTTTCTAATTTTTAAAAATGTAAGCTTTTCTTGCCTTATCAAACTAGATAATACTCCAGTTCAATATGTAATAGGAGGGGTGAGAATAAACATTCTTGTATGATCACATGATTTTTCTCTTTTATTCTGTTAGTATGGTGAATTGCAATGATTGATTTTCATAAATTGACTCAATCTTATAATCCAGGGAATATGATTATGTGTTCGTGATGGATTATCCTTTTCATCTATTTTATTATTCAATTTGTTAACATTTTGTTTTAGATTTATGTGTCTATTCTAATGAAAGATATTGGTAGATCACTTGTTTTCTTTTAATAATCTCTTTGTCAGGTGTTGGTATCAGGATTATGCCAGTCTCATAAAATGAAATCAGTTCTGTTTTGTTTTCTGGTAAAATTTGTGAAAGCTTGGAATTAAATCATTTAAGAATTGTATTTATAGGATGATTTTTGTTTTGAATTCAATTTATATAATAGTTTTTAAAGTTCATTTTCAAAATTTGTGTGTTTTTTCTATCATAAAATTGGCATAAAATTATTATTAATATTCTCATTTTATTCTTTTAATATACATAGGATCGTTTGTGATGTCTCCTCTTGCATTCCTAATACAGATAATTTATGTTTACTCTTTTTATTCTTAATTAGCATTTCTAGGTGTTTATAAACTTTATTAAAATTTTCAATGGTTGGCTTTTTTGTATGTTTACTTTCTTTGTTATCTGATTTCTCTTTTTTGGCTTTTATTTATAGAAACATATCATTTATCTTAGCTTATATAGGCATTAAAAGTTCTAAATTTCCCTCCAAGTACCTCTTTAGCTGCATCCCAGATATTTTGACATATTTTGTTTACATTATCATTCATTTCTGAATATTTTCTCATTTACCATAGAATTTCTTCTTTGATCTATAGGTTATTTGGAAATGTTTAATTTCCAAATATCTCTTTCTTATTGGTTGCTAATATAATTTTGTTATGATGTGAAAGACTACTTTATAGGATTTAACCTTTAAAATACATTTAGACTATTTCGTTGGCTTAGCACATGTTTTATCTTGGTGAATGTTCCAAATGTACTAGAGATTGTGTGTGTGTGTGTGTGTGTGTGTGTGTGTATGTGCTCTGGAGGTGTAATGTTCTGTAAATGTCAATTAATTCCAGTTAATTTTTAATGTTGTTCAGACTTTCTACACACCCACTGAGTTTTGGCTGGAATAGGGTGGGTATTGCCAAAAAGGTTTTTTGTTGTCAGACTGCCCTTTTCCCTGTCCTTTGGCTAGGAGGAAGAGGCTTTCCTTGGAGTGTTTTGTTTGTTCCTATTGACAGGTCCAAGATAGAGGCTTCTCCTACCCCCGCACCCCCTCCCTGGCCAGGCTATAAGGATGACAACAAGGGAACTCAGGAAATGTACCACCATGTTGTTCCTAAAATCTCAAGGTTCTAGGAAGCCTATCATCTTCTTTTACCTTTGAAAGTGTTTCTGTGCTAATCTGCTGTTATGCCAGAGTTTTTTAGTTATCAGAAGGAGATCCTAGGAGAAATGGGGTCTATCTTGGTCAATCAGAAGTCCAATAATTCTTTGTAATTCTAGTCCTCCAGCTGCAACACTCAAAAGACTAGAACTTCCCCTCCATACCCCACACGGCTTTGGTGGGCGAGCAGGGAGCTTATTTTCCATCCCCCACCCAAAGCAGGCAGTGCCCCTATGTAGCATTTGCAGTGCTGCTCAGGGAGGTAATCTTCCGTCCCCCACTCTGGGTAAACAGACTGTGCCCCAGTTTACACAATTTAGTGTCAGTGGGGTCCAACAGTGATCTGAACTTCCACCTTAATCTGGTAACAACATGACTAAATAAAGCAGCTGGAAGTAACGCTGGTTGGCATCCCTCTCCCTGGTGTCTGCGTGCCCATAGGAGCTCATCTTCAATAGGTGAATGGTTGAACTAATTGGTACACGTTATAAAATTGCATAGAACTAAAACACGCACACACACACACACACACACACACACAAGCACACACAAAAGTACAGCAAACTAGTGAAATCTGAGTAAGGTATATGGATTTTATCCACATCAGTTCCTTCGTTGTGATACTGTACAATGGTTATAACCAATAAGGAAACTGATACAGTATCTAGAATCTCTTTGTATTATTTTTTACAACTGCAAATGAATCTATAATTAAGTAAAAATACAAACAAAGTTAAAAAATAAACAAGCCTACGATCATGCCCAACAGCAACAACAGAATATCACTGAAATCTCTCTACTCTGTCTGGGACAAAATTCCAACATCTACCAGGAACACTTAACCTCTACTATCTCTGTTCTGTTCTCAACTCTGTAGCATCTGCTTTCTGGTAATCTTTTTATAGTCTCACCTTGTGTGTTCATAGCCCAGCCCCCAACGCAGGATTCCCAGGAAACCTCCTCACATGGATTTCTGTGGCTCCAATAGTATACCTCCCTCCTCTTCCAAAGATCAACCCTGAGTGTTGTGGTGTTCACCTCTGAGTTCCCCTCTTTTAGGGACCACAGTGTTCTGCTGCTTGTAATCCAATGCCTAAAAACAATTAGCTCATAATTTTTTCCACTTTTATGATTGTTTTTTGTAAGAAGGCTATTCCAGTAGTAGTTAGCAATTATAGATGGTAGCAGAAAATTCCAGGTTAGTTCTTAAATAGTTTTCTAGCACCAGTTAATGTTAGGAGTTTGGGCACATCACCGGAGTCTCAGTTTCCTCATTTATAAAATAATCCAAAAATCCCTTTAAAAGTCAATTTCTATGATCATCTAAATGAGCTACCATTCCTACTAAATACTACCCTTATAACTTTGTTGTGGGATTAACATTTTGCAGAAGATGAGTAAACTATTTTTGGAATTTAATTGTGTAATTCTTCATTCCTCTTGGAGTAAATTGGAGTAAGTAAATGGGAGCAAAATCCAAGGCCCCCATTTTCTGGCTTAAGTAACATGGACAATATTTTTCTTCCTTGCAATTGGATACACAGGTAAGGAGGATATTGATGAGAAAATTAGAGGAGAAATAACTAATATTGTCTGTGTTATATTGGATGTATATATCTGCAGTCTGTTTTGTTTGAGGTGTTTAATGGAATGCTTACTGGGATGAGGCAGGTAACATAAATGAGGGAGATGGACTTTGTGCCAAATTGGACAACACATGCTCCACTACAGGGCACAAATACGGCTCAGCTCGAAAGGATCATTGCCATGCTGGAATGTGGGGTCAAGGCTGCTAGATTTCCCTTTTTTTCCAAAAGAATTTATAATCTGCATTTAAAAAATTCTAAATATTGGTATGCAGTATGTTTTAAATTATGTGATCCCTAAAATGTCCATGGTTCACATTCATCCCAAAGGTTTCTAGGTGGTGATAGAGTCATCCATCCACCCATCTGTTTATTCAAAACATATTGATTAAATACTTCCTTAGCACCAAGACCTCTTGTGGGTGCTAGATATACGTGAATGATTTATCTGAGAGCATGTGGTAGTTAACATTTTTGCCCCAAAAAATTACATAAGGAAAAGAAATAGATGGTTTGATTAGGTGCTTGGGGAAACACCAGTGGGAATATTCTTGAAGGAATGCTCATAGAAAGGATAGGAAAAGAGTCAGGAAGAATTTGCATGATAGAAAATGTAACCTATTTTTAAGATAGATGCCGTGGTTAACAGAGGCAAAAACTGAGAAAAGACGAGTATACTTAGGATTAAAATGTATGTGTAGTTGATTTATTAAGTGTGTTGATGGAACCCTTGGAGAAAACAGTTCAGAAAAATAATGGGGACGAAAGTCATATTTTAGTGATTGGAGAATGAATGGAAGGTGGAGAAGGGGACATGATGAGTATAGCTTATTATTTCTCGAGGCTTGACTAGGAAAGAAAGCTTGGGAATAGTGCAGCAGGTAGTTGTAAATGCAGGGTTAAAGGAAGAATAGTTTTGTGAGATATGAGAAACTTGAGCATATTTTATATAAAGTCAGTGAAAAGAGGGATAATGATACAACAAAGTAAGGGAGAAAAAAAAAAAAACTTAAGAAACCAGAATTCCAGAAGAGGCTACTTTGTAACAACCAAAAGACTTCTTTCCTCTTAATCTTCTCTGTGACCACCAAATTATAATGCCTTATATCAGTCCTACTCCTGATTATTGCTTCTAGAACTACTCAATTTTGCTAAAGAAAATTGAAAACATCATATATATGTATATATATGTATATATATGATAGGTACAGTTATGGATATTTTATAGATGAGGAAACAAAAGTTATGCAACCTGCCCCAAATCTTAAACTGATCAGAAGCCAACTGGGTAGACATATATGGGTTTATAACATTTTATCTGAATGTTTAGCCATCAAATTACACTCAATTTCAGAGTCTGTATGTGGTGACAGTACCAAGAAAATATCACTTGTGAGGTGTTGCAGCAGCCAGCTGGACTTTCTCAGTGTGTCATCCATCCATCCATTCATTCATCCATCCATCCATCCAAAAAACACTTTTTGAGGACTTTCTCTGTCTAATTCTGAGCTGGGAGATGATTGAATATAGACCTGACTAGGATCCACCTGCAACAAGCTTCTTTGACAGCAAATCCAAAAACTCATTTCACCACTGGATTGGGAGATCCCTTAGAGCAAGAATCATGTCTTATTTGTATTTCTATGCAGTCCCTGGCATAAAGTAGGCCTTAGGTAAATTTCATTTTGATGTACGATATGGCTCCTGTCTTCCTCTCCAACTTTATTTTTCATCAGTCTGCCTCTTAATCTCTAGTGTTCAGCTCCATGGGTCTCCGTTTTGCTTCCGGAACATACCAAGTTTTGCCCTAGTACATAAGCAATTGTTCTTCCCTTTGACTCCAATATTCCTCCCCAGAAATTCTATTAGTTGGCTGAGACATATATATTACTTCTTAGCACCAATATGAATCCTCAGAATGGCCTTTCCTTACCACACTATCTAAAAAGAGACATCCTTTCACTCTCAAGGATATTACAAGTATCAGTGCATCCCCACAATCTGCCTGCCATCGTTTACTCTCCAGAGACTTAAGGTAGTTTTGTTTTGTTTTAATCTTGTCCTAAGTTTATAATCATTATCTGCAGAAAGGTTGATGTGCTTGGAAACTTACTATTAACATGTTTTGATTTTTTAAAAAATTCTGAAAAGATTTTGCATCACTAGAAAAGTGCATTTTTAGGTATTTTCTTAAAAATAAGACATTAAAAGTTTACATTTTTAATAATAGTCTTCAAAATAAAAAATGTGGAGATCTATTTCCTGATAATACTCTGCCTCTAGGTTGCTGTTATATTTTTTTTTTTTACAAATCTCTATTTCTGCTTCAATTCAGTTAGTAAAGCTTTTAAATATGGCTAAGAAACTTACAGGGAGAGGCTTAAGCATTAGGAGTATCTGACTCATTGACTCAAAGACTGCAAGGACTCTGCAATAGCAATAGAGGTCCCACATTTTCAGAAAATGTTTGAGTTTAACAGTTTTCTGAATCAAGAAACCTATACTGTCTATAACCCATTTTTCTTTTTCTTAATTACATTTTTATATTCCAAACTTACAAAAATGATTAGTGCACATTATGAGGTAATTACCTTCCAACTTCATTTTAATTAACGATGCTATTTTTGGAGACAGCAGTGACACACATAACTCACATAGCTTCGATATTTATATTTTTGTTACTCTCTTTTTAACTCAAATGACTATTTTATTCCCTTCAGATTTATCAAAATCAGCGCTCTCCTGGGCTCCCACTTAGTATGCTAAGCTTTATTTTAAAGCAGATTTTTGTAGTGGAGAACATTAGGGGTTTATAATGGCTAAGTCAGCAGACCTTTAACTATAGTTACAATAAAGGGCATCTCAAGCGGAGAGATCATGCTCCTACAAAAATCTCCACAGTAATATCTCCAAGCTAAAGAGGAACAAGAGCCCCTGATTGGCACTTTGTTACTTGAATGGTCCCCCACTGATGAGGCAGAAAGGACATTAAGGATGGTTTTAGCACAATCTAAAATCTCGCTGATGCCAGACTTAAAGCGGTGAAAGCCATAATGCCATTTCTAAAATATGCTCTGGAATCATGAAAGCTTTGCTTTCCAAGACACCCAGGACTTATTCTTCTTCCTACTTATTACTTGTAAAAGACCCTCTTCATCATTATGTCTCCTGTCTTCCACTGCTCAAGACAAACTAGGGAATCATCTTCATTTATATGCAGCACGTTCTTTCTGTTGCTGGTGCCACAATATAAATGTGTTTTATTAAAAATTAAAAATATTGGTTTTACTCTCCGTCAGGATGAAAAGTGAAGTCTCATTTTCATTTTCCGTCCTGTTTTCTCACTCCCATCCTTCTTGCATTGTACCTCAGGACACTGCTATTAACAGATAGGCCACATTCCCAGAGACCTTAAATTCTGTCAGCCTTTCCTGAACTCTCAGTCACGAGACAATAACAGAAGGCAAAGGACTTTTCAAAGGATAGGTAAGGAGATGCCATGCTCCACTGGGATTAAACCTTTTTCTTGATCTTGTGTCAGAATGATACGGAGAGAAATATATGTGGTGTCTTATCATCTTACGGCACATGGCTCTTAAAAGTTGAAAAGGCTATTATACATTGAGGAAAGTTAAAGGGCCAGAGAATTACCTCACAGTATTCACTTCTCTTTGAAAAATAAAAATAACAGGGCATATTCTGGATGGTGTTCCCATGGAAGTTTGCTATATGGCATGCTTGTTTCCCTTTTGTAATGTTAACTTTCAGGCTCCTGTTGGTATTTTTGGAAAGCAGAGAAGCATGTATTCTGTTAGTTGCCAAAATTGGCTCCACAGAGCAGCATGCTTTGCCATTTGAAGGTTAAATTCCTTTCAAAGAGACTTGTTGGAAGTGCTCTTCTCACTCCTATTAACTAGTGGAACTGTCTGACCTTTATAAGTGCAAGTCAATATTCACACTGTCAGAGGAGTATCAGTGGGAGTAATCTTTTCAGTCCCAGAGAGAAACAGTTTGCCACAGGCAGATCATGAACAGAGAGGGGGAAGATGGTGAGCAGTGACATAAAACACTTTTAAGTGAATTCGAACAATGTCTTTGACACAGCTAGGAATTTTATTCAATTTTAGTTATAACAGTGCCTACTGGTCCCTCTAAACTGCAAAGGTGTCATTTTGAAATAATAAAGACATAGAATGTGAAACGAAGCCTGTGAAATGAGCTCATCCCTTTTTATTTGTACCTTTGAGAACACAGGTGGCTCTTTCTCCCAAAATATACATCTCTGAAAACCATTCAGAAATGAACATTATTATTTTTAATGAGCACCAATGATCCTTCTTCCCTCCACACAAGACTTAACACTGGGGTGACATTTTAATAAACTTGAAAGAGGGAATTCTTTTTTTTTTTTTTTTTTTTGCCTTTTGTACCCCAAATTGCCATAAGTTTAACTTCAAAGCAATTAAAAAAAAAAAAAAATTTATTTATTTATTTTTGGCTGTGTTGGGTCTTCATTTCTGTGCAAGGGCTTTCTCTAGTTGTGGCAAGCGGGGGCCACTCTTCATCACGGTGCGCGGGATTTTCACTGTCGTGGCCTCTCTTGTTGCGGAGCACAGGCTCCAGACGTGCAGGCTCAGTAGTTGTGGCTCACGGGCCCAGTTGCTCCATGGCATGTGGGATCTTCCCAGACCAGGGCCCGAACCTGTGTCCCCTGCATTGGCAGGCAGATTCTCAACCACTGCACCACCAGGGAAGCCCCAAAGCAATTTTTTTGAATAAGTCATTTTCCAATGTGATAGTCACAAAATAAAAGTAAGGAAGGGAACACTATAATGTTGGTTTAAATTTCGGTTGGTTTTCTCTTCATTAATATATCATTATAATTACATGTGTGATCAAGTATGCTATTACAGGGCTTATTTTAATGAAAGCATCTATCAACAGGCGTATTTTTTAAAGATTGCGTAAAATATTCAGTTACTATTCCTATCAATGGATAGAACATACTTTAAGAATGAAAAGAAATCTTGAATATTACTTAAGTGTGTTGTTGTTATTAGTGGAATTAATGCAGTATGTTTGAAACTATTTCATTTGTATAATAGAATTGAGCAAATGATTTAATATATCGATATCACTGGGAATTAAGTTCTCACTATGGAAAAAAGGAGATATGATAGAAAATGGAAGGAAAAAGAAAACTTTCATGTTCTTTATTTGGAGATCAGAATAAAACATAATTTAATATATATGTATAATGCATATAGGTAGGTACACAAATATACATAATTCTAAACATTTATGAATGTAATTTTATAATTATATAGGAAAGTACTCAAACACTGATGGGAATGAATTGACAGACGAAAGATGTTAAGAGGACTCTCACTGGCCAAATTTAGGACATACTAAGTATGAAAATAAGCAATGATAGAAATGGATGATGATACTGAATTACAATCAATCCATTAATTTATACTGACAGTTATTTTAAAAAATAAAATTTAGGGTGACAGATAAATATCTTATTTACAAAAAAATAATAAGGCCAAATAAACTATTAAATATAGAAGAAATTATAGACATAACACATCACCATTTCACAACCACCATAGCAATAATAGACTCAGGAAAAAGTCATCAATAGATGATAAAAACACTGATAAGATATCAGTAAAGTTTGTAAGATATCTTTGAAAAACAGGATATGCATGCAGGCTCAATGCATTGTTTTATAAATTATTTATTAATTACCAAGGGAAGAAGTACCTTTTCAACAGATATATCTGGTGAAGACCATTTTAATCACATGACTAAATATCACCTATAATACAAATTGACATCATGTGCTTTGCAATATGATGAACTATTCACCCAGGTAGTACTTCCACCTAAATTTCTTAACCTGAATCTAATCAGGAAAAAAATGAAGAAACAATTAGAAAACCCAAATTAAGGGATATTCTGTAAAACAATCTAGAATAGACTCTCTAAAAATGTCAACATTCTGTTGTTTTTAAAAAGAGAAAAAAGTCTGTGGGAAGTTTATAATTTAAAGGAAACTAAAGAATATATGATAACTGCATGAAATGTGCAAACCTTATTTGCATTCTGGATCTTAAAAAAAGTTTATAAAACACATTACGGGGATAATTGATAGTAGGTAGAATTTAATATAGGCTATGTATTAGATAATAGTATTGCATCAGTGTTAAATGTCCTTTCTATGACAATTTTATTATGGTTATGTAAGAGAATGTCCCTCTTCTTAGATGATTAATATTTCATGCTGAATTAATTAGAGATGAAGTGTCACAATATTTGCAACTAATACTAAAATTGTTTATTAAATAATATGCAAGAGAGAGAGAGAGAGAGAAAGGCTGAGAGAGAGATTAGGACTGAAAGAGACACAGGGAGAAAATTAGTAAAATATTAACAATTGACATATATAAGGAAAGGGTATTTGCTGTTCTTCAAACATCAAAAAGTTCCTGCAACGTTTTGATAAATTTAAAGTCTTTCAATATAAAATTTGTGAAAAAAGGAAAAAAGCACAGTGATTTTTCTTGCTGTTGTATATCCCCCATAAAAGAATAAAAAGGATTGTTAGTGTATCACATTATATCTTTGTATTACTTATAATATGATGTCTAACAATAAATTCCTTATAAGATATAGTAATTTATGTAGACAATTCAAATCACCATAGAAATTTAGAGCTACAAGGGTTTTGAGAGTCAGAGAAAATTGTAGAATCATAAATTCCCACTTACTATGTATTAACCTTTTGATCAGGTTTTCTCTTTCCTGTATTTTAAATCTCTCTCCGTTTTTTTTTTCTTTTCAATCAGCATTTAACATGCTCTAGTTTCCCTCAACTTAAAAAATAAAAATAACCTCCTTTTCTCAAGCCAAAGCCTGCCTCCAGGTGCCACTTATCCTGCTTTCCTCCTTCACATTTAAACCTTTGATTCACTCTCCTCACCTGAGACCCCTTCCACACACACAACTCACCACTCTACTGACACAACTCTTGTCAAGGACACCAATGACTCGATTGTTGTCTGATCCAGTGACTACCTTGCAGTCCTTTTCCTTCTCTTGCTCACACTCTAGAGATCATTTAACAAGGTTAATTTCTTTCTTCTTCAGGAGGGAAAAATCAAAGGGAAAAAAAAAAAAAGGAAACTTCCCTTAGCTTCCACATTTCTTTCATTATTTTAGGTCTTTTATTATCAGTCTCCTTTGCAGTTTCTATAACTGCCCTGGTTCCTTAAGTGTTTGTGATTGACGGATATCTGTCCTAGTTGTGTTTTTTTTTCTCTCATAATATCTAGCAAATATTTCATTTGATCTTATGTTTTCAATAACCACCTATATGCTGGAGGCTATGGAATCTAAGCAGAACAAACATCTGTTGTAATTCAAAACTTTTATTTCCTGTTTACTATAAGCTATTTTCTTTTGGTTATCTTGCAGATATCTGAAATTGAACATGTCCAGATTTTGTAATTCCATTAATGTACTCTGTAGTAATGGAATGTTTCTTATTCAGAAATAATTATAAAATGCCTACTACAGGCCAGGTTCTTTCCCAGGAGCTTGTATTCAACAGGCAACAAAAGAGAGATTCTTGACCTAGCAGAGCTTACATTTAATTGTCCAGAAATCTGAATGGCATCTTTAATGTAATTCACTGCCCCATCAAATCAGATATGCCCTCAATTCACTTTTAATCTGTTCATTTCTCTCTGAGAATAATATATTCCTATTCTCCATTTTCTATAATATCAAGTAATTACTAGAATCAGTTTTAAACTCGTGCCAAGTTTAAACCCATGCCGGTTGATCAATTATAACTTCACATTAGTAACCATGCTTCTGAAAACCAACCAATTAGTAGCAGACAGTTATCAGTGCCACGATCGACATCCCCCCCCTCTTGAAAGTCTGCCAAGTCCTGAACATGTTATTTTGTTCCATTTTTTGTTTCTCAAAGCCTATGTAAGATCAGGAATTTGTTTTGTTGAGAGGTACTATGTCTTACATGCACAGCTCTCCCTTGATTACCAAGAAAAAATTCAGCTTTTTTTTCTGATATTGAATGTTGACATCTTCCTCCCACATTTCCACTCTCATTTTCATGACTTTAAGCTGTACATTAATCATATCCACCTGAGTTATTGCAACAGCTCCTTCGTTGGTCCACCTGGCACTATCTGTTTCTCTTCATTCTTTGAACCTCAAACAATTCATTATGAGGCCAGTATTACCTTGATACCAAAAGTAGGCAGACACATCACCAAAAAATAAAATTGCATAACAATATATCTTATGAACAGAGAGGCGGAAATCCTCAACAAATATTAGCACACTGAATCTAACAATATATAAAAAGTGTTATACATCATGACCAAGTGGGAAAGTCAACCAAGGTAGCCCATATTAATAGAATAAAGGACAAAACACCACGGTCATCTCAATTGATGCAGAGAAAGCATTTGACAAAATCCAACACCCATTCATGATAAAAACACTCGACAAACTAGAAATATAGGGGAACTTCCTCAACTTTATAAGGGCATCTATGGAGAACCCCCAGATAACACTATGATTAATATGAAAGAGCAAATACTTTCTAAGATCAGGAAAAGTAAAAGATATTCACTGTTGTTGCTTTTATTTAATATTGTATTGGATTTCTAGCCAGAGCAGTTTGTCAAGAAGAAGAAATAAATGGCATCAAGATTAAATAGGAAAAGTAAAACTATCTCTGTTTATGTTACCAACCAGGTCCTCAGACTCCTTAATCAATAGAAATTGATATGATGAATTGCCAGATCAATTCAGGCAAGGCTTTATTGGGGCTCATGCTGTAGCACGAGGGAGCAAAAACAAGTAAGGGGTGCCCTTGCTGGCTCCCCAAGGGGGCAAGCTGACCCCTTAAATGGGGTGAGGGTAGGGGCAGATCGGTGGGTTGGGTTGGAGGGGTGGCTTCAGTGGTCTGCCCACCCCCTTGGTAATGCTGTATGCAGGAATCATGCACAGTACCTTGCTTTTGCTCCTGACACCTCAGAAGTGGCAGTTGGGTTTTGGTCTTTTTGTATCCTGTTCATAATTTGCCATAATTCGGGCATGCGTGCAGTTATTTTTAATTTCTTATAGTTTCTTTGTATTTTGTTGCTCAAGGAGGTGTTTGTACAGGTGCAAGCACTGCAGCAAAGGGTCCCAAGTCCCAGCCTGTCTCATTGACGCAACATGAATGACATGATTTATATATGTACAATCCAGGGTGATCCACAAAAAAACTTTTAGAACTAATAAATGAGTTCAGCAAGGTTCTAGGATATAAGATCAATATAGAAAAGCCCATTGTATTTCTATATACTAGCAATGAACAATTTGGAAATTATATTAATAAAACAATTTCATTTACAGTAGCATCCAAAACAATTTAAAATTCAGGGATATATTTAATAAAAGAAATGCATGACTTGTACACTCAAGACTACAAAACATCACTGAAAGAAAATAAAGAAGCCCTGGGACTTCCCTAGTGGTCCAGTGGTTGGGAATCCACACTCCCAATGTGGGGGCCCCAGGCCCCAGGATGCCTGGTCAAGGAACTAGATTCCTCATGCCAAAACTGAAAGATCCCACGTGCTGCAACAAAGATCCCGTGTGCCACAACTGAGACCCGGCACAGCCAAAATGAATAAATAAATAAATAAATAAATATTTTTTAAAAATAAAGAAGCCCTAAATAAATGGAAAAAAAAATCTTATGTTTATAGATTGGAAGACTTACTATAGTTAAGAAAGTGATACAACCCAGATTTGATCTGTGGATTTACCAAAATCCTTATTAAAAAATCCCATTTTCCTCTTTTGGCAGAAATTGACAGGTTGATCCTAATAGCCAAAGCCATCTTAAAAAGAACAAAGCTGAAGGACATATACTTCCTGATTTCAAAACTTATTACAAAGTTTCAGCTATCAGAACACTGTAGTACTGGGATAAGAATAGCAATTAAACCAATGGAATGTAATTGAGATTCCAGAAATAAACCCATACAATATGACAAATGATTTGCAACAAGAGTTCCAAAACCATTTAATGGGGAAAAAAATGGTCTCTTCAACAAATAGTGCTGGAACAATGGAATATCTACATGCCAAAGGATGAAGTTAGACCCCCTACCTCACTCCATATACAAACATCAATTCAGAATGGATAAAAAAACTAAAAGTAAGACCTAAAACTATAAAATTCTTAGAATAAAACATAGAGGAATACCATTGTAAACTTGAACCATGCAATCATTTCTTATATATGATAACAAAGTATAAGTAACAAAAGAAATTATAAACTGGACTTCATCAAAATCAAAAAGTTTTATTCTTCAAAGGACACCATCAAGAAAGTAAAAGCACTAGAGACTTTACCCCAGAATATATAAAGATCTCTTTCATTTCAACAAAAAGACAAATAACCCAATTTAAAAATAGGCAAAGACCTGAAAAGATATTTCTTAAAGAAAATATAGAAATGGTTAAAAGCACAAGAATGATGTTCAGTATGGTTAGTCATCAGAGAAATGCAAACCAAAATCACAATGAGATACCACATTGTGAGATATCTCACAATGAGATAACCACTCCGAAGATGGTTAAAGAAAAATTTTAAAGATATATAATAAGAAGGCTGGCAAAACTGTGGAGAAAATGGTAACCCTCATACATTGTTGGTGGTAATGTAAAATAATAGAGCCATTTTGAGGCGGTTTGTTCCTCAAATTGTTAAATCTATAGCTATCATAACCCAGAAAGTCCACTCCTAGGTACATTTCCAAGAGAAATGAAAACCTACGTCCATATAAAATCTTGTATGTGAAGGTTCATAATGGTATTATTATGATAGCCAAAAATGAAAACAAATATTCATCAACTGATGAATGGATAAACAAATGTGATATATTATTCACCCATACAAAGGAATGAAGTATTGATACATGCTATAGTATAAATGAGTCTTGAAAACATGATGCTAAATAAAATAATCCAGTCATAACAAACTTATTGTATGATTCTATGTATATGAAATGTCCAGACTAGGCAAATGCATAGGGACAGAAATAGATTAGTGGTTTTTAAGGGCTGAAAAGAGGGACAAATGCAGAGTGAATGCTAATAAGCATGAGGTTTCTTTTTTTAGGATGATGAAAATATTCTGGATTAGATATGACGGTTGAACAACTCTGAATTTCCTAAAAACCAATGAATTGTATATTTTAAAGAGTGAATTTTGTGTTACATGATTTATTTCTCAATAAAGCTTTCATAAAAATAAAAACAACCTGAAGTAATTGTCTAAAGTGAAACTCTAACCTTGTTAAATCTAATTTTTAAAAAACACTTTCCAATGGCCTCTTCTTGTATTTAGGATAAACTTCAAAGGCTTTGACTTGGGCTTCTTTTTTTGTTTGTTTTTTTAATAAATTTATTTATTTTGGCTGTGTTGGGTCTTTGTTGCTGTGCACGGGCTTTCTCTAGTTGTGGGGAGCGGGGGCTACTCTTCGTTGCGGTGCGCGGGCTTCTCATTGTAGTGGCTTCTCTTGTTGCGGAACATGGGCTCTAGGCGCACGGGCTCAGTAGTTGTGACATGCGGGCTTCAGTAGTTGTGGCTCGCGGTCTCCAGGGTGCAGGCACAGTAGTTGTGGTGCATAGGCTTAGTTGCTCCGTGGCATGTGGGAAATTCCTGGGCCAGGAATCAAACCCATGTCCCCTGAATTGGCAGGCGGATTCTTTACCACTGCGCCACCAGGGAAGTCTGACTTGGGCTTCTTGTACTCTTTGTATGGTGATCTCTGAGTAATTCTAGTTTCATTTCTTGGCATTCCCTGCCCCAAATATAGATACTCCAAACTCTATGCTTCTGTCATATTCAACCTCCTTCAAGTCTGTACCTCTAGAACTTTGAGTTCTTTATGCTGAATTTTTGAAACAGCCCTTCTCCATCTTTTAGTCCACTATGAAACTTCCTTTGTCCATCACTCATTATTAATAGGTTAGATATACTTGTTCAATTATTCCATAAGATACTAATAGGTACTCTACTTGACTATAATTGCTTGTTTAATTTTTTGCCTCTCCCACTAGACTGGAAAATCTATGAAGGTGGAAATTGTGTCTCTTCTGGTCCCATTTTCATTCTCAGTGCTAGAAGTAACAAAACACATGTTTGTTGAATGAATGTATCAGTGAATGAGCTCACACTGTGTTATTTTCTGAGTACTCTTTTGGATGATGGCTTTAGAAATAATTCTAATTAATGAAGCTGGACATTTTTCTAAAAAATATTAAATTTTTCTTACAGAAAATTTACCTGAATTTGTATTCCATATTTATGATGTTGCAAAACTGCTACCTTGATAGACATTATAGTAGGACCGTCCCTGTGGGTACATTTCTAACTATGAATATCTGTGTCTTCACAAGCATCCTTAGTCTTCATGTAAATAATGCTTGATCATCTGAATAATTAGTTTCTGCTTAATAAAAATAAAAAAAATAATATAAATAAAATTTCACAGCATCATATAGCTTGAAGGATGAACAAGAATTTGAGTTTTCTTTTCAAAACAACTCTATTCTTCCCGTCTAACATCAAAAACTTATTTTGGTCAAACAAGTCAGTTTCCATAATCCTATGTCTGCTCAAAGTCAGCTATGCAGAGATTAAGACTACATAGGCCTCTTAACAGATTTCCAAGTCAGCTCTGCAGTTTGTTTTAATAAAAGCATTTGTGTCAACTTACATTTTCAGGTAGGTTATATTATTAAAACAGACAGGCACAAAGATGGTAGAATGTTTGTTTAAAACCAATAAAGATGGGACTTCCCTGGTGGTGCAGTGGTTAAGAATCCTCCTGCCAATGCAGGGGACACGGGTTCGATCCCTGGTCCAGGAAGGTCCCACATGCCGCAGAGCAGCTGGGCCCGTACGCCACAAGTACTGAGCCTGTGCTCTAGAGCCCGCGAACCACAGCTACTGAAGCCCGTGTACCTGGACCCCGTGCTCCACAACAGGAGAAGCCACCGCAGTGAGAAACCCATGCACCGCGGTGAAGAGTGGTCCCCACTCGCAGCAACTGGAGAGGGCACGCTAGCAGCAACAAAGACCCAATGCAGCTAAAAAAAAAAAAAAAAAAAAAAAAACCAACAAAGATGACGATGTTTTCCATCTAAATAATGGGGTCTATTTGATAATGCTGGATTAGTAATTAGTGATTTGTTAGATAATGCTTACTTGGTGATTAATTAATGTAACGTACTGTGATACAATCACAGCTTAACAGGTGTATTAGTCAGGGTTCTCCAGAGAAACAGAGCCAATAGGATGTAGAAGTGAGAGAGAAAGAGAGAGAAAGAGAGAGATTGATTGATTGGTTGATCATAAGGAATTGACTCATGCAATTGTGGAGGCTGATAAGTTCTAAGATTGGTAGCTGGCAAGCTGGAGACCCAGGAGAGCTGATAGTGTGGTTTCAGTCTGCAGATCGACAGACCTGAGACTCAGAAGAGCCAGTGTTTCAGTTTGAGTCTGAAGGCAGGAAAATAAACAAAACAAAACGAAACACTATGACCCAGCTCAAAGGTAGTCAGGCAAGAGGAACTCCCCCTTATTTGGGAGAAGGTCAGCCTTTTGTTTTATTCAGGCCTTCAACAAATTGGATGAGGCCTACTTACATTAGGGAAGGAAATCTCCTTTACTCGTTTTATTGATTTAAATATTAAATTCATCCAAAAACACTCTCACAGAAATGCCTGTAATGATGATTGACTAAATTTCTGGGCACCCCATGGTCCAGTCAAGCTAGCACATAAAAGTAATCATTACAACAGGCATTTATTATGTGCATCTATTAGGTATTTTCCTTTTTGTTATTATATTTTTCTTTTTTGAGGAATTGATAATAGGTGGACTTTTGAGGAGGTGGTAATAGGTGAAATTCCTTGTGCTCCAGTTTTCAAATTTGTATCTGTGGTAGGCAGAATTCTAAGATAATCCCCAATGAGTCATGCCTTTGTATAATCATCTTGAGTGGGAATTGAACTTGTGACTTGCTTCTAGCCATTAGAATATGGCAAAGGCTTTCGGAAAGTCATTCCCTTGTTGTTATACAGTACCAGATGCTCTTTTGTTTTAGCAGACTGGAATAAGAGTTTCTCCTGCTGGCTTTGAAGAAGTAAGTGGCAATATTATGAGAGCACTAAGTAGCAAGGAACAGTCAGGGCCTCTAGTTGCTGAGAGTTGCTAACAGCCAGCAGGAAAGCAGCGACCTCAGTCCTACAACCACAAGAAATTAAAATTTTCTGACAGTCACGTCCGCAGCCTGGCAAACAACTAGATTGCAACCTGTGAGATGCTGAGCAGAGGACCCAGTTAAACCATGCCTAGACTCCTGATCCATCAAAACTGTGAGATAACAAATGTATGTTGTTCTAAGCCTCTAAGTTTATAATAATTTGTTAAGCAGCAGTATAATTAATGCAGTATCCCTGCTGCAAAACTCTGCTCTGACCTCAGCATTAAAAACTTTTCTAGTCATATTTTGAAAAGTTGGTGGGCAAATTGCATTTAATTACAGCATACTAGGGCCAGACATAGAAGGTCCAAAAATCAGATTGAGAATTGAGACCTGTGCAGGGGCAGGGCTAAAAGAAATTCCAGTCTGAAAAACAGTAAAGATTTGACTTAGAAATTGAACATGAAGCAAAAGTGTGTTGGCAACAAGTGCAAAATGTATTCAAGTATAGTATGGGGGATTAGAGAGTAGGCATATTTTGATATCTAAGCAGGTTCTTCCTGTTGCCAAGTTTGTAAAATCATAGCAGGGGTTTGGCTTCCAGGCATAACACTCAAATATCTAAGAGAAACTACACAAAGTCAAGGCTCTATTCTAATGAAAGCCAGCAGCCTAAGTAAGTAGGAGCAGGATTTAGGGCTGTTAATAAGACAGTTTCTCACTTATGAGAACGGGATTACGTGTAACAAATTCTGAAACTCCAGTATCTGTAATATAGTTACTTTTAATTAGGTTTAATTCAGAGAGTTCTAGATTTCTTCCTCATCTGTGACAAAATAAATATCATTGACATCTAAACAGTTAAAGCAAAGATCTTTGTACTAAATTACAGAGTAGAATACAAATACATATATACATAAAATGACCCTTTTATTCCTGAGTAGCCCACAGGTGCTATAGAATGAGGACCTCCCTGAGAGGTTCCAGCTGCCTGATTATCACTGAGTACCCATAGTAGGGGAAGGAGGGTTGCAGTAAAAGACAGATTTGGGCCCAAGCCCATGTCTCTGATACTGTTCAGAAAACATCCACAGCAACAACCCAAACTTTTCTCACAAGATGATTTAATGAAAAGTTATTAGCAGTTGGTCACTGCCTACCTCGTTCCAAACTGAATCAGTTCACGAAACATTTGGCGTTCCTTTTAACTTTTTTTTTCCTCATTTGTCTAACAAATCCACTTATCTCTCTTTGCCTTTATTCAATGAGCAGCAACCCTAGATTTTTCTTGCTACTCTTAGATGCACATTTACCTAATAAGTGATTGTAAGAAATAGTTATACAAGTTTTTAAATGTTTGCTGAGTAATTCTCAATATAAACTCTTTCACATCATCTCTTAATACCGAGAGTACATAAACAGTACAAGTATGCAGGCACAACTGGATGGAAAAAACAACCTAAGATTATTTTGTCACATTAGGAGTCCCTGTCTCAGGTCAGGCTGGTCCTAGAGAAGGAACCGAACAAGTCAAATGGCTGCGGCTTAGAATTAAAGGAATATAGAGTCTAATAATGAGGTTCCAAACAATATTACTGAAGCCAGCTCTCTGTAAGGCCAGCATTCAACTAAAATTTCTCATTTAGGTTCAGACAAAATTATAAAATTTTCAGTATCATATTCCCAATTCCCCACGATCTGGACACACTATATATTTCTAATCTTAAGTATTGCTCTTGATTTTTGTACTCCAGCCAAAAATAGATACTTTTCATTTTAGTCTAGGATGTCCTATCATTTTTGACCCCTTTATATGTGCTCTCTCTGTTCTTTTTGTCTGGAACACCATTTATCTGATATTACTTGCTGGAATACTTCAGTTTCCTTAAGTTTTACACCTTATATTCTGCCTAAAAACATGGTAAAATGTTTTTGTCCTAAAAGAAATATGTCCTAAATGCTGTTCTTGCTTTCAATTATTTCCCTATCTTTCTTTCATTTATACCCAAAATCATCTTATAGTATTACTGCCAGCAAGATAGCTGACTAGATATCCTAGAAAAAAATGTTCCTCCCACTGTAGGCATCCTAAAAAATGCTAAGTAAAATACAACCACCAACCTTGTGCTCTCAAGAAAATAAGTGAAGTCTGCAGGTGGTGGGAGTGATAAAGCAGAAAACAAGTTTTTTATGAGGATGCTGAAACCACAGGTGCCTTGAGGCTGTATACAGATCTTATTAACCTAGAATCCTGGGAAAGTAAAATCTTCTTCTGAGATTTCACATGTGAAGGTCTTTCTCCTTTCATTGGGGATTGAAATTTGTTATTTATATTACCTATATGGTCCAAGACACCCTAAGTTGGAACATTAATTTTAAAATTATTATTGCCTGGTGGTGCCTAGCAGAAAGAAATAAAAATATTCTCTGAAGGGATTCACCTCCATTTAGGACACATAGATTCCCACATGTAAAATCCTGCCAAAGTTGAGCTCACAATAAAACATTTCCAAAAGTAGAAATAAACAAGCCACCATAACTAACAATTACTGGAAATAACAAGCAGCAAAATGAGAAACTAAAAAAACTACAGATATTGAAAATTTGGAAACAGAATATATGCTAAGTGTGTTTAAAAGATCTAAACAAATAAAGATTTTACTTGAATAAATAAAGAAGAAACTTTGAAAACATACCTAGCATTATTCAATGAAGGAGAAAGAAGTTACGTCCACACGTCAGAAAAATAGTCCAACTGGAAAAAGGTTTCCATGTAATATATGAAATAAAGTACTAGGAGGACTCATGGAAGAATATTTTATAACCTCTGAGTGTATAAATTCTTTCTGAAAATAAAAATTCAAAAAAACATTAAAGAAAGGACTGAAAAATTCCTCTATAGAAACGTAAAAAAATTCTGCATGGTAACATCCAACAACAACAAATTGAAAAGAAAAATGACAAAGTGGGAAAAAAATTGTGACTCATATCACAGAAAAAGAAAGTTGAGACAGCCTCCCTTATATTAATAAAGTATGCCTACACATTGAAAAGAAAAAGACTAAACTTCAGTATAATATGGGTATAGGATATGAACATGTAGTTCTCAGTAAAAGAAATATAAATAACTTTTAAACATGAAAATGCCTTTCAAACACCAATATAAAGGCAATGCCAATTAAAACAACTAGGAAGTAATGTATCAGATATCAGATTAATAATATTGCAAACATCTGATGATACACTGTACTATTTAGACTGCAGGTTACTAGACTCTGTCATACATTGCAGATGGGACTGCAAATGACTTTAATCCTAAGAGAGTGCAATTTGACAGAATTATTAAGACAATAGATTCATATAACTTTGACCCAGCAAATCTACATGAACATTGATTTATACATTAAGTTATTTATTGAAAGATCGCTAATAATAAAATGATATAAATAATCTAAATATCCATTATTAGAGGGTTGAAAAAATAAATTAAGGTATATTCATAAATGGACTACTATGCATCTATTAAATATCACAATAAGGAAGCTCCCTATGTACTGACAGAATCACCACCATAGTATATTATAATAACAAAAAAAAGATACCAAGTTGAAGAAAATTGACTATTGTATATGCAGATGGTGATAATGCTTATCACCATTTGTGATAAAAAAGGATGAGAACTCATAGTTTAACTGCTTTAATAGGTATAAAAATATCTCTATATTAGCTCCAAATAGCATTAACAAAAATATTAACAGTAGGTCATGGGAATCAGGTGAATGGGGTTCAGAAGAGAGTTTTCATAGTATTTCTTTGTATCATTCAAGGTCATGTCAAGAAAGTGAATTCAATAGATGGTTCAACTGAAGATATTTTTAACCAGGAGGTTTCAACTAAGCATTAGGCAAAGTTGAAGAAATTAACAAGAAAATTTGAGGCACCTAGAGATTAACAACGCTAGGAAGCCATTATACCTGCTACCAATAGAAAAGGGGAGGGAATAGTTTTGTAGGAATTCAATGACAGCCCCTGTAATAAAAGACCACCTGGTCAGATCTGTGGTTGGAGTGGGATTCAGCAACTGGCAGAATCCCTAGCCAAAGCAGAGGAAAGGGGGAAGAAATATTTATATTTCTCTTCCCTCCAGCCCTCTCATCTTCTCCCTGTGCCTTTCATTAGACAAACTCAACCAGAAGCCAGATAGCAAGGAACCCTAGCAATGCAGTCCATAAGGGTGAGTTGGAGCACAGAGCAGGAGAAAGAATAATAAAAATATATTCTTATATGCAAATTAAAATCGGAATTATATACTGTGTGGCACAGAGATTGAAAAACTTGTCTGACGACTCTGTGTTAGTAAGACTTTGGCTCAAAAGCAATTCTTGTACATGACCAATGGATAGGTAAATTGATAGACCCTTTGGAAAGCAATTCAGCAATGTCTAAATAGTTAAAGTTGAAGACGCACATTCTTATGAACCAGGAATTCCATCCTACAATAAGTCATTCTAAGGAACCTCACTCATTTGCACCTGGATACATGCACCAGAATGTTCACCACAGTTTCTCAGTAATAGTATAGATGATGACAAATCACTTGAATATCCATTAACAAGACAGTGGAAATTTGTGCCATATTCATTTCATACAACAAAAGAGTGGACAGCAGTGAAAGTGAATGAATTAGAACTACATCTATCAAACACAAATATCACACAAAAAAGACAAATTGTTGATGATATTATTTATGTAAAGTTTAGCAGCATGCAGAATTATATATTGTTTAGGGATAATAATAAGGATAATGCCATATTCAGGATAGAGCTTAGCTCTGAGGCCTGACAGATAGGTATGCAGAAGATTTTCTTCTTTGAAAACTGTTTCTTTTTTCTTAAGTTATGAAGTGAGTATGATAGTGCTTATTATATTTTGATAAGTTCTTAGGTATATCTGAAATATAATAAAATTTAAGAATACATTAAATAGGACCAAAGTAAAAAATATATATGTATATATATGAGTGTATATGTGTGTGTGTGTGTGTGTATGTATATATATATATATATATATATATATATATATATATATATATAAAATAAAAGAATACATGTATTATGAACCGAATTCTATCCCCCAAAATCCGTACGTTGAAGCCCTAACCTCCAGTGTGACTGTACTTGGACATAGGGCCTTTAAAGAGGTAATAAATTTAAATGAGATCATAAGAGTGGTGCCCTAATCCAAGAAGACTAGTGTCCTTATAAGAACAGAAAGAGATACCAGTGCACGGGGTGGTGGTGAGAGCACACAGAAAAAAGGACATATGAGGTCACAGAAAGAACGCGGCCATCTGAAAGCCAAGGAGAGAAGAGTCAGGAGAAACCAAACCTGTCAACATTTTGAGCTTGGACTTTTAGCCTCCAGAACTATGAGAAAATAAATTTCTGTTGTTTTAGCCACCCAAACTGTGGTATTTTGTTATAGCAGCCCTAGCAAACTAATACAGCATGCAATTTATTTTTTGGTATCCACAGACATTACCTCTGAAATTCTGACATTTCTCTGCCTTTTGATTCAATTTCCTTTCATAATGCTTCCTAACGGTAAAATTCAGTGGTCCTTTAAGTTTTTTTTTTAATATACCTCAATGTATCTCTGAAGAAATGACTGCCATTACACCTCCTTTTATATTCTTTCTTGTTTGTGTTCATACTGTTCAGTTTTACTGATTCTCCTCCAAAATCTATAATCTGCCATTTACTTCCACATTTGTTCATTCTCCATCTGCTGAAAGATAACTTCCCCCAAGTCTATGTCATGCCTCTCTTATGTCTCTTCACTTTTCTTCACAGAATATCGTTAAACTAAATTATTTTCATTATCACACTCATGTAAATAATTCTCAAAGCCATATCTGAAAGCCTTTTCTCTCTCTTATTTCCCAAGGACAGAAACTAACTTCTGTTGGGCACTATGACTAGGTACCAGGTCATTTTATTATGCACTGACATATATTGTCACTTAGTATCTACAACTGCTCTAGGAACACTGAGGGCTCTTAGTCACTGCTATTACAGTAGCTATGGGCGATACAATGTCACAAATAATGTAGTTTAACCAAAAGGAAAAATAATCCCAGCTAATAATGAGAAGACAAAGGCAGAAAGGATCTTAGAGCTAACCACATGTAGAAATGCGTTTCAACCCATACCCTTTTTTTTTTTTTTATTGGAGTATAATTGCTTTACAATGTTGTGTTAGTTTCCGCTGTACAATGAAGTAAATCAGCTATATGTATACATATATCCCCTCCCTCTAGGATCTCCCTCCCAACCCCCCCATCCCACCCATCTAGGTTGTCACAGAGCACCGAGCTGAGCTCCCTGTGCTATACTGCAGGTTCCCACTAGTTATCTATTTTACACATGGTAGTGTATATATGTCACACCTAATCTCCCAATGCATCCCACCCTCCCCTTTCCACCCTCTGTCCACACGCCCATTCTCTACATCTACGTCTCTATTCCTGCCCTGGAACTAGTTTCATCTGTACCATTTTTCTAGATTCCACATACATGCGTTAATATATGATATTTATTTTTCTCTTTCTGGCTTACTTCACTCTGTATGACAGACCTTAGGTCCATCCACAACTCTACAAATGACCCAATTTTGTTCCTTTTTATGGTTGAGTAATATTCTATTGTATATATGTACCACGTCTTCTTTATCCATTCATCTGTCGATAGACACAGGTTGTTTCCATGTCCTGGCTATTGTAAATAGTGCTGCAGTGAACATTGGGGTAAATGTGTCTTTTTGAATTATGGTTTTCTCAGGGTATATGCCCAGTAGTGGGGTTGCTGGGTTATATAGTAGTTCTATTTTAGTTTTTTAAGGAACCTCCATACTCTTCTCCATAGTGGCTGTATCAATTTACATTCCCACCAACAGTGCAAGAGGGTTCCCTTTTCTCCACACTCTCTGCAGCATTTATTATTTGTAGAGTTTTTGATGATGGCCATTCTGACCAGTGTGAGGTGATACATCATTGTAGTTTTGATTTGCATTTCTCTAATAATTAGTGATGTTGAGCAGCTTTTCATGTGCCTCTTGGCCATCTGTATGTCTTCTTTGGTGAAATGTCTATTTAGGTCTTCTGCCCATTTTTGGATTGGGTTGTTTGTTTTTTTTTTGATACTGAGCTGCTTTTGAATGCAGATTTTGCTACTGATTCTCAACCTCTCCTTATAATTTCCAGCTCCACATTGCATTAATACCTCTAAAAACGTATTCTAAAATTGAATTCATAATTTTATCCTCATATCTGTTTTTACATTTTCTTTACCACCTTTATTTCCATTGCCATCTTCTGAGTCAATCAAACATAAAAACTTTGTATTGTTTCTAATTCCTTTTCCTCTTTCTTGCTTTCCACATGCAGTAAATTACTTCCATAAGCCCTTAATATTCATTTCCATCTTTCTCTTCATATTGCTTTATTTCTTATAAGGCCGTTGAAATCATATTTTAACTGATCTTTCTTTCCAGTCCCCTTCCTCTAGTAGCTTAATTAGCAGAGTAATCTCCTTGAAACCTAACTGCAATCCTACCAAGCCCCTGATGTAAAATTTCTATTTCAGGACTAATACATTCCAGTGCTCCAGGGAAAATTTTCTTTTGAGGCTTTGCCACAGTTTCTTGACTGTCTCACCAATCCATCATGATCTTATACATTCACTTTCATACCAGTTCCTGCTCGCTTCCCAATGGCCTTGAATTTCCATTTGTGAATGCCATTCATGTCTTGGTTAAAGTATGTCCTTGATTTATGATTTATTATGAACATAGCTTAATTTCTGTCTTCAGGTCCTATGTATTAAAATATTTTTGTCTTGGTATCAACCATATATTTATAACATATCTTCAGTCACTGAGGGATTTTTCCAGCTTGTTTATAAACTTGACTATTGGAGGGAGACTCAACAGTTGGTTTGGGATTTTAATACATGTGGTCAGCAGAAACAGTTCCTTCACAAAACAGTTATAATATATCTTAATATTTTCTCCAACTATTCCCTCTTATATACATGATTCTCCAACTTTTTATAACATAGCACATGCAGAAAATTATATTTGTGTTTATATGGACTAATATCATGAATGAAGGCAGATGCTGCAGAAATGACAAGATGAGGCCTCCTGCTAATCCACACAGATTAGATGCACATTTTGGCACACAATTAATTCATTCAAGATATGCGCATCAATTTCTAAAGCTCACCAGTTAGGAAGATTTTCTTTAAGTAACATATTGATTATTGAACACTATATTTAATAATTTAATTAAAAAAGGAAAAAGTCACAAATCCTTTGTATTTTGACATTTTTAATATTTGTGACACCTATACCAGAATTATCAACGTTCACCAACATTAATTTCTCCTCAGCTCTTGAGTACAGGAACAATGCCACTATCTACCCACTTAATTCATTGTCAAGGGGATTGTTTCCATATACCATTTTTTGTTCATTTTAAGATGCCAATGATTGCAGGACTCTGTCTCTTTAACAATAGCATGTTGGTGAAACATAAAGAAACATTACATTAAGTGCATTTATTGACTGTCTGAAAATTCTCAATGTGAGAAATGTTTATTTAAATAAACAGTTATGTCTATTTTATAATCAAGGAAATACAGTGTTTAGGAATTATCCATTTATTCAAGGGAGAATGTATCTTACACTTTGTTTCCAGGTGACATTTTCTGGTGGACAGAAGCTTTTAATTTTCTTTGTAAACTGACAAACCTAGTAACGGTGTAACCATGTCTATTTAACTAGCTCTATGTATTGCCTGTTTGAGCCTTTTGTGTGACACATACATTCTCTTTGTAGCTATGTGAAAATTAAAGTAGACCTCCAAGTGGCTGTTAAAAGCCATGCATGAAATACCCAAAGATACAGGACAGAATAGGATTCCTTCCCAATCATAGTACATATGATTTCCCCTCTTTCACATTTGTGATCACCGTTTGAAAAATGGTAGGTACACGTGTGAGTGCAAGTACCAGCACCAGGGCTCTAGTTGTGAAAATTAAGTTCACTGTCTAGACAATATATGTACATTATCATGTACAGTTTCAAAATTCTCAGTACTATTAGTGGCAGCAAAACATTGATTTTTAAGCTTACTTTTTTTTTTTTTTTTTTCCTGAGGGCTTGCTAGGGTTGCTTCACTGAGAATTCCAGATGGAGAAGGACTGCTTTCTGGCTCATGAATGGAAGCCCGCCAAACAGGGAGAGGCTGTAGTTTAAATTAATCTTCAAGGGGGTGGGGAAGACCTCGACAGTCCCCTGGAGGATTTGAAAAACATATTTACACCTCCTGCTTTGCCAACAGTGACAGCAAAACAAATCATTGCTCTGTACAGACAGCATGATGGAAGCATATTTAACTGAAGGGAAGTTAAAAACAACAATTGCTCAGATTACCTCAGAGCAAGGCATTTCAAGAAGGCACTCCATTTTCTTCTGTCCCTTAATTTTTTCAGAGATAACAACATTCTCCACCTTATTCTCCACCCCTCCCCCATTCTAATCTAAAGGATACTCTGATCTCAGAAAGAGTTCTTTCCTAATACGCTTTCCCTAGTCCCTACAATTCCAAAGCAAATATATCATTGACATATTGTAATTGTCAAAGGGATAAAGACTTGAATCTGGCTTCTGTAATGTCTTTGGCTCTTAATCCAAAGTTAACAGATGCAGTACTGAGTTCATGGAGATGTTATTGCTAAGAGTCATAATGACCCATTCCTCTTCCCCGTCCTTGTTTTCTTCATTCAGTTTCTTGGTGTGGGATGGTAAGGAATGTGTCAAGATTTCAGGAAAATGTTTCATGCATTTTATCTCATCTTTTCTCTGCTTATATCCATTTACGCATATATTTAACTCTTATGTTGTATTTCATGTTGCAAATTTGCCAGCCTGTTCTCTCAAATCCTCAGAAAGCCAATCCACATGACAGTTTTGTGAATTTCAACAGTCCTGTAGACATCTGTGATATTACTACATTTGTGAACACGATATCACAACCAATTCCATGGAAGTGAAAACTTACATTCCATTATGCAAAGTCTCCTTTTGTTTAAATTTTGTCATAAAACTATACTGATACGTATTTCTGATAGAACTATTTAGTTTTCAGAATGGAAGAGCCCTTAGTGACCTCTTGTTTTTTTTTTTTCAATATAAGAGATTGGCTGGTTACTGGCAGATCAATATATCAGTTTTCCGGACTTATAATCAAGTGCTTTGCCTACATTAGCCTTTCTTTGGGACATATTTAATATTTCTCAGGTGCCCCCAGTTATAATTTGTCAGCTTTGAGAAGCATTCATTCCAAAATGGTGTACCAGGTAACCAGAATCAATTCTGGATGATGGCAAATTAACAAGCATTTCAAAACTGGACTTTGGAGAACTCTTTGGAGCAGTTGGTGATAGAGTCAGCTCATGAAGTGACAAAGAGAAGAGAATGCCAAATACTGTTAAGAAAAAAATGAAAGTCTCATGCAAATATACACTCATGCCAAACATGCCAAATACCCACTCCCCGTTGATCACACAGATTGTATAGCATGCCCTCCCACTCTCCTGTGTACCACCAGGCTGTATGATTACTCTCTGTAGCATATTTTCTCATTAAAGGGTATCCTTGATCTTGATTTAATCTGTAGAGTCATAAAATTGTTGTAGTCCATAAAATACAACTTAAATTAGAGGAAATGTTCAGAGTTTGACTAAGTAATCAGACATTCCCAATAGTGCTAAATATTTATCCATAAAGAAAAGTGTACATTAAATATAACAGGAAAATCTTTATTTAAAAATTCACTACCATGAACCTTAAATCACCCTTTTTCATTAATTATTTGAAAAGTGAAATCTTTTTGAAAATATATTTATCATCTAGAGTGTCATTAGGATTATATTTAAAGTAGAGGATTAATCCATTTAAAATAGCCTTGAAAAAGTTAAAAACACATTCTCAAGAACCTGTTTCACCACCTGAGTTACTAGTTCACAGAGGAAAGTAAAACATCCTCTAGCCATTCAGACAACAGCTGAATGTTGAACCCTCTTAGAGATCCAAGTGGTATGGGGGACGCTTGGTATAAATATATAAGGGCAGATACTTTCCTCTAAAATCTAACAGTGAAAAGAAAATACAGGCCTACCTTGTTTTATTGCACTTCACTTTATCGTGCTTCACAGATACTGTGTTTTTTACCAATTGAAGGTTTGAGGCAACCCTACTATGAGCAAGTCTATTGGCGCTATTTTTTTCCAACAGCATTTGCTCACTTCACATTTGATAATTCTTGCAATATTTCACTTTTTCATTATTACTGTATTTGTTATGGTGATCTGTGGTTAGTGATCTTTGATGTTACAATTATAATTGTTTGGGGGCACCACGAACTGTGGTCATATAAGACAGCAAACTTAATTGATAAATGTGTGTATTTTGACTGCTCCACTGACAGGTTATTCCCCCATCTCTCTCCCTTCCTTTGGGCCTCCCTATTTCCTGAGACAACAATATTGGAATTAGGCCAATTAATAATCCTACAGTGGCCTCTAGATGTTCAAGTGAAAGAAAGAGTTGCATGTCTTTCACTTTAAATCAAAAGATAGAAATGATTAAGCTTAGTGAGAAAGGCACGTCGAAAGCCGAGATAGACCGAAAGCTAGGCCTCTTGTGCCAAACAGCCAAGTTGTGAATGCAAAGGAAAGTTCTTGAAGGAAATTAAAAGTGCTGCTCCGGTGAACACATGGATGATAAGAAAACAGAACAGGTTTATTGCTGATATGGAGAAAGTTTTAGTGATCTGGATAGAAGATCAAACCAACCACAACATTCCGTCAAGGCAAAGCCTAATTTAAAACAAGACCCTAACTCTTTAATTCTTTGAAGGCTGAGAGAGGTGAGGAAGCTGCAGAAGAAAAGTTTGAAGTTAGCAGAGGTTAGCTCATGACGTTTAAGAGAAGAAGCCATCTGCATAACACAAAAGTGCAACTTGAAGGCAGCAAGTTATCTGGAAGATCTAGCTAAGATAATTAATGAAGGTGGCTACACTAAACAACAGATTTTCAATGTAGACAAAACAGCCTTTTGTTGGAAGAAGATGCCTTCTAGGACTTTCATAGCTAGAGAGGAGAAGTCAATGCCTAGCTTCAAAGTTTTGAAGGACAGGCTGACTCTTGCTACTGGCTAATGCAGCAGGAGACTTTAAGTTGAAGCCAATGCTCATTTACAATTCTAAAAATCCTTGGGGACTTCCATGTTGGTGCAGTGGTTAAGAATCCACTTGCCAATTTAGGGGACACAAGTTTGATCCCTGGTCTGGGAAGATACCATGCCGCGGAGCAACTAAGCCTGTGCACCACAACTACTGAGCCTGCGCTTTAGAGACTGCGAGCCAAAACTACTGAGCCCGCATGTCACAACTACTGAAGTCCACATACCTAGAGCCCCTGCTCTGCAACAAGAGAAGCCACCACAATGAGAAGCCCACCCACCGCAATGAAGAGCAGTCCCTGCTCGCTGCAACTAGAGAAAGCCCACACGCAGCAATGAAGACCCAATGCAGCCAAAATAGTAACTTTAAAAAATTAAAAAGAAAATCCTAGGGACCTTAAGAATTATGCTAAATCTACTCTGCCTGTGCTCTATAAATGGAACAATAAAGCCTGGATAACAGCACATCTTTTTACAATATGGTTTACTGAATATTTTAAGCCTACTGTTGAGAACTGCTGCTTAGATATCTTTCAAAATATAATAGCTCATTGGCAATGCACCTGGTCACTCAAGAGCTCTGGAGGAAATGTACAATGAGATTCATGTTGTTTTCGTGCCTGCTAACACAAAATCCATTCTGCAGCCTATGGATCAAGGAGTAATTTTGACTTTCAAGTCTTATTATTTAACAAATATATTTTCTAAGGCTATAGCTGCCATAGATAGTGAATCCTCTGATAGATCTGGGCAAAGTAAATGGAAAACCTTCTGGAAAGGATTCACCATTCTAGATGCCATTAAGAACATTCATGATTCATGCGAAAAGGTCAAAATATCAACATTAATAGGAGTTTGGAAAAAGTTGATTCCAACACCCATGGATGATTTGAGAGGTTCAAGACTTCAGTGAAGGAAGTAACTGTAGATATGATGGAAATAGCAAGAGAACTAGAATTAGAAGTGAGCCTGAAGATGTGACTGAATTGCTGCAATCATGATAAAATTCTAATGGATAAGGATTTGCTTCTCATGCATGAACAAAGCCAGTGGTTTCTTGAGATGGAATCTACTTGTGAAGATGTTATGAAGATTGTTGAAATGACAACAAAGGATTTAGAATATTACATAAATTTAGTTGATAAAGCAGCAGCAGCGTTTGAGAAGATTGACTCCAATTTTGAAAGAAGTTCTACTGTGGGTATAATGGTATCAAACAGCATTGTATGCTACAGAGAAATGGTTCATGAAAGGAGGAGTCAATGGATGTGGCCAACTTCATTGTTGTCCTATTTTAATAAATTGTCACAGTCACCCCAGCCTTCAATAATCATTATACACAGAACCAAATAAATAATGAAATTACGGGGGGAGGGAGGAAGGGAGGGAGGGGGGGAGGGAGGAAGGGAGGGAGGGGGGAGGGAAATCTTAGGTTGCAGGCAAATCAAATAGAATTCAAGAAAAGGAAGTATAGTTGAATCTCGCAAGGCCCAAATCCAGCAAAGTGCTGAAAAGATATCAAGAATTAAGGGTTCCAGCTTCTCTTTCTCTCATGGGTCACAGGGTCTCCTATGACAGCTTACAGCTTAGATCTTTGGCATTGTTTTTCTATCTTTCTCTACAAATCAGTTTTCTCTCAACTTACTTAAGGCCCAAATAAAATTCTTAATATACCTTCATACCCAGTAATAACAGCTAATTGATAGAATCTCTTTGTGTCTCAATTCCAAACTCCTAAGACAAGTTTATCATCTTAGTTTGGTGCAGGTGACTGCCCTTCATCGGGTTAGACTTGTAAGCTATTTTTGAGTAAAAATTATCTATGAAATTGGCACATAGATAGTTAAGAAGAACTCACTTCAGGAGATAATAAGTGACTGGCATTTCTAACATATTCTGATATAGTCTCATTTATTCAATTATTAATTGAGCACTTCTATGGGAAAAACACTGTGCTAATTTGACAAATATAGAGATTAACAGTACATAGTTCTTGCATGTAAGGAGTGGGGTGGAGGAGACAAAAGAAAACAAATCACCAATTTCGGGGATATATATGATACCAATGGTCCCTACACTTCAGATATATCCACTCTGGTTGCCTCTTTTTTTTTTTTTTAAAGTAGAGGGAAGGATTATTTATTTATTTATTTATTTATTTATTTATTTTTGGCTGTGTTGGGTCTTCGTTTTGTGCGAGGGCTTTCTCTAGTTGCAGCAAGCGGGGCCCACTCTTCATCGCGGTGCACGGGCCTTTCACTATCCCGGCCTCTCTTGTTGCGGGGCACAGGCTCCAGATGCGCAGGCTCAGTAGTTGTGGCTCACGGGCCTAGCTGCTCCGCAGCACGTGAGATCTTCCCAGACCAGGGCTCGAACCCGTGTCCCCTGCATTGGCAGGCAGATTCTCAACCACTGCGCCACCAGGGAAGCCCCTCTGATTGTCTCTTGTTGACTCTTCTCAACAGAGTGAGGAGTTCACAGAGCCCAGATGTCACAGAGCTCTCTCTGCATATCCTGGCATAGAATTGCCTCCCAAATGGCCTGAGGCCATGTGTAGGCTTCATCTACATGATTGTTTTCTAGAGGATTGTCCCACCAGTGTGCATTCCCCCTCTGCCTAAAAGGTAAGGAAAGGATAGTTGTTTGGGGAAAGAGTATGTAACTCAACTTTGGACGAAACCTGTGTTTAAGGCCCCTGGGAAGGAAGGATGTAAAATAGAGATAGGGTGGAAAGCTAAAGAACATGGAACTTGAACTGGGTACCTTTCTTTCTACTCTGTCCTAGATAACAAATGTTAGGGGCTAGTCTGGATACCTACTAAGGGACTATGATATAGATATTTTCTTTGTGTTAAGGGAAGACAGAAGACAGTAAAAGCTGGTCAAGATATATTTGGAAAAAAAGGTGACATTATATCTGAGTTTTAAAAGACTATTAATAGTTATGTGAGCAAAGTGATGAATTTCTTAGAAGGTGCAGCATGTGAAAAGGCACGCAAATCTGTATTTATCTGCTGTGGTATGACATTCATAAGGATCTACAGAGGGACTTTATGCATGGCACAGAATTCATACATGTGAATGGGTACTAAAAGTTTTCATCTTCCTCTGATATCAACAGTGGCCTAAGTTATTCCCCTTCCTTCCCATTTGTGGCCTCATAAGTTTTCTAACACTCCTTAGTTGATGATTTCCTAGGAGTAAAAAATATTCACCTATTCAGAATATTTAACAATCATTACAGGACAGACACTCCATTCATCTGAGCTTTTCCTCTGGCAATTATTTATGAGCTGGTTATTTCATTTGCTGTAAGTGTGAATATAAGAGCACCCTAAGGAGTAGATAGTCTACATGTTCTCCATACAATAAAATAGAGTTTCAATTAAAGAAGATTTAAATAAATATTAGGGGCATCCAGTTAAATATGGTGGATTTGTCATACACATTATCCTCTATCCCTTCCTGAAATACCAATAAATTGACAACAAGGGCACTTATAAAGATACTGAAGCCAAAAAAGGCAAAGATGTTAGAGTATAATAGTGCAATGTTAAGAAAAGTAGGAACCAGATGTATACATGGTATGATGTTTAATTTTATGTGTCAACTTGACTGGGCCTCAGGATGCCCAGATATCTGATCAAATATTATTTCTGGGTGTGTCTATAAGGGTGTTTCTTGAGAAACTGGCATTTGAGTTGGTGAGCTGAGTAAAGCAGATTGCCCTTCCCAATGTGGGTGGGCATGATACAGTCTGTTGAGGACCTGAATAAAACAAAAAGGTGGAGGAAGGGAGAATTCCATTTCTGTGTGACTGCTAGAGCTGGAACATTTGTCTTCTTTTGCCCTTGGATTGGGATTTATACCATCTGTGCTCCTGGTTCTTAGGCCTTTGAATTCAAACTAGAACTACACCACTGGTTCTCCTGGATTTCTAGCTTGCAGAGGCAGATCATGGGACTTCTCAGCCTCCATAATTACATGAGCCTCATAATAAATCTCATAATCAACTAGTCTCTCTCTCTCTCTTTATCTCTATCTCTATGTATATGTATGGCTTTCTGAGGAGAACTCTGACTAATACATATGACAAATTACTTTAGAAACCTAAGAAGGATGATTTATACCTAGAAATGAGCAAAGCTGATTTTTAAAAATCTGATATTATACTTTGGAACCCTCAAAAAGGGATACCCAGATGCCTTTTTAAGTGGGAAAAATGTAAAACCAAAATAAAAAGATTGTTGAAAGTTTCATATTTAAACTTGGACTCCCTCCATCTGTTGTGAGCCAGTACTCAGCTGTCAATACCATTTACGTATTTATGAATTGTATATAGGAACATTTATGTGACCTAAATGACAATAATATAACTATATCAGGAGGAGGAGGGTTTAGGAAGTGTGCATGGGTGTGGGGGAGGGGTGATGGGGGGAGGTGGTGGTGTGCAAAGGATATCTAGATCCTCATTTTTTCTGAAGGGATGTCAACAGAAAATGCCTAGGAGTAAAACATTTTAAAATAGTAATATAAATATTTATTTGCATATATGGATATTTGTATATCCATATATATTGATATGGATATATCAGTAGAATAAATTTTAAAAGATGAAAGTGGTTGCCTCTGCAGAGTGGTAAATTGAAGTGGGGATTAGCATACTGTTGATTTTTGCCATAAGTCATATAGTATTATTTGAGCCTTTAAACTATATGTAACTATTGCTTAGAAGTAAAAATAAAATCAAAAGAAATAACATCAAGTTCCCATAAATTTGATATTTTCCCAGAGGAGTACTTGAAGTGTTAATGTTCCATGTTGTACTTTTATTGTAACCTTGCATCTTTAATAATCAAGTGAGCTAAAGGTACATTTTTGCCCTTATTTGAACCTTCTTGGTTTCTCCACCTGTAAAATAAATACAGTTGTGTGCAGTCTTATATTCCTTGCATGGATGTTCTGAGGATACTTGATATACCACAGGATAGAAGTATAATCTATTTAGGTCAACTGTAGGTAATTTAAATTTTATATATCATTTGATCAATGTTGAGAGGAGAAATAAATGAGACCATTGGAGGTTAATGACTTGCATGAGAAATTTCTATTGGCAAGTAATCATAATGATAGGAGAGTCCTTTAGTACTGTCAGGTGCTTAACAGCGGCATCCAAATTATAGTATTTTTTATTCTCTTGTTCACACCAAAAAAAAAAAAAAAGGAAGAGAGGCTATACTTAAATTTTAATTCAGATTGCTTTCACAAAAAAAATGGAAGCAGTATCTCTATAGAAATATCCTGGAATATTTCATAAATATACTGCATGTTAGTTCCATTAATTCAATTTGAAGGTGTCAGCATGAAAAACTTTGATTCATAAAGAATTAAAAAAATATATCTGATGTATATTTTTGTTTTGTTTTGACATGTCATTGTTATGTGAGTCTGTGAGCTCATAGCTAGATGACTGCAGTCAGCAGAGCCAACTAGCCAAGGATCATCCTTGATCCTCCTACATCCACGCTACACAACACTTTCCTTATCATCTGCTCCAGGAAAATGCTATTTATCAAGCCTCCTCAGGCAAAACCTTCCTAGGGTAAGGTGAGTTCCAGAGTCAACTTTAACAGTACAGGAGAAATCTAGCTGAAATAAATACTAAGGAGAAATTCAAACAAAGAAATAAATCACAGAAGTGCTGAGGTACAAAAACAGGGGAATATAAGGTATCTAAGGGTTCTTTTGCATACCTCAGGTCTTTTATTTTTTCACTCACTGCGGAGGGAAATTCAAGTATCTCTAAGCCCTCTACTCTCTCCAAGATATATCAGTTATTGGTAAGAATGTTTATTTTTACTCAAGCACACAATTTCTTCTTGACAAAATTAGGTTGCTGTAAATCTTCAGTATTTCTATCAGATGATTCAATCAAGGTTTTTTATTTAAATCATAAGAAATATTCAGTAGACAGTACTTATTGATAGAAGTAAAGGTTAGCTTAGATCAAGGTCTTAAATCTCTTTCTGTAAAGGATCAGATAGCAAATATTTTCAGCTTTGCAGACCATACAATCTCTTTGACAGATACTCAACACTGCCATTGTAGCAGAAGAGCAGCCAGAAATGATACACAAATGAATGGGCATGGCTAATTTTCAACAAACCTTTATCTATAAAACAGGCATCCAGTGGAATTTGGCTCATGGGCAGGAATTTGCCGACATCCTGGATTAGGTGGTATTACAGCTAAGTAATCAGATGACTGAATCGCATGTCCACTACTTCCCAAGAAGTCGCCAGGAAGAATATACAAAGTAGTAGCAGTCATATGGGAAATTAAATACCAGTTTAGGAGGGTTGAAGTCAGGCAATATCCAATGCAAAGCCATGGACCTATCTGGGTGAATCACATGAATGGGGGTTTCTTTCCTTTTCTTTTTTTTTTTTTAACATCTTTATTGGAGTGTAATTGCTTTACAATGGTGTGTTAGTTTCTGCTTTATAACAAAGTGAATCAGCTATACATATACATGTATCCCCATATCTCCTCCCTCTTGCGTCTCCCTCCCACCATCCCTTTCCCTGCCACCGTCCCTATCCCTCCCCTCTAGGTGGTCACAAAGCACCGAGCTGATCTCCCTGTGCTATGCGGCTGCTTCCCACTAGCTATTTTACATTTAGTAGTATATATAAGTCCATGCCACTCTCTCACTTTGTCCCAGCTTACCCTTCCCCCTCCCCATGTCCTCAAGTCCATTCTCTGTGTCTGCGCCTTTATTCCTGTCCTGCCCCTAGGTTCTTCGTAACCTTTTCTTTTTTTTTTTTTCTTTTTAGATTCCATATATATGTGTTACCGTATGGTATTTGTTTTTCTCTTTCTGACTTACTTCACTCTGTATGGCAGACTCTAGGTCCATCCACCTGACTACAAATAACTCAATTTTGTTTCTTTTTATGGTTGAGTAATATTCCATTGAATCTGATTCTTTGGATATTATTGATCTCCTTCTGGTCACACCCCACAAAAAATAGAAACAGTGGCAATCACGCAGGGTAAAGAGTGTTGGTGCAGCTCCTGAAAGCAGCTAAGCACCCACTAAGCCACCATGCTGAATGTAGTAGGAAGGGATGGACCAGAGCAGCTCCAGCACAGAACTGGCCACAGTTTAATTTACTGAGATAGCTAGATACTCAGAGAAAGTATAACAGAGATCATCCATGAATTAGTATGAATTTGCTTTTCAGAGAATGGAGATATAATTAGTAGTGAATGTGGAATAATAAATCATTAGTTGCTAATCATTCAGGTTATTAATTCTTCTTCCCTGTATGGGGAACCAAGGAGTAGAATAAAAAGGACTGAAACTCCTCCCAGAGAGAGAGAGAGAACGAGAGAGAGAGAGTTTAAATGAGATAAAAAACAATCTTTCAAAGCAGTTCATAACACTTGATAAGCCTCAAAAAATGTTGCTTTTACTTCGCCCTGAGATCTAGCCTTGGCCTTTCCATGAATTAGCGTCATATATGGCAAATTTATAAACATTCCTAGGCCCTAGTTTTGTTATCTGAAAGATATGATAGTATTAAAACAACCTTACTCAAAGCCTATTCCCAATTTCAGCTTTGTCAGGAAAGCCTGGTTTGATCTCCTCCTGACTTAGGGAAGTCAGCCTAATATACATTTCATTGTTCCATCTACCACAGTATCATGTACCTCTCCTTTATAATCACACAGTAATCACCATGTTGTTTTATATTCACTTATGTAGTTATTTGGTTAACCTCTCTCTCCTCACTAAACCATATGTCTACTGGGGGAGATGCCTTATTCACTCGCTAGTGCAGATTTTGGAACTCTTTTCTATTAGTAATTCCAAGGAATATGCACCAAGATACAAAACTATGATTCTGTGATTCTCAAGAATATTACAATATTATTCAATTTTGTATTTATTCATCCTTATATTCTTTCATTATGGAGGCACTCCCATTCTATGACCATGCATTGTGCTAGGTCCCGGTGGGACAGGCATGGAATGTCAGAAAAGGTCACCCTCTCATGGAGCATGGAGTCAAGAGTAGGAAACTGTGCATGTCAACATACAAATACTTATTCAAGTATAGTTTTTAAAAAGGTGTTAAAAGACAAGTATAGAGTGTTATGCGTATATAAAATTAATAGATTTGACCCAGTTTGGGAGTGAGGTGAATAGGTGTTAAAGAGGAAGTGACATTTAAGCTTATACTTGAAAGATGAATGCATAAGTGAAAAGACATTAAATAGACAGATTAAATACACATATACAGACACACACACACACAGTCCACAAGGCAGTGCATGATAAATGCACATACCATAATGTAATAACTGTAGATTTTAATAAGAAAAGAACAGAATGTCCAGAAGTAGTCTAAGCTTAGATTTGAGGCATGATTTTTTTCAGATCAAGACAGAGTTAGGATCAGAATATTACCCTACTAATGAATTTAAAGGCAATGCAGATTAGCCTGTGGTCTTCTCTCTCTCTCTCTCCCCCTTCCTTCTCTCTCTCTCTCTCTCTCTCTCCACACAAACACACACACACACACACACACACACACACACACACACACACACAGAGACATACATACCCACACATTTACCACAACTCAGCATGGAAAGTCTAAAGTACTATACCTAACAAAAATAAAATTTCTCAGATAATTTGAGATTTTACAGATATAAAATACCTTATTCATATTCAGACATAGCTTAATTTTTTTCAAGTCCCTATTTTACAATCTTTATTGTATGAGAACTGATCATCCACATTGTCTTCTCTCTGAATTTTAATAAAGGATAATTTAAGACACAAGTATTCTCCTTTCCCGTCTTAGATATTTTTTCAAGGATAATTAAAGTAAATGGGGCAAAAAAAAAAAAAAAAGTAAATGGGGCATAATAAAGAAAGAATATAGCTTCCAACTAAGAGTTTCTAAAATGAAAAAAAAAAAACAAACCTAAGTACTTTGGACTAATAGAAGGCCAGTCTAAACTGCAAACTATTTTAAATATATATATTTTACTTATTTTACCTACATTCAGTAACTAAAATTGGATGTCAGGACTATGTGTTGGAAGTTGCTTTAAGGAACAGATAAGAATGATTTATAAGTAGACACGCTGATAAGATAAAAATTACTTTGAAATACCAGAGAGTACTTAAAAGCAGTTATCCAGATAACAGAATATGGATCTACTAATCTATCTACAATTTTTTTTTTACTATCATAAATACGTAGGGAAAATTTTCTTCACAATTAGTAAAAAGATCAGTGTCAACTCAGACATTTATTTAATCATCTGAAATTATAAAGTAGTGAGGTTTCTTCTTTGTATTTTTATTTTTATGCTATAAACCTGAGGCATTCCTCTAGGCATATCACCACCTCTAATATGTTCAAAAAAAAAACATGAGCAATTTTAATGCATGCACAACTTTCACCAAATCTAATAACAAAATTTCAAAATGTTTAGCAGTTTTCTTGTTTTGTTTAACCCTGCTCCAAACATGGAGATTATTTGATTGCAAAACAGTCAGATTTTTTTTTTTTCCTTTTAAATGAGTGGATGAGTCATTGAATAGGAAACACAATTTTACACATACTTTCAGGGAGCCCTTTGTGGGTTTTAAAAACAAACCTTGGGGAGAGGAAGAGACCCTTGGGTGCTGAGATGTCAATCCAAAGATAATAATAGCACATGTTTTTGGAATACTGCTGGCTCAGAGATGTTACAATGTGTCAGAAGAAAACAGTCCTACTCTGGTAGCTTTATTGCTTATGGCATGTTATGATTAGAGATGTGTGTGGTTTTAAAACTACAAAGATTAAATTGCCTAACACACTATGTATTGGGAGACCTGGACCAAATGGAAGCTTAATCAGCATTTTTCTTCTTTCTAAATGTAAGTGGTATGATGCAGTGTCCTGTAAATGATGCTGTTTATCATATACTGTCAGAAGATGCTGCTGAAAGATGCATTTCCATTTGTTTCCTTACTTGAGTTTGATTTGTAAAATCAGATTTAAACAGTGAATGAAATTGAATTTAAATTTTAAGGACGGACAACCTAATGATATTTATCATAACTGGAACTGAGTCTACAAATGTTTATTCTAAGTCCAACTTCTAAGATTTGAAGAACAATGTGTCTTTATTTTTATCTTTAAAATAATTAGTCCAAATGTAATTAATTTTATGGTAATTATAGGCATTAGCATTGGAAACCTAATCTTAGCCAAAATATTCCTGTGTGTACTGCATTTTGTATACTCTTTTTTTTATTATTTATACAGCAGGTTCTTATTAGTTAACTATTTTATACATACTAGTGTATATATGTCAATCCCAGTCTCCTAATTCATCCCACCACCACCCACCCCACTTTCCCCCCTTGGTGTCCATACATTTGTTCTCTACATCTGTGTCTCTATTTCTGTCTTGCAAACTGGTTCATTTGTACCATTTTTCTAGATTCCACATATATGCATTAATATATGTTATTTGTTTTTCTCTTTCTGACTTACTTCACTCTGTATGACAGTCTCTAGGTCCATCCATGTCTCTACAAATGACCCAATTTCGTTCTGTTTTATGGCTGAGTAATATTCCACTGTATATATGTACCACATCTCCTTTATCCATTCACCTGTCAATGGGCATTTAGGTTGCTTCCATGACCTGGCTATTGTAAATAGTGCTGCAATGAATATTGGGGTGCATGTGTCTTTTTGAATTATGGTTTTCTCTGGGTATATGCCCAGTAATGGGATTGCTGGGTCATATGGTAATTCTAGTTTTAGTTTTTAAGGAACCTCCATACTGTTCTCCATAGTGGCTGTATCAATTTACATTCCCACCAACAGGGCAAGAGGGTTCCCTTTTCTCCACACCCTCTCCAGGATTTGTTGTTTGTAGATTTTGTGATGATGCCCATTCTAACTGGTGTGAGGTGATACCTCATTGTAGTTTTGACTTGCATTTCTTTAATAATTAGTGATGTTGAGCAGCTTTTCATGTGCTTCTTGGCCATCTGTATGTATTCTTTTGAGAGGTGTCTATATAGGTCTTCTGCCCATTTTTCGATTGGGTTGTTTGTGTTTTTAGCATTGAGCTGCATGAGCTGTTTATACATTTTAGAGATTAATCCTTTGTCCATTGATTCGTTTGCAAATATTTTCTCCCATTCTGAGCATTGTCTTTTCGTTTTGTTTATAGTTTCCTTTGCTGTGCAAAAACTTTTAAGTTTCATTAGGTCCCATTTGTTTATTTTTGTTTTTATTTCCATTACTCTAGGAGGTGGGTCAAAAAAGATCTTGCTGTGATTTATGTCAAAGAATGTTCTTCCTATGTTTTCCTCTAAGAGTTTTACAGTGTCTGGTCTTACATTTAGGTGATTAATCCATTTTTAATTTATTTTTGTGTATGGTCTTAGGGAGTGTTCTGATTTGATTCTTTTACATGTAGCTGTCCAGTTTTCCCAGAACCACTTATTGAAGAGACTGTCTTTTCTCCATTGTATATCCTTGCTTCATTTGTCATAGATTAGTTGACCATAGATGCGAGGGTTTACTCTCTGGGCTTTCTATCCTGTTCCATTGATCTATATTTCTGTTTTTGTGGCAGTACCATATTGTCTTGATTACTGTAGCTTTGTAGTATAATCTGAAGTCAGGGAGTCTGATTCCTCCAGCTCCGATTTTTTCCCTCAAGACTGCTTTGGCTATTCGGAGTCTTTTGTGTCTCCATACAAATTTTAAGATGATTTGTTCTAGTTCTGTAAAAAATGCCATTGGTAATTTGATAGGGATTGCATTGAATCTGTAGATTGCTTTGGGTAGTATAGTCATTTTCACAATATTGATTCTTCCAATCCAAGAACATGTTATATATCTCCATCTGTTTGTGCCTTCTTTGATTTCTTTCATCAGTGTCTTATTGTTTTCTGCATACAGGTCTTTTACCTCCTTAAGTAGGTTTATTCCTAGGTATTTTATTCTTTTTGTTGCAATGGTGAATGGGATTGTTTCCTTAATTTCTCTTTCTGATCTTTCATCGTTAGTGTATAGGAATGCAAGAGATTTCTGTACATTAGTTTTGTATCCTGCAACTTTACCAAATTCATTGATTAGCTCTAGTAGTTTTCTGGCATCTTTAGGATTATCTATGTATAGTATCATGTCATCTGCAAACAGTGACAGTTTTACTTCCTCTTTCCAATTTGTATTCCTTTTATTTCTTTTTCTTCTCTGATTGCTGTGTCTAGGACTTCCAAAACTATGTTGAATAATAGTGGCGAGAGTAGACATCCTTGTCTTGTTCCTGATATTAGAGGAAATGCTTTCAGTTTTTCACCATTGAGAATGATGTTTCCTGTGGGTTTGTCATATATGACCTTTATTATGTTACGATCGGTTCCCTCTATGCCCACTTTCTGGAGAGTTTTTATCATAAATGGGTGTTGAATTTTTGTCAAAAGCTTTTTCTGCATCTATTGAGATGATCATATGGTTTTTATTCTTCAATTTGTTAATATGGTGCATTGCATTGATTGATTTGCATATATTGAAGAGTCCTTGCATCCCTGGGATAAATCCCATTTGATCATGGTGTATGATCCTTTTAATGTGTTGCTGGATTCTGTTTGCTAGTATTTTGTTGAGGATTTTTGCATCTATATTCATCAGTGATATTGGTCTGTAATTTTCTTTTTTTGTAGTATCTCTGTCTGGTGTTGGTATCAGGGTGATGGTGGCCTCATAGAATGAGTTTGGGAGTGTTCCTTCCTCTGCAATTTTTTGGAAGAGTTTGACAAGGATGGGTGTTAGCTCTTCTCTAAATGTTTGATAGAATTCACCTGTGCAGCCATCTGGTCCTGGACCTTTGTTTGTTGGAAGATTTTTAATCACAGTTTCAATTTCATTACTTGTGATTGGTCTATTCATATTTTCTATTTCTTCCTGGCTCAGTCTTGGAAGGTTATACCTTTCTAAGAATTTGTCCATTTCTTTCAGGTTGTCCATTTTATTGGCATAGAGTTGCTTGTAGTAGTCTCTTAGGATGCTTTGTATTTCTGCGGTGTCTGTTGTAACTTCTCCTTTTTCATTTCTAATTTTATTGATTTGAGTCCTCTCCTTCATTTTCTTGATGAGTCTTGCTAAAGGTTTATCAGTTTTGTTTATCTTCTCAAAGAACCAGCTTCTAGTTTTATTGATCTTTGCTATTGTTTGCTTTGTTTCTCTTTAATTTATTTCTGGTCTGATCTTTATGATTTCTTTCCTTCTACTAACTTTGGGTTTTGTTTGTTCTTCTTTCTCTAGCTCCTTTATGTGTAAGTTTAGATTGTTTATTTGAGTTGTTTCTTGTTTCTTGAGGTAGGATTGTATTGCTATAAACTTCCCTCTTAGAACTGCTTTTGCTGCATCCCATAGGTTTTGGATTGTCATGTTTTTGTTGTGATTTGTCTCTAGGTGTTTTTTGATTTCCTCTTTGATTTCTTCAGTGATTTCCTGGTTATTTAGTAACGTATTGTTTAGCTTCCATGTGTTTGTGTTTTTTACGTTTTTTTCCCTGTAATTGATTTCTAATCTCATAGTGTTGTGGTCAGAAAAGATGGTTGATATGATTTCAGTTTTCTTAAATTTACCAAGTCTTGATTTGTGTCCCAAGATGTGCTCTATCCTGGAGAATGCTCTGTGTGCATTTAAGAAGAAAGTGTATTCTCCTGTCTTCAGATGGAATGTCCTATAAATATCAATTAAATCTATCTGGTCTATTGTGTCATTTAAAGCTTGTGTTTCCTTATTAATTTTCTGTCTGGATGATCTGTCCATTGGTGTAAGTGAGGTGTTAAAGTCCCCCACTATTTTTGTGTTACTGTCAATTTCCTCTTTTATGGCTGTTAGCAGTTGCCTTATGTATTGAGGTGCTCCTATGTTGGGTGCATATATATTTATAACTGTTATATCTTCTTCTTGGATTGCTCCCTTGATCATTACATAGTGTCCTTCCTTGTCTCTTGTAACATTCTTTATTTTAATGTCTATTTTATCTGATATGTGTATTGCCACTCCAGCTTTCTTTTGATTTCCATTTGCATGGAATATATTTTTCCAACCCCTCACTTTCAGTCTGTATGTGTTCCTAGGTCTGAAGTGGGCGTGTTGTAGACAGCATATATATGGGTCTTGTTTTTGTATCCATTCAGCGAGCCTGTGTCTTTTGGTTGGAGCATTTAATCCATTCACATTTAAGGTAATTATCGATATGTATGTTCCTATTACCATTTTCTTGATTGTTATGGGTTTGTTTTTGTAGGTCCTTTTCTTCTCTGTGTTTCCCACTTAGAGAAGTTCCTTTAGCATTTGTTGTAGAGCTGGTTTGGTGGTGCTGAATTCTTTTAGCCTTTGCTTGTCTGTAAAGCTTTTGATTTCTCCATCGAATCTGAATGAGATCCTTGCCGGGTAGAGTAATCTTGGTTGTAGTTTCTTCCCTTTCATCACTTTAAGTATATCATGACACTCCCTTCTGGCTTGTGGAGTTTCTGCTGAGAAATCAGCTGTTAACCTTATGGGAGTTTCTTTGTATTTTATTTGTCGTTTTTCCCTTGCTGCTTTCAGTAATTTTTCTTTGTCTTTAATTTTTGCCAATTTGATTACCATGTGTCTCGGTGTGTTTCTCCTTGGGTTTATCCTGTATGGGACTTGCTGCGCTTCCTGGACATGGGTGGCTATTTCCTTTCCCATGTTAGGGAAGTTTTCAACTATAATCTCTTCAAATATATTCTCTGGTCCTTTCTCTCTCTCTTCTCCTTCTGGGACCCCTATAATGCGAATGTTGTTGCGTTTAATGTTGTCCCAGAGGTCTCTTAGGCTGTCTTCATTTCTTTTCATTCTTTTTTTTTTAGTCTGTTCCTCAGCAGTGAATTCCACCATTCTGTCTTCCAGGTCACTTATCCGTTCTTCTGCCTCAGTTATTCTGCTATTGATTCCTTCTAGTGTAGTTTTCATTTCAGTTATTGTATTGTTCATCTCTGTTTGTTTTTTAATTCTCCTAGACGTTTGTTAAACATTTCTTGCATCTTCTCGATCTTTGCTTCCATTCTTTTTCCGAGGTCCTGGATCATTATTATCATTATTCTGAATAATTTTTCTGGAAGTTTTCCTATCTCCACTTCATTTAGTTGTTTTTCTGGGGTTTTATCTTGTTCCTTCATCTGATACATAGTCCTTTGCCTTTTCATTTTGTCTATCTTTCTGTGAATGTGGTTTTCATTCTACAGGCTGCAGAATTGTAGTTCTTCTTGTTTCTTCTCTGTATACTCTTTTTTCTGACACATTTATAGTACCACAAGCAATTTTAAAATGTAACAGAGACATTTCTTTGATTTATAAGTATTTTTATAATATAGTTATTCTTATGTGAATTCTTCACTAGCTTGGAAAACACATGGCAATGTATGTATACAAATCTTTCTGGCAGATAATCATGTGCTTAAAAAGGTTAGAAAACTTTGATATACTTTATCCATGTTCTCAGCTGATTGTACCCAGTCTGAAATCAATGTGAACCCCCCAGCCAGGCATGCCAAAAGCCTGGGATCTTTTAAGACTTCATTCTGAGTATTGTTCTAATAAATATATTACAAGATTACAAATTTTAGGCATCAGGGCAGTGCCATTCTTAGTTACAGGCATCTTTAGCAACCCACTTTAAAGATCTTCTGCAAATCAGAAACACTGAAGTACAAGTCATTTTTTCCTGTTATGCCCAAATGGAAAATTTTTTAATGTTTGCTAACAAATTCCAGTTTTGTTAAAGAGTCACTCGAACCAAACTGCTGCCAAAGAAAACGTGTGGAGATAACTTATATTTGGGAGTTAATAGCTTAGAGATTATGTGCCGAATTATGGGAATAGAAGGAAATCCCTTTGGGGGAAATATAGAAGGAGAAAACCTGAGGGCTATAAGCAAACTCCCAAGAGAATACCATCATAGAGGGGGGATGTGCTACAGAGGGAGAGGGAGAAAAAAATTGTCAAAATGGTATGAAATAGCCAAAAAAGAGTGCTATGATAGATGTCTAGGAAAGAGTTTGAGAAATATGAGATATTCACTAGGGACCAATGTTAGAGTGAGGAATATTACAATAAGGATAAAAGTGAGATTACTGTTCTGGACAATTAATAAACCCTTGGTTACTTTAGCAAAAACATGTTTAGAATAAAGCAAGAGTGGAAGAACTCAGAGTTTAATTTGTTGAGAAGTCAGTGAGCATTCAGGTAGTTGGAAGAGAAAGGAATAAATAAATAAGGTAGTACATTAAGAATCCAGGGGGTGTTTTGTTTGCTTGTTTTGTTTTTGTTTTTTATTTTCACAGGAGAATTCAGCTTGTTTTTTTTTTAGCTAGGGAAGCCAGAGGAGATTTTAGTGATCAGAAAGAGAGGATATAATTAACTGGTCAAGATCTCAGAGGGAAGACTGGAGAGAATAAAGCCCAGTGAAAAGATTATCAGGAGTAGAAAGAAGGAAAATCACCTTTTATTTGACAAAAGGAAGCATTAGCCATAGATCATTCTAGTGCCATTTTAGTCTAAAATTCATAGAAACATTATTGAGAGAAAAACAAATTGCCTTCTTTTAAAATGTTCATAGGCTGCTGACATCCTATTCCAGCTACATAATTAAATTACATTTATAACAACGGACATAGGCTATGGCTATACTGAGAACTTATATATACTCTCCCAAATATAGAGATAATTTTTAATATTAATACATACAGGATATAACTCCATATAAGCAGAGATTTCATTAGCTGCTAATGAGAATTTATATCCACACCTCCCACATAGTACTTTAAAGTATATGATAATAGTAGTACTAATGGGAGAGTGGAAGAAATATATAATATGTTGATGCTATCTTGTAACATCCAGTGTAGCAACAACAGAGCTAGGAACTCTGACACTTGTGTATTTAATGAACGTCTTTTGGTTTTGAGAAAATTTGGAAAAAACTCTCAAATATTAATTGCACATTTTCAAGTGATTACATTGAAAAGTTGTTAGACATGGCTGTAAAGAACACAAATCTCATTATGTTGTAACAACAAAACTGAATTCCCACAAGTTTCAGAATTTTGATATTAATATAGCATGGGCAAACACTGGCCACATTGGTAATGGCTTCTGTATAGATCTATTGTCTCTATTTTTCCTTATTTTGCTTTTCTTCCTTTCTTATTTGTTTTCTTTCATTGCATGTATTTTGTTTCCTAAGCTCACTTTTGAAACCAGTCAAATATGTCAATGAATAAAATAACATGTCCATATCAGAGTTTTACATTCACTTTATAAATGCAGAACAATTCCTTTATTTATTCTAATGAAGATGAAAATTAGATTTTTTCCAACATTATAGATAATGCTGCTGAGAATGTTTTGTCCACGCATCATGTATACATAAACACACTTTTGGTATATATAATTTCAACATCACTAGAAATGTCTATACTGCTTTCAAAAGAAAGTATACCACCTACAGGGTATGGATATCCCTAGTAGTCTATATTCTTACCTATTCTTGGTATTGTATTACTTCTTACTTTGTACTAAGTTGGTTGTATAGTAGTATTTCATTGGAGTTTTAATTTTCATTCTAGCAATGATATATTTCTGGCTCCCTCAGCACCATCAATGGATATGGAGGGCAGTGGTTATGGTTAGGAAGGTCCCTTTGATACTGCAAATTGGGCATTTTCCCCCATGAGAATATGAGGTTTTTATCTCTCCAACACCAGAGAGCATATTGGGCATTGATATCCTGCAAGGTCAAACTCTGCAAACCTCTGTCGGTGAAATCCACCTCCTGGTTAGAGTAATCAAACCAGTACCTGAGGGGAAAAGCCAACTGGGAACCAGTAAGTCTACAGTCTCTGGAAGAGTGGTAACTGTCAAATAATATAAATTGTGTGAGAGACATAGGGAAATAGGATAAACTATCCAAGAACTGCACCAAGTGTGTATTGCACCTTTCATCCATAGTGCTTTCAGCATCCCAGTATAGCCAGTAAAAAGCAGATGGCTCTTGGCAGATGGCTACAGACTACTGATCATTGAACAAGGTAGTGCCCTCCAGAGGTGCAGCTGTGCCAGCATTGCCGCCATCTTAGATACCTTGGTCTTGGTTCTAGGAGTGCACCAAGCCATATTGGACTTAGCAAATGCTTTTTCAGTACAGTATACCCCTGGCTGCTGAGTCACAAGATGAATTTGCCTTCATGTGGGACGGGCAGCAATGGACCTTTCAAGTGCTTCCCCAAGGCCATCTACACAGCCCCGTGATAGATCATGTGATGGTAGCCCGAGAACTGTCCCTGTTCTCCTTCCCCACATCAGTAAAACGGGCCCATTACATTGATGACATAATGTTTAATGTTGACATGGGAAAACTTGCCTCTGCTGCAGGCCACTCTGTAGATTTTGCTGGAACATCTGTGAGCAAATGAATGGGCAATGAACCTGCAGAAAATTCAAGGCCCAGGTACTGCTGTAAAGTTTTTGGGAGTCATATGGGTGCGTGACACAAGTGTTGTCCCAGAGGCTGTTATCAACAATGTGCAGGCCTATCCAAACCCTAAGAATGTGGAAGAAGTGCAAGCTTTTGAGGGATTTGGGTTTGGGAGGACTTTTATTCCTCACTTGGCACAGTGCATTTGTCCATTATACTGCCTACTGCCTGGTAAAGAAAGGGCACATAGGGGATCAGAGCAACAAGCTGCCTTTGAGAAAGCAAAAATACTAGTGAAGCAGATTAAGGCTCTGGGCATCTCCAAAGCGGGGCTACAATTTGAGTTAAATGTGCCCATGACTCCGGAAGGTATAGGTTGGGCACTTTGGCAGAAACAACAGAAGGAGAGAGAATCCCTAGGATTTTGGTCCCAGCTCTGGAAGGGGGCAGAAAACTGATATATTCCTGTAGAACAACTGTTCTTGTCAGTGTACACAGCACCCCTCCAGGTAGAGTCTCTTATGAAGGAACAGCATATCATGGTAAGAATGTCCCTTCCTGTCAAGAGGTGGATGGAGAATATGTTCCATCAACCCATCTCTACCAAGGCTCAACTTGTCACTTTGACTAAGTAGCATGCCTTTTTGCATCAGAGGAGTATCCTGTCTGCCAGCCAAATGTCTCTAGAAATGCAGGTTGTACTAGGCCCTGTAGAATATGTATCAATAGATCCTTCAAATGCCCCCACCTCCTATGGCAGCCTTTGTGGCCTGTAAGAGGGAAGCGGGGAAATTCCTACTGATGCCTGGCATACAAATGGGTCTAGTCAGGGCAGACCACCCACATGGACTGAAGTCACTATTCAGCCCAACACTGACACCATCTGGATGAAAAGAGGAATGAACTGAAGCAGCCAGTGGGCTGAACTCAGAGAGATTTGGCTGGTGATCATCACTCATGAGCCTTGGCCATTAACCCTTTGCACTGACAGTTGGGCTGTTCTAAAGGGGTTAACCCTATGGCTTAGACAATGGGAAGAGGAGGTGTGGATGATCACCAAGGTGTGAATAAGCCCTTGTGGGGTCAGGATATGTGGAAAGACATTTGGGTTTGCCTGCAAGAGCCTGAGGCAGTCCTCACTGTCTTCCAACTCCCAGCTCATAAGGTGCTGACACCCCTTGGCAATCAGGAAGTTAGTGCCCTAGCCCAGGTATGAGCCTAGCACTGGACCCTTCAGTAGACACAGCAGACTGGGTGCATAGGAAGAGCAGCCACCATAGTACCTGGGTGGGATGGTGTATTGCTGAGGATGCCAGATTGCTCTTGAAATACAGTGACTTCATTAATGCAGTAACAGCATGTCCTGGGTATTCTAAACAGTGCCCAAGGCAATTGCCATAGGAATCTGGGGGCCATCCATCAGAGTTCCCAACCAATGAGAGATTGACAAATTGATTATATTGGTCCCCTCCTTTTGAGTGAGGGTTCTAAATATGCCTTGGCTTGTGTGGACACTGCACCTGGCCTAACCCAAGCTCTCCCCATCACCATGCAAACCAGGCTGCCACCATTAGGGGATTAGAGAAGCTGAGTACCATGTAGAGATACCCTCATCCAGTAGACAGTCATTGGGGATCATATTTCAAAGGTCACAATATACAAGACTGGGCAAAAGAACATGACATTGAATGGAGGTTCCATTTCCCTTGTAACCTATAAGTAGCAGCGTTGGTAGAAAGGAAGAATGGAAAATTAAATCAGCAAATTAAATAACTAGCTGGTAAAACCACCTTGGCCGGGTGGACTAAAGTACTATCCCAGGCTTTAATACATTTGAATGATCAACCAGTAAGGCCTGTTGCCCCATATGTCAGACTAGGGACCCCTACACCCAACACCATAAAGATATGGAGTCTTGGGAGATGGTCATTGTCCCAACTCTCACCATGGTTCACTGTGCTGTGCTGCTGAGAATACTCAGCTCCACCACGCCTGGCAAAGGTAATCTACTGGAATTTGCAATGGGTGAGTTACACCTTTGGGTGAGCGGGAGCTACTCAATATCCACTTGGAGCCCATTGTCCTGCTGCAAGCTGGACTTGTTGAAATGCACAGTACCTAGAATGGAACATACACTACTGAAAGAGGGGAGAAAGTGAGGGTGCCTGTCTGGTGCATCCCACACACAGTCCGTCTCCATGCCTGAAGTGCTGTTTCCCCAGCCAACATGTATGGTATGCACAACCAGATCAGATTCCTAAAGCTGCTGCCATACTAACATCTAAGGATTGGGCCACAAGTGTAATTATTATAGAAGGGGAAGACCTTCCCATACAAGTTCCTATTAAATATCTATCTTTTTGACCTTAGACTCCCTCTGCTCCTGTGGCATCCAGTCATGGAATGGGCACCTAATGATAACACCTTTCTACAGTGGGCCTCCTCTTAGTAAGCCTGGCAAAGGAATCCATCCAACTGTTGAGTATGTGGTCAGTTGCCCCTCTCTAGCTCATCAGGATTGCCATGGAGGGTATCACCACTCCAAGAAGGGGACTTGAAGGCACTAAAGCAATAAATTAAGGAATAATAAGCTAGGTTTAAGACTCTCAATTCATCTGATATTACCAATACTGATCCAGAAGCCTGGCCTGTGTCACGCACTATTAATAAGGCTAAGTATGGGTATTCTTTTTCTGTCGATCAAGCTACCTAGGCAGCCCATCAAACTGCTGACCAGAAGGTCCTAAAAATACCACCATCAGAGTCATGGGTGGCTACACTCATATTTGGGATGGAGTCATGTGGCTTACCCTGGGTTATGGACATTTGTACACTAGTGCACCCCTATGTTGGGGACAGAAAAATCACTCTAAACAGAACCAACCCAAGTGTACCAGGGATATGAGCTAGATATCACCAGAACTGTGTAGTCATTCTGTCACATGAAAGAATGGTGACTGGTTTGGCACTGACTGGTTGCACTGGCCAGGTATTTATTGGGTAGCCCTGAATGGGATCCAGTAGTTGTGTGGCAAAAATCTTTGGGCTGATGCACCCTGGGTTTTCCCTGGACATAGGAGACAATCTGCCCCATGGTAACAAAAGTTGCAAACCACCATCTCCTCAAGGCCAGATGGGCATGTTCTGTTTCCTACTGGAATGATCATTTGGCCACCATCTCTGTTCCCTCCGTTGGCCTAAAGGACAATTAATAGCACTCATAGAAGGCCTTACTAAATTCACCCAGAAAGTCTTAAATGATAGATGACAAAGTCTGTTCTTACTGAACGCTGAAGTGTCTCTAATGAGAAAATCTGTCCTCCGAAATAGGATGGTCTTGGACATTATTACTGCCTCTCAAGGAGGCATCTGTGCCATTATCCAAACAGAATGTTGTGTATTCATACCTGATGAGTCCACTAATACATCATCTTTATTAGATCACATGAGAACACAAGTGAACACCATGAGTGACCTGACCCCCAGCCTAGGGGACCTAATAAATCAGTGGTTCAGATCCTGGGGCGGAAAAAATTATTACTTATTTTGGGAATTATTATCTTAATCTGGTTTTTCTCTTGCATGTGCCTGTACTGTTGCTGTGGTATCTGCCTGCAGGACAACCAGATAGCTGCCAAATGAGCCACCTCCATGGTAGTAAAACCTGCTGACTGCTCAGGGCACAGTATGCTGGGGGCAGGGGGTGGGGCTTGTAAGACCAACAGCTGGTTGATCTTCTAGCCAGACCTGGGCAATTGGAGGCTCCTTACCAGCTCCTCTGTCCTTAAAATGTACGTTCTGCACTAGGAGCTGCTTCTAGGACGCAGCCTTGAGACAGTCTGTGTTATTGAGACCATCTGGACTGTATACAAGACTGAACCCTGTTAAGGCCTCTTTATAAGCTCTTAAGATTCTTTTGGGCAGGTGCAGAGACCTACTCATCTTGCAGCCACCTGCCTACCAATCTGCAGTGGCCCTCCTCTTTCTCCAGTCTCTCCTTGCCTTTCACATACATGGGCTAGTTGTGAATTTCACCCGGAAAATCCCAGGCTTGCAAACCCCACCAGGTCAAAGTTGTACACGTCTCCCTTCACTTTCTCACCCTGATGATATTGTAAACATAAAGAAGCACCTTGAATAGAATATTGTAAACAGCATAGCATCAATGGCCCCTGTAGTCATGGCCTTCATATTGGAAAGCGTCTGCATTTTTAGCCTTGCTTCAATAATTTTTGTCAGCGTAACAATCTCCCAGAAAACTGCTGCATCCAAGGACTATTTTGTTTGTTAATTTGTAACATTTGGGGCTGTCACAGGTGTGAATTGAGAACCCAGTCAGTCAGTATCAGAAGCAACAATTGAAAATCTTCTTTTTTTTTTTTTTTTAAACGTCTTTATTGAAGTATAATTGCTTTACAATGGTGTGTTAGTTTCTGCTTTATAACAAAGTGAATCAGTTATACATATACATATGTTCCCGTATCTCTTCCCTCTTGCATCTCCCTCCCTCCCACCCTCCCTATCCCACCCCTCTAGGTGGTCACAAAGCACCGAGCTGATCTCCCTGTGCTATGCAATTGCCAACACAGTAACTCCATTGAAAACGCAGGGTGAAATGCGCAGTTGCGAGGGGCCTGCGGGGCTGTGAGACTCTAAGGAGGAGCGCAGATCTGCGCACAGGGAGGGCGACGTTGGCCAGGCTCCTGCTTCCTGCTCTGGCTCCTGGTCCTGTTGTCTGGTTAGAGCCCGACTCGGAGCTACTTTTGACTTCTTTCGGATCATAACCTTCTCTGGGGAATCTGAATTGCCTCAAACAGCAATTCCCCAAATTTCCATTTGGTATTCTCCAATGCAAATGCCCGTTCACCAGGATTTAGAGGTTAAGTCATGCATGTGTTTTCAGAATTTCAGTCAATATTTTGGTGGCATTCTTTTATTTAAGGGAAGCCTCTGCTGTAAAGGTTAGTTCCAGCATGCCTAGAGTGTTTTGGAAAAGTAAGAGGTGTACTAAGACAGTGTTGACTCCTAGTCAAGGCATGAATTGTACTGATTAATAGTGTTGCTTTTCATCCGAGGGGCCATGATGAGTTCTGGTGGTTTGTAGCGGCTTGTGAGGTGTTGTTTATCAATAACAGTGAGAGGCTGGTTTACACCTGCTTTAAGTGAGACCCCCGAAGGGTTCTTCCACTGGGGCTGGTTACTTCACAAGAATATGCCTAGATTAGGTCTCCTGGTTTTTATACGTTCTGTGCCTACCTTGGTGGTTTCCAATTTGAGAAAGTACATCGACTGCAGTCCTGCAGCTGGAGGGCAATCAGAGCTAACTCCTGGCTTCTCCTGATCTATGCTATGAGGTGGCCTTTCCTTGAGATTCATTTCCTTACTTCAATGCTGCTGCTATTTTGTATTCTTTTCTGGCTATAACCTTTAGATTCTTAAGCATTATCATTGCGAGTCCTGTGAGAGTTCTTCAGAGACTGAAACTTGTCTGATTGCCACCGTTAGTGAAGGCTCCAACAAGAAAAACAAAGAACAAAAATAAATAAACCAAAAAAGGCAGAAGAAACTGAGGGAGTGCAAGGAAGAGAAAAAGCAACAAAAATAAGGCAAAAAATCTCTAACTCATATCCTCAAGAAGAAAAGGTGTTTGTTTATTCTGTCCAAAACAACAGACTTAGAGGTTATTTGAAAAAAAAAAATTGTAGAAAATTTGGGAGATAGAGGAAATCTAAAAAGCAGGAAAAAAGGCAAAGCAATGGAAAATAGTTAAGAAAAGATCCATATGTTTAAATATTTTCTAATAGAAGTTCTAGAATATCAGAGAAGTTGGGGTGGGAAAATTGACAAAGAAATAATTCATGAGAGTCCCTAGAACAGAAAAAAAATTACTCCATATTGAAAAGTTATTAACTGAGTACCAGCCCAATGAATTAAAATGTTCCCAACCAAGATATACCAGTATCATGCAATTTTGTAATACCAGGAATAGGAGAAAAGTTTTCAGAGGGAAAAAGGAAAACACACCAAAACACAGGATTATGTGATTATAGTATTCTAGCAATACAGAGAAAACTCTAAAATATTTCTGAAGAAATTTTTTAAAAGTTATTTACAAAGAATGACTTAAAATTACAAAAATTTCAAAACATGTCTATATTTGTAAGTCTTGAGCATAGGCATATGCCTCCAAAAATGTATCAAGATTCTTTTTCATGATATGAAGCAAGGTGTTATGCAGTTGTTTTAGCGCGTGTGTGTGTGTATGTGTGTGTGTGTGTGTGTGTGTGTGTGTGTGTAAAATGCTTCATGAATTTGCATGTCATCTTTGTGCAGGGGGCATGCTAACCTTCTCTGTATCATTCCAATTTTAATATATGTGCTGTTGAAGCAAATACTCATTTAGGATTTTGATTAATATAAATACTAATAACTAAAATAATCGGAAAAACTATTTTAAGTGTTGCAAATAGGGATCACATATTACTGCAATAGGAGAGACAATAAATCTTTCTAAATCACTAACTACCCTGTGCTGGACCTAAGGACACTAGAAAGTAAAATGTTGATGTATTGACACCTATTTAAGTGTTAGATGTTTAGAAAATATTAAACATTTTAATTTAAAAAAAGGTAAATTGTGGAAATTTACCATTTTGATCACTGCAACACATGATAGTGACTGGATATCATCCCTGATAATTATGGGTTTCTATATAACAGTGAAATGTAATCACAAAGAACAGCCATCACAGGAAGCAGAACTTGAAAAAAAGGTATTTATCATTATATCACTTGATTCATTCCTATGTTATGCAATCTTGGTACCCGTGTGCCAGAGAATTTAGCCTCTACATTTCCAAAAAATATTTTGAAAGTCACTATGAATATTCTGGTTTTTATTCCCTCTCAAAGAAAGTCATCTCTTTCCTTTTCCTCTTTTTTATATTGCATGATATGCACCTTGGTAGCAGGGAAGAGAGAGGAGAAATATGTTTCTTTGCTGCTAAAATAGAGACTCTCATAAACAATGTGTTTCTATGGCCATAGTGCCTGTGCATGAGCCAGTATATGTGTGTTAACCTCATCAGCGTTTAATCCTTAACTGTACTATAGGAGATTACTTAGTACAGGATTTCTTTTTATAACCTCATAGAAGTGAGTTCTGAAGGAGGAATAATTTTTGTTGTGTCATTTACTGCATGAGGTGCAGCTCAGTAAATAAATTGTACACAGATATAGTTTATTGTATAAAGGAGAACTCTATCCAGAGCAAAGATGACTACACTGGCGTGCTCCGCACTAATCCCTCATGAGTTTTGTATTTGTGCCAAAGTACTTTTGGTAATATTTATTGAGAGGGAACCACATGGTATTTTAAATAGAGTCATGGGAATTTGTCCCATTATACAGCTGAGTGACTATACAAAACATCCATCAGTAGTGACCACAACATAGAATATTGCATTGTGGCATCAACCCAAGACATTACATTTACCTAAGCATTGACTTCACCTGAAAAAAAAAACTATGCTTGTTGTTTGTGAGAATATATTGACTTATCGTAAAGCAGAATAAAAGGCAAAACTCTCCCCAGCTTAACATTTAAATTTTATTAATGAAGCATGCAAACATAAAGCCTTTAATTGTTTTATCCCCAGGTAAAATAACTACACATTCTCTTTCCATTCACTAAATCAAATCCATTTTTTAATTCCATTAAACTATTTGCTTCAGTATTATCCTGTGGAAATAAAATGCATTAATAAAAACAAAGTTTAATTCTTGTCTCTTAATACCATTAACTGTTTTTCTCATCCTTTTAGCAGATAAAATGTAAATAAGAAGGCAAATAATAATATACAGATAGCATTTTCTCTTCCCTTTTCATAATTTTGGTAGTTATATTTCTCCACCATTAAGGACAATGAGTTTCCTGTTTTTTGGTTTTGGTTCAGTGCTTCCCTTTGGAATTCAATTTTAAAACATTTATCAACATAAAGCATCCATACAAATGGGTTGCATGGAAATTCCAAGCTATTTTGAAGAGAACCTGAGAGGTTCTTGTGCAGTCAATAACCAGTCTTATCCCTACTTGCTTTCAAGCTATTGAATTCAGGGAATGGTTGTGTCCCAGGAATCTCTCATCAAGGGATCTTGGTTTTAAGAGCATCTGATGGGACTAATCACTGATTCTGTGGACGCCTTCTATTCAAAGAATCAGGTCATGCACTACTCTGGCACAGAGAGTTGCTTACTTTTCTGGAGAAAGAATGTTAGAAAAGAAGTGGTAAAAAGAAGAAAAAGAAAGAAAGAAAAACAGAAACACACATACACAAACAAAACAAAAACCTTACAACGTTCTCCTTTTGAATAAATCCAGGGTTATTCATTTGCTTTTGAATTCAAGATGCCATGGTTCAAAAAGTGTTTATTTTTAAATTTTTTTCCATTTCTCTCTCCAAATTTTAGAGAAAATAACTGGCTTTAAAATGGAAAATAAATTGTTATTGGCCATTTCAGACTTGTAAATAATCTACTCAAAGGCTTACAAATGGATGGAATGCAAATTCCAAGCTATTTCAGAGAGAACCTGAGAGGTGTTATTTTAATGATTTATAAAGGAAACTGGGGCGATGATATATTCAAAATGCATCTGAGCCTCTCATTTCTTCCGTCTCCAATATTCAGAACTTCTTTCCCTCCTTATCTTTCTTATTCTCTTTCTTCCCTCTCTCCCTCTCTCTCATTCTCTCTTTAATGCTCTGAAAGGAAATCAGCATGTTTCTGACTTTCCCATTATTGCTTCAGTTTTGGGAGGAGACTAGATGATAGATATCCTACTGATTGTAAAAATAGAGTTTAAATATGTAGAGTTACAAGCAGGTTGATAACAATAAATTATATTCCTGAAGAACCTAAGCACATAGCAAACCAGAGTGCTGAACAAATTTTAGGTGATGGTGTTGAATTTCATATTTAAAGGTGGAGTCATGAGTTTGAAGCTGGTAAAATTTATAAAGATCATACTCTAATTGAATGTGATGATTTCAATGTGTAATTCATCATTTCACATCAAATCTGCATCCCAGAAGACAGTCTATATCTATGGAAAAACATTATTAATGGGTAAATATGAGATTAGATGATCAGAGACTACATTGTACCACATGAAGCTATCATAAGTGATAACTAATAATGTACTATATGCACTATACTTTCTTCTTCAGTTTTTTTTTAAATTTTTATTTATTTTATTTATATTTATTTTTGGCTGTGTTGGGTCTTCGTTTCTGTGTGAGGGCTCTCTCTAGTTGCGGCGAGCGGGGGCCACTCTTCATGGCGGTGTGCGGGCCTTTCACTGTCGTGGCCTCTCTTGTTGCGGAGCACAGGCTCCAGACGCGCAGGCTCAGTTGTTGTGGCTCACGGGCCTTGTTGCTCCGCGGCATGTGAGATCTTCCCAGACCAGGGCTCGAACCCGTGTCCCCTGCATTGGCAGGCAGATTCTCAACGACTGTGCCACCAGGGAAGCCCCTCTTCTTCAGTTTTGACTGAGATTATGTAGGATGTGTAAAGATATTAATGTCATCTACAAATAAACGTATGGAAATACTTCTTTTTAGCATGTTCCATATGTGGAGTTACTTTTGCGGTGGTTTTTGTTTTGATATTTTGTTTTCATTTAAGTGAGTTTAGCTCTTACCTATTGGCACTCCACCTTAAATTATCCATGATATTGACTCAAATCCACATTTTACATTGTGTAAAACAAATCAATGACAATCGACACCCCCCCACCTCTGCCTCAAGATTAGGGTAATTCCCTTTGTGGCTTACATCATCATAATCCTCTCTGGCTCAGAGTTTCTTCTTCAACACATTAATTTCATGGATCAACTCAGTATCCTATCCATGCTTCCTATTCCACACACACTTGGATGTAAACTGTCCACTCGTGAAACTACACACACAATCTCATGAGGTATTTGTGTGTGCTGCATAGTTTACTGATCAATTTAGGAAATGGTAACAACATCCCCCACATTGTCTATTCTGACTAAATAATAGCATTTGTTCTAAAAGTAGGTTTTTTTCCTCCCCAAGTTTTCACTGGTAATTATTCATTTGCCATGCTGCTCAAATGATGTCTGTCCTCATGACACCTTTTTGATTGTTTTTCCTTCCTTTACTCTTCTCCCTTTTCACGGTGGAGAAATCATTAGAGAAGCAAACAAAAGATTCTATTTATTTCTCATGCAAGGGAATTTAGTGCTCCCTCATTTTCCCCTTTCCATCTAGACTGTGACAATGACCCTTTTCTCCATCAAAGATGTTTCTAAGCAAGGGCAGTTAACCCTCAGGACAATTTCTTATTCTGTTTTTTCAATATTGTAAATATTTATATAGATAAAATGTGAGACAATGGAATCTGTTACCCATATACAGTCCAGTTTGTCAATATCTTATCTTCTTCCAAGAATATAAGAACCTGGTAATCACACTCAGCAATTTGTCACTGGTTGGTCTCTTACCAAATAACATGTAGTTAATTATTATCCTGAAATCAATTTTCTTCCAACCCCAAGTATATGGGAACACTACCAATGGAATTTTTGCTAAATTCACGTGTTAGGATGCTGATGACTTCAGTGGTACATTTTTTAAAAATTTAACTCCTATTATGTGCCTACCAAAATATGAGACACTGAGATTATAGCAGTGTAGACAAAATCACAGAACATCTCTCATAGAGCTCACTAACAGAAAAGTTAGATCTTTCTCAAAGCTGTATCCTTCTGGTGATTTAGCTCCCAGTGTCCTAAAAATTGATGATTTCAGGGCCAGGGAGCTTCAATTTGAAATCTTGATATAGCTTTTGAATATTTCCCAGCACCAGTTGAATATAAATAAATAATAATACTGCTAAATACACCACTGGTATCAGTACATTACCTGTATGATGAGATCCCCAAAAGATCACTAGAAAAATATATTGAAGTATATCTAAGTTTATTACACTTTCTGCAGTAAGACAGAACATTTTGAAATAGTTTTAGTAGTGTCTCAGAAGAGGGAATTCAGGAGAGGGTATGTATAGGATTTTTAAAGCCTGGGCTAGGTGACTACATGGTGACTCTTCTAAATTGAGAAACTGGTTGGTGTTGATAGAGTTTGTGAGATAATTGCTTTGGATTGGAGAGCAAGTGTCTTTGAGCAAGACTTGAAAAGTCACTTTTTATAAGTAAGTTATTTTAGTTGCTTCATAGTTTTCCAGGAGTATATATTTCATGGAGCAGGTAACTAAGTTATTTTTATTTATTTTCAATATTATTTAGCCTAGGAAAAGTAGTGTATGCCCAATATCAACCTTGTATAATACAGGACTCAAATTATGTTGTTTCAGGTTTTGGCTCACTTAGGAAAATAACATATTAGAAAGGTCTTAGAACATTTTTGGACATTTTTTAGTGAGGCATATTCGTGAAACTTTTAATTATGATAGATTTTGCCTTTGAGACTTTATTTTGCTATATACTTTAGTGATATAGGACCTAAAGTCAACACCATTTACTTCAGTTAGGAAAAAAAAAAATATATATATATATACACACACACACACACACATATATAATATTGCATAATACATAATATATAAATATTTATGTATAACATATTTATATATTAAGCATATATGATTTTCCTTTCTTGTTTTATTTCTTTGGGGGGGAGGATCTTTCCACAGTATTGTACCAAAGATCCTGCAGCCCTACTACTATCAAATGCTTTTCTTTATAATTAATCCTGCATGTTTCATCTATGGCGAGTCATTTCGGAAAAATAAACTCAACATTATTGAATACATTTTTACCTATGTTTTTCCCTCTTCATGAAGTGCCCTTCTTTCTCTGTGTGCCTAGTTAACATTTTGTTATCCTTCAAGACTCATTACAAGCACTTCATTCTTAGGGAAAATTTTTCTAATGACTTAAGGCAGAATGAATTTTCCCTAATCAAATAGTGCATTATAAATAGTTTTGGAAAATTCATAGTTTCCTAAGGAAAAAAAAAACCTTAACTAAGTGATCAATAAACATGAGATACATTTGTTGGTAATACAAATAATGGCAAAAAAAAAGTTTTTAAAAATTCATTTGTCACAGATAAAGCAAAGAAGGGACGAGATGGTCTCATAGAAACCAAAGGTAGAAAGCTGCACTGGGATAAATGAAACTAAAAGAAAACCTGTTTCAAAGTGTCAAAAAATGCAGGATAGAAAAGTACAATGACAGTGAATTGAACATAAAGTTTAGAAGTTTGAGGTAATAACAAGTTTGTCAAAGTAGCTTAAATGTAAGGGTGGAGATAAAAATAGGATTTAAGGGGGCCGAGGTGTAATTGAGAAGAGAGGAACAATTATAGACCACACTCAAAAGGTTGGGTGTGATAGTGGAGAGAAATTATGTAGAAGGACCCATAGTTAGGGCTGGGAGCTCTTTTGCTTTGCAGGATGGGAAAACAACAGATGGAATATTTATAACTTGGGAGGGAAAGAAAGAAGGTAAAATAGTTGTATCAAAATCCAAGAAGATGTAAAATGAGGTAGTAATGAGGTAAAACATGAGTAGTAGTATTATTCTTGAACTGGAAAAGTGGCATATGTTACAGAGATGGGGAGAAAGAGGGAAAGAATGGCTGCAGATGTAAATAAGTGCCTGAATCAAGATTAATATATATGTGAAGATGGATGTAAGGCAATCTGAGAAAGAAGTGTGTGCTGGCTGAGTAGGAGACTTAAGGGAAGGAGGTCTGGAATAGCAATTGCAATAATAAAAGTTGCTCATCAAGGATAATTAAAAAGATCGGTAAATTGCCTTGAGAGGTCAACTAAGTTCGGAAACTGAGAATTTATAATGGCAACAAAGTACAAATTTCTGTAATTTTTATCAGAAGCTCTTAGAATATGAATTGATTTCAGTTAGAGAAAACCATATTTTAGGATGGAGAGCTCTTTGAGGACATTTTTGCATGTGAGACAGAAAATCAAGGGGGGAAGAGAGTTAGGATGTTGGTGAAATATACTCAGCCAAAGGGGCTAAATTTGGGTACGTGAGTCAGCTCTCCCTTTGTCAACAAACAGCCCCAAAATCTTAGTGGATAGTGGCAACAAGCTTTTAAGATTTGCTGACAGATCTGCGGGTCAGCCTTGGTTAGGCTCTGTTCTACTCTTTGTCTTCTTAAAAGAATCTTCTCTAACATGGCACTTGTCATGGCCAGTGACATCTCATTGGCCAAAGCAAGCCATTTCACATGGTCAAGCCTGACCATGGGATAGGTTAATACACACATCCTATAGGGACGCCTGGAAAATGTAAGATATATAAAACTGTTCAGGGAAGGGAGTGGATAATTGGGAAGAATAATAAAATGTATCACATTGAACAGGAGCGATGTGAGGCTTAGTGGTAATTTATGGGTTAAAATAAAATGAAGTGGAAGGGGCCTGAAGATTAAAACAGTAATGAGTTTAATGAGAAGAAAGGACTGAGGTAGCTCAGAGATTTATATTGGATGGTAGCTAAAGTTTCTGACGTAGACAACATTCTAGATCTTTCCACTGATGCTAAGTGGTCTACCTCAGAAACATTAGCTACCATCCAATGAAAGGTCTAGATTGAGGTCTTGCTAAAACGTTGCTGAAGTAATAAAATGGTGGTGGATTTTATTAGGGGTAATTGTGTGACTAGAATTTAGTGTTGTCACCATATGAATGTTGAAAATATCTAATTTAATAACAAGAGCAGTACGGGAAAATAAGTCAGTGAAATTCCTGAACCTCCAGGAAAATGGAGGAGTAGCCTGGAGGGGTAAATAAACGTCTACATGTAGAGCGGGTGTTGAAGACTTCCAGTTTTCATTTTCTGCAAGTAAGGAGCTTGAAAGTCTCCACTCTGTCCTAACAACAAATAAAAAGCTAAACAGATTGAAAAATTAACAACTTTTCTTGGATCCTTAAGAGAGGGGAGGACACAGGGCAAACTACTGCCCTGAGAATGGAAAGACAGACCTGCAAATACAGCAAGTCTCACCTTACCAGGGCAGAGACTCACGAGCAGAAACTGCTGTGGGAACCAGCACCAGGAACCAGTACCTGGGTGAGAACACCAGAACTGTAATTGATGAATTGCTGGAAGCTAGGTGTGGACAAATCTGAGAGTTAAAAAATTCATGAGCTAGTGGCATAGTCTTTATTTAAACGATAATATAGCTATATTTCTCCTTTCTTGAATTGTCTGTATCTCATTATATTTAAGGATGGCAAAATATTTAAGAATTTTATACAGTAAGCTCAATAAATACTTGCTATCAAACAATAAAAAAACAAAATCATGAGGACCCACTGATCACCAACCCCCACAGTCTTGTGAGGTTTACCACTAGGAGCTCAACGAGATTCCTACAATAAATAGCAGAGAAAAATCCCCTCAAACCGCCTGCTGGAGGAGGCGAAAAGGAACCATTTTGAAATAAGCCAGAGCACTCGGCTCTTCTCAAAAAGGCTTGCCCTCAGGGGAAACTTGTTAACCAGAGCCTAAATGGCTGGGATATGATCTGAGACTGACTTAGCTGGGGAAGGAAACTACCCAACTCCAGGCCATTCTAGCCATCCTCTCTCACCTAAGGGGAGAGAAAAAAAAAAAATTAAACACTTGTGAAGTTCAAAGTCTAGAGGCATAGGCTCACAAAGAGAATGAGACCTAATCATAGGACTATAGGACCCTTCCTCTCCCCCCACACATCACCACCATATTACTAAAAAGCTGTTTATAACAGTTCCTTTTACCCAGTACATCATGTCTGGCTATCAAGTAAAACTTTACAAAACGTACTGAAAGGCAAAAAAACACAATATGAAGAGACAGAGCAAGCATCAGAACCAGATGTAGCAGGGATGTTGGAATTATTAGACTAGGAATTCAAAACGACTCTGATTAATATGATAAGGGCTCTAATGGATAAAGTAGCATGCAAGAACAGATGAGTAGTATAAGCAGAAAGATGGGAAATCCTAAAAAAGAACAAAAAAGAAATGCTAGAAGAAATCCTAGTATTGTAGGATATGTAAGGGTCAAAAAAGAAGGATAATAATTTGGGAAATTGTTAAACACACACACACACATATATGTGTATATATATATATATATATGTACACATATATATCATATGGATAGAAAACAACTCAAATGTTAAAGTAAGAGGTAGCAAAACCTATTAATTCAGTTTCTTATTTATATTAAATTTGGGTCAAGTCTAGATTTATTTCCCCTTTACTTTCTGGTTGGCCTAAAATATATGTAAATGGAAATGCTGGAAGGAAGTAGTCATAAAAGTGGGTCTGAGAGAGGACATGTGCTATTTCAAATAGGATGCACAAGGGATGTACAAGGATAACACAAGGGAGTTTAATACAAATGATCACTATAGAGCCAGTCTAAGCCAAGTCTCTCCACTGGAAGAAAACCTGCCTCAGAGAGATATTATTGTTTGAAGTTATACATAGCAACTTTGAATGTACTCAGGAAATCAAGGCAAGTTTTAGAGTTTTTCTCAATATTTTTACTAACATTCTAAGGTTATTTTATATCAAAACGAGTTTCAGCTCTCAGTGTTCTTTTATAAGTTAAGCAAACACTGTAATGTGTATCTTGGAAAACTTCGAAAGTCCTTGTCCAAGCTTACAGCTGTCTAGGCAGACTGTGAGCTTTTAACATCACAAATTACGTAACTTATTTTGTTTTAGAAAGAAGATCTTAATAGTATTACAATTCGTGGGTACTGGCTTGGTTCCATTAAGTTTTTACAAAACTTCTTCAAATACTTACTAGTCACATACTCATTAAAAAATCAGTTCCAAACAAGCACCCAAACATAAAAGACACAATAGATATCTGTTGCTGCTTAACAAATCACACCAAAAATTAATGGCTTAGAAAACTTTTTATTATATCATAGTTTCTGTGACTCAGGCATCCAGGCATGGCTTACGTGAGTCCTTTGCTGTAGTCTCTCACAAAGTTGCAACCAAGGCCAAAGTCTATGGTTTTATCTGATGACTCAACTAGAAAATGGTCTAATTTCAAGCTCCCTCAGTAGTTCTTGGCAGTATTCAGTTCCTAAGGGTTGTTGGACTGAGGACCTCAGTTCCTCAATGGCTGTTGGTCAAAGGCCCTTGTAGTTCATTGCCATGTGGGCATTTCCTGCATGGTAGTTTGCTTCATCAACCCTGTAAACCAAGAAAGTAATGGAGAAAGTCTGCTAGCAATACAGAAGTAACAATCTTTTATAATACAATCACAGAAATGAGATCCTTCTCCTTTGTCATAGTCTATCGGTGAAAAACAAGTCATATGTTTCACCAACACTCAGCACATGAGTGTTGGTAAGGACATAAGTACTGGGAGGTAGAAATCATTAGGGACCATTTCAGATGTCTGCTTATCACATACCTTTCCTTAATTTTATTTATTTTTTACTTTCTATTTTTAATTTTTTCCGGCTTTATTGAGATATAATTGACATATAACATTGTGCAGATTCAAAGTATACAATGTAATGACTTGATATGTGTGTATATTGTGAAACGTTTACCACAGTAAAGTTGGTTAATACATCCATTGCCTCACATAGTTACAATATTTTTTCTTGTGGTGAGAACATTTTAAGATCTACTCTCTTAGCAACTTTCAAGTGTGCAATACAGTATTATTAACTAACTCATCTTGCTGTACAGCATATCCACATAACTTATTCATCTAATAACTGGAAGTTTGTACCCTTTGACCACTTTCACCCATTTATCACCCAACCCCCCCAATCCACACACACACACACACCCCTGGCATTTACCAGTCTGCTCTCAGTTTCTATAAATTTAGGAATTTTTTTTGAGATTCCGCATATAAATGAAATCATACAGTATATGTCTTTCTCTGACTTATTTCACTTAGTGTTATGCCCTCAAGGCAATCCATGTTATGGAAAATGGCAGGACTTCCTTCTTTTTGTGGTTGAATAATATTCCATTGTATATATACCACATTTTCTTTATCCATTCATCTGTCTGACACTTTGGTTGTTTCCATGTCTTGGCTATTGTGAATAATGCTGCAGTGAACACGGGAGTATGGATATCTTTTTGAGATAACGGTTTTGTTTCCTTTGGATGTATACCCAAAAGTGGAATTGCTAGCTCATATGGTAGTTTTATATTTAATTTTTTAAGGAATCTCCATACTGTTTTCCATAATGGCTGCACCAATTTACATTCACTCCAATGAACAAGGGTTTCCTTTTCTCTACATCCTCACTAGCACTGGTTATCTCTTGACTTTTTGGTAATAGCTATTGTGACATGTGTGGGGTGATATCTCATTGTAGTTTTGATTTGCATTTCCCTGATGATTAATGATGTTGAGCATCTTTTTGTGTACCTGTTGGCCATCTGTACGTCTTTGGAAAAAAGTCTATTCAGATCTTTCACTCATTTTTTAATTGGATTGTTTTTGTTTATTTGTTTTATTTTGGTATTGAGTGGTATGAGTTTCTTATGTATTTTGGAGATTAACACCTTATCAGCCATGTGATTTGCAAATATTTTTTCCCATTTCGTAGGTTACATTTTTACTTTATTGCTCATTTATTTTGCTGTGTAAAAGTTTTTTAGTTTGATGTAGCCCTACTTGTTTATTTTTGCTCTTGTTGTTTGTTCTTCGGGTGCCATACCCATAAAATCATTGCCAAGACCAATGTCAAAGAGGTTGTCCCCTCTGTTTTCTTCTGGGAGTTATGTGGTTTCAGGTCTTACATTTCAGTCTTTAATCCATTTCATATTTATTTTTGTGAGTGGTCTAAGATAGGGGTCTAGTTTCATTCTCTTGTGTGTGAATATCCATTTTTCCCAATACCATTTATTGAAAAGACTATCCTTTTCTCACTGGGTATTCTTGACACCCTTGCTGAAAATCAGTTGACTGTACGTGCATGGGTTTATTTCTGGGCTCTATATTTCTTTCACTGATTAATATGTATGTTTTCATGCCAGTACTAAACTGTTTTGAATACTGTAGCTTGTAATATATTTTGAAATCAGGAAGTGTGATGCCTATAGGCTTAGTGTAATGCATATAGGTTTATCACCATGATTTTTGTTCAACATACGATGTTATTTAACATTGGCTATGAATAGATTCAATTTATTAATACATTTAAAGCAGTCTGTCTTTGGGTTATATATCCTGTATTCCAGAAAAGAACATGTTTCAATAATGATCACTTAGTGTTGAATTGCTTCTTGAACAACTTGGCCTATCACACCTAGGCAATCACTGTGAACAGTTTTTCAAAGTTCAGTTTTATTTTATTTATTTTATTTTTTTGAAGAATTGTTGATGTACAATGTTCTTTTAGTTTCTGGTGTGCAGCAAAGTGATTCAGTTTTATACATATATATATACACACACACACACACACACATATATATACACATATATATGTATTCTTTTTCATATTCTTTTCCATTATGGTTTATTACAGGGTATCGAATATAGTTCCCTGTGCTATACAAAAGGACCTTGTTTCTTACCATTCTATATATAATAGTTTGTATCTGCTAGCCCCAAACTCCCAATCCAACCCTCCCCCACCCCCTCCCCTTTGACAACCACGAGTCTGTTCTCTATGTCTGTGGGTCTGTTTCTGTTTCATAGATTTTTCATTTTGGCATATTTTAGATTCCACATATAAGTAATATCATATGGTGTTTGTCTTTTTCTTTCTGACTTATTTCGCTTAGCATGGTAATCTCTAGGTCCAACCATGTAGCTGCAAATGACATTATTTCATTCTTTTTATGGCTGAGTAATATTCCATTGTATATATATATATACCACATCTTTTTAATCCATTCATCTGTTGATAGACATTTAGGTTGTTTCCATGTCTTGGCTATTGTAAATAGTGCTGCAATGAACATTGGGGTGCATGTGTCTTTCAAATTATAGTTTTCTCTGGATATTTGCCCAGGAATGGGATTGCTGGATCATATGGCAACTCTATTTTTAGTTTTTTTTTGAGGAACCTCCATACCATTCTCCATAGTGGCTGCACAAACTTACATTTTTGCCAACAGTGTATGAGGTTTCCATTTTCTCCACACCCTCTCCAGCACTGGTTATTTGCAGACTTTTTAAGGATGGCCATTCTGACTGGTGTGAGGTGGTACCTCATTGTAGTTTTGATTTGCATTTCTCTAATAATTAGCAATGTTGACCATCTTTTCATATGCCTGTTGACCTGTTGGCCATCGGTATATCTTCTTTGGAGAAATGTCTATTTAGGTCTTCTGTCTATTTGTCAATTGGGTTGTTTGTTTTTTGTTATTGAGTTGTGTGAGCTATTTGTATATTTTGGAAATTAAGCCCTTGTTGGTTGCATTGTCTGCAAGTATTTTCTCCCAGTTTGTAGGTTGTCTTTTCATTTTGTTTATGGTTTCCTTTGCTGTGCAAAAGCTTATAAGTTTGATTAGGTCCCATGTGTTTATTTTTCCTCTTATTTATATTGCCTTGGGAGACTGACCTAAGAAAATATTGGTACAATTTATGTTAGAGAATATTTTGCCTACGTTCTCTTCAAGGAGTTTTATGGTGTCCTGTCTTATATTTAAGTCTTTAAGCCATTTTGAGTTTATTTTTGTGTATGGTGTGAGAGTGTGTTTTAACTTCACTGATTTACATGAGGCGTCCAATTTTCCCAACACCAGTTGCTGAAGAGACTGTCTTTTCCCCATTGTATATTCTTGCCTCTTTTGTCAAAGATTAATTGATCATAGGTGTGTGGGTTTATTTCTAGGCTCTCTATTCTGTTGAAAGTTCAATTTTAAAATGTGACATGATTTGACAACAGGTTACACAAAAATACACAAACAAGCAACTATCATCCAAGAATTTGATCTCTGTTAATTTATTCTGAATAGTCTATTAAATGCTGACATTCCAACTGTAATGGGCTTCCCTCTTTTTCCAGATACTCCTGAAAATTTCATTGATGTAACTTCTAAAACAATTTCTACTGTAACTATTGCAAACAATAACAAAAACAAGCATTTACTGGGATCTTACCAAGAACCAGGAACTTTATATACATTATCCTGCTTAATTCATTACACTAATCTACAATACAACAAATTGTGTAATATGAGGATATTAATTGAGAAAAATTAGCTACAGGTCAAGATTGGAACAGATGACTTTGAGAAAACTTTTGTATACTGGAAAAGTTTCTTTTCTAATTCAAAATCCTTTAGATATGGCATTAAAGGTAAATGCAGAGAATAATTACAATGAAGTACCTTTGTAAAGCACCATATGTATGAATAGCTCAAAGCACTTTTTATTGCATTACCTGATTAATCTTTGTGGTATCCTACTGAGTGAGGGTGGCAGGAATTTTATTTCTCTTTCATGGATTTTTTAAAAAGTGAAACAAGAACTTTAACTTCCAGGTGCTTTCTCCATAGCATATCTATGACTGCTTGAACTAAAAATTGGTAGGCAAGCTTAGATCTCCTATACAAAATACTTCATTAACTTATTAAATCATACTTTCAGCTAATAGTTTTGAGTGCAAATATACATTATATGATTATTAAAATGAAGGATCTGAAAGAAACCTACAACCTAACAGAGAAAGGTCTTAAATATTTGGCTAAGTGGGCTTAAATTGGGGCTGACATAATAAAAGCTGCAACCTAGCATTTTATTTTATTTTATTTTTTATTTTTTTTATAGATCTCTACTGGAGTATAATTGCTTCACAATACTGTGTTAGTTTCTGTTGTACAACAAAGTGAATCAGCCATATGCATACATATATCCCCATATCCCCTCCCTCTTGAGCCTCCCTCCCACCCTCCTTATCCCACCCCTCTAGGTCATCACAAAGCACAGAGCTGATCTCCCTGTGCTATGCTGCTGCTTCCCACTAGTTAACTATTTTACATTTGGTAGTGTATATATGTTGCTGCTACTCTCACTTCACCCCAGCTTCCCCCTCCCCCGCCATGTCCTTAGGTCCATTTTCTATGTCTATGTCTTTGTTCCTGCCCTGCCACTAGGTTCATCAGTACCTTTTTTTTTTTTTTTTAGATTCCATATATATGCGTTAGCATATGGTATTTGTTTTTCTGTTTCTGACTTACTTCACTCTATAGGACAGACTCTAAGTCCATCCACCTCACTACAAATAACTCAGTTTTGTTTCTTTTTATGGCTGAGTAACATTCCATTGTATATATGTGCCACATCTTCTTTATCCATTCATCTGTCTATTGACATTTAGGTTGCTTCCATGTCCTGGGCTATTGTAAATAGTGCTGCAGTGAACATGTGGTACATGTCTCTTTTTGAATTATGGTTTTCTCAGGGTATATGCCCAGTAGTGGGATTGCTGGGTCATATGATAGTTCTATTTTTAGTTTTTTAAGGAACCTTCATACTGTTCTCCATAATGGTTGTATCAATTTACATTCCCACCAACAGTGCAGGAGGGTTCCCTTTTCACCGCACCCTTTCCAGCATTTATTGTTTCTAGATTTTTTGATAATGGCCATTCTGACCGACATGAGGTGATACCTCACTGTAGTTTTAATTTGCATTTCTCTAATAATTAGTGATGTTGAGCATCTTTTCATGTGCCTCTTGGCCATCTGTATGTCTTCTTTGGTGAAATGTCTGTTTAGGTCTTCTGCCCATTTATTAATTGGGTTGTTTGCTTTTTTGATATTGAGCTCCGTGAGCTGTTTGTATATTTTGGAGATTCTTTGTTATTTCATTTGCAAATATTTTTTCCCATTCTGAGGATTGTCTTTTCATCTTGTTTATGGTTTCCTTTGCTGTACAAAAGCTTTTAAGTTTAATTAGGTCCCATTTGTTTATTTTTGTTTTTATTTTCATTACTCTAGGAGGTGAGTCAAAAAAGATCTTGCTATGGTTTATGTCAAACAGTGTTTTTCCTATATTTTCCTCTAAGCGTTTTATAGTGTCTCATCTTACATTTAGGTCTTTAATCCATTTGGAGTTTATTTTTGTATATGGTGTTAGGTAGTGTTCTAATTTCATTCTTTTACATGTAGCTGTCTGGTTTTCCCAGCACCACTTATTGAAAAGGCTGTCTTTTCTCCATTGTATGTTCTTGGCTCTTTTGTGGTAAATTAGGTGACCATATGTGTGTGGGTCTATCTTTGGGCTTTCTATCCTTTACCACTGATCTATATTTCTGTCTTTGTGCCAGTACCATACTGTCTTGATTACTATAGCTTGGTAGTATAGCTTGAAGTCGGGAAGCCTGATTCCTCCAGCTCCGTTTTAATTTCTCAAGATCGCTTTGGCTATTCGGGGTCTTTTCTGTTTCCATACAAACTGTAAAATTTTTTGTTCTAATTCTGTGAAGAATGCCATTGGTAGTTTGATAGGGCTTGCATTGAATCTGTAGATTGCTTTGGGTAGTATAGTCATTTTCACATTATTGATTCTTCCAATCCAAGAACATGGTATATTTCTCCATCTGTTTATCTTTGATTTTTTTCATCAGTGTTTTGTAGTTTTCTGAGTACAAGTCTTTTGCCTCTTTAGGTAGGTTTATTCCTAGGTATTTTATTCTTTATCTTGAGATGGTAAATGGGATTGTTTCCTTAATTTCTCTTTCTGATTTTTCGGTGTTAGTGTATAGGAATGCCAGAGATTTCTGTGCATTAATTTTGTATCCTGCAACCTTACCAAATTCATTGATTAGTTCTAGTAGCTTTCTGGTGACATCTTTAGGATTTTCTATATGTCATCTGCAAACAGTGACAGTCTTACTTCTTCTTTTCCAATTTGTTTTCCTTTTATTTCTTTTTCTTCTCCAATTGCCATGGCTAGGACTTCCAAACTATGTTGAATAAGAATGGCGAGAGTGGACATCCTTGTCTTGTTTCTAATCTTAGTGGAAATGCTCTCAGTTTTTCACCATTGAGTATGATGTTTGCTGTGGGTTTGTCATATATGGCCTTTATTATGTTGAGGTAAGTTCCCTCTATGCTCACTTTCTTTTCTTTTTTTTAATTAATTAATTTATTTTATTTATTTGTTTTTGTCTGTGTTGGGTCTTCCCCGCTGCGCATGTGCTCTCTCTAGTTGCAGTGAGCAGGGGCTACTCTTCATTGTGGTGTGCAGGCCTCTCACTGCACTGCCCTCTCCCATTGCTGAGCACGGGCTCTAGGCACGTGGGCTTCCGTAGTTGTGGCTCGTGGGCTCTAGAGTGCAGGCCCAGCAGTTGTGGCGCACAGGCTCCATTGCTCCATGGCACGTGGGAACCTCCTGGACCAGGGCTTGAACCCCTGTCCCCTGCATTGGCAGGCGGACTCCCAACCACCACGCCACCAGGGAAGCCCTATGCCACTTTCTGGAGAGTTTTTATCATAAATGGTGTTGAATTTTGTCAAAAGCTTTCTCTGCATCTACTGAGATGATCATATGGTTTTTACTTTTCAATTTGTTAATATGGTGTATCACATTGATTGATTTACATATATTGAAGAATCCTTGCATCCCTGGGATAAATCCCACTTGATCATTGTGTATGATCCTTTTAATATGTTGTTGGATTTTGTTTGCTAGTATTTTGTTCAGGATTTTTGTATCTATGTTCATCAGTGATATTGGTCTATAATTTTCTTTCTTTGTGACATCTCTGTCTGGTTTTGGTATCAGAGCGATGGTGGCTTCGTAGAATGAATCTGGGAGTGTTCTTCCCTCTACAAATTTTTGGAAGAGTTTGAGAAGGATGGGTGTTAGCTCTTCTCTAAATGTTTGGTAGAATTTGCCTGTGAAGCCATCTGGTCCTGGACTTTTGTTTGTTGGAAGATTTTTAATTACAGTTTCAATTTCATTACTTGTGATAGGTCTGTTTATATTTTCTAATTCTTCCTGGTTCAGTCTTGGAAAATTGTACCTTGCCAGGAATTTGTCCATTTCTTCCAGGTTGTCCATTTTATTGGCATATTCTTGTTTGTAGTAGTCTCTTATAATCCTTTGTATTTCTGCAGTGTCAGTTGTGATTTCTCCTTTTTCATTTCTAATTTTACTGATTTGTGTCCTCTCCATTTTTTTCTTGATGTGTCTGGCTAAGGGTTTATCAATTTTGTTTATCTTCTCAAAGAACCAGTTTTAGTTTCATTGATCTTTGCTATTGTTTTCTTTGTTTCTATATCATTTATTTCTGCTCTGATCTTTGTGACTTCTTTCCTTCTACTGACTTTGGGTTTGCTTTGTTCTTCTTTCTCTAGTTGCTTTAGGTGTAGGGTTGGATCGTTTGAGAGTTTTCTTCTTTCTTGAGGTGACTTGTATTGCTATAAACTTCCCTCTTAGAACTGCTTTTGCTGCATCGCATAGGTTTGGGGTCATCTTGTTTTCATTGTCATTTGTCTTTAGGTACTTTTTATTTCTTCTTTGATTTCTTCAGTGATCTCTGGTTATTTAGTAGCACACTGTTTAGCCTCCATGTGTTTGTGTTTTTTACAGTTTTTTTCCTGTAATTGATTTCCAATCTCATAGCATTGTGGTCAGAAAAGATGTTTGATATGATTTCAATTTTCTTAAATTTTCCGATGCTTGATTTGTGACCCAAGATGTGATCTTTCCTGGAGAATGTTCCGTGTGCACTTGTGAAGAAAGTGTATTCTCACTTTTGGGTGGAATAGTCTATAAATATCAATTAAATCTATCTGGTCTATTGTGTCATTTAAAACTTTTGTTTCCTTATTTATTTTCTGTTTGGATGATCTGTCCATTGGTGTAATTGGGGTGTTAAAGTCTCCTACTATTATTGTGTTACTGTCGATTTCTCATTTCATTGTTGTTAGCATTTGCCTTATGTATTGAGGTGCTCCTATGTTAGGTGCATAAACAATTATAATTGTTATATCTTCTTCTTGGATTGATCCCTTGATCATTATGTAGTGTCCTTTTGAAATGTTCATTTTTATGAAGTAAATAGGGAAGGAATCTCTGAAGAGCTTTGTGAAAAAGCACTCGCTGGAACTTTGTCTTAACAACCTCTATCCAAGATTTTTTATCTAGACAAGGCTTAAGGAGATTTGGTCTGTCATCTTGATTCAAGATATATTTAGCAAGCCCCTATAGTGGCCAAGCTGCTGAATATAGAAGTAAGTAAGAATGTCTGCTCCTAGAAAATATTCAGTCCCATAGGGAGAATGAAACAAGTACTTAAACATCTGTAGTATGTGGCACATAATAAACATCATTAGAGAGGTGAAACAAGGTGCTCTTGAGGTATAAAGGAGAAAGAAAAGTCATGTATTGGCTGCAAATCAAGAGAGATTTCAGAAAGATAACTCTTCCTGTATGACAGGTACACCCGTGAATGAAGCCATTTGTCTGTGTTATACCCATGGTGATTTGAATAAACAGAATTTCAGCATGCTCATATGAGATGGATGTGAGAGGGCATTCCCCCAAAGGAAAACATTTTTTTTTAAAGGCAAGAATAAACATTTACTATGCAACAATTACTAGTCATGTAATTTACCTTGAGAGCAAATACATGGAAAGAATCTATCAGCATCAGGAAAAGATGATTTTGAAGGACTTTTAATACCAGATTTACTTTTCCTGCATTATATATGTATATATGTATATGTGGTTCATCACAAAGCAATTTATAACTAATATGTTAAATAATATTATTTTTTATAATGATCCCTTCATAGTATCTAATTGCTTTATTTTATATTGCATTTTCAGTCTTTGTTATCCTAATGATCTTCTAACACCTCACCTTTACTCTCAAGACACTATTTCTTCTGCTTTCAGTTTCACTGTTTACTCTGGAGGCTTGGTGCATAACTTTCATTGTGCACTTCTCTTCAGTGCCCTCCTGGCTAGTATTTACTTTTCCCTGGGTACCCCATCTTCTTCCTTTTGATTTACTCTTTCAGTTTGCTTTTGTACATCTGCAAGTAACTTCCCAGTTAAAGATGGATAGCAGATAAGATTTCTTATGTTTAATCCTGAACTCATACTTTAAAATTTTATTTTAGTGGACATATAGCTCATAGAGAAAATTACTTACGTTTAAAGCTTTAGAGTCGTTTTCCATTTTCTATTGTCTTTTAGTATGCAGTTTTTCTGAGGCAAACTCTGATGCCATTCTTACTTTTGTTCAGTTTTTGTTTTCTATCTCAGTATTTATTTTTGTGGTTGTTTTTTCTTTCCTTTCTGTAAGCTATTTGTTATTTTCTTCATCCCTGGTATATGGAAAAAAAATCACTGAGATTTTAGTTGAAGTCATTGTGTCCATGTGTTGTGTGTATGCGTGAGTATACTTAATCCTTTTCTGTGCTTAGTGGTCCTGTCAATTTTAAGGCTCCTGTCACTTTTTGTTACTGTAAACTTTTCTGCTATTAGTTTCTTATAATCTGTACTATATTTTCTCTTTTCAGGAATTCTAATATTTGTCTATTTGACAACATGGAGTATACCTTTATGTCTCCCACATTTTCAGTTTCTTGTTTTGCTCTAAATTCTACAAGGTTTCCTTAATTCTTCTGTCACTTTTTCAGCTCTCCTGATTTTCAAGGGGTATTTCTTTTTTCATAATTTTTTTTCCTGACTTTTCATAGAACCCCATTCTATTTTTTTTTTTTTTTTTTTTTTTTTTTTTTTTTTTTTTTTTTTTTAAATTTATTTATTTATTTATTTATTTATTTTTGGCTGTGTTGGGTCTTCGTTTCTGTGCAAGGGCTTTCTCTAGTTGCGGTGAGCGGGGGCCACTCTTCATCGCGGTGCGCGGGCCTTTCACTGTCTCGGCCTCTCTTGTTGCGGAGCACAGGCTCCAGACGCGCAGGCTCAGTAGTTGTGGCTCACGGGCGTAGCTGCTCCGCGGCATGTGGGATCTTCCCGGACCGGGGCACAAACCCTTGTCCCCTGCATTGGCAGGCGGATTCCTAACCACTGCGCCACCAGGGAAGCCCCATTCTATTTTTTATGAATGCAAAATCTAGAATTGTTCTAAGGATACCAATTAGATATAGTTTTTTTTTTTTTTCTCTCCAATGTTTGAAATATCATTCTTTCATCTGGGATCAGAGGTTAGCTTTCTTATTTGTGTTGAAAGTTTTTTTCACATGTTTGGTGATCCTTGAATATCCACTCATTTCCAATAGTGGGTGGGACTTTCAGGCTGGCAGACTTCAGCTAGTAATATGCTGGCAGGAATTTAGTTATTATGTAGGTATCCCCAGACGCATAACATGAAACATGCATGGAGACTCTATAACTGTGACAGGTATCCCATCATTCTGTTTCTTCTAAGACTATTTGTTCAAACTCTTTAGAATGACTTATTTTGGATCTGTATGGTTTTCCTTGTAATTGGACTAGAAAGACTGGGTCAAGAGTGGGTGGACCACTGCACTTACATGCACTCAGTCCCTCAAGTTCCCACCCCCTCTTCTCATGCCTACCTCTGCTGTCACTATATTTCTGGAGTCCAGCATTTCTTGATATTCTTCAGGGCCATTCTACTATATCCTCTGCTACTGTTAACATTTTTAAACCTTTGTTTTTATCAGTCCACTCATCTCTGTCTATTTTTTGTCTTCCAGAGAAGTTTTAGAGTTTCTTACCCACATCCTACATATTACATTCTGTTTATTGATGTATATACTTTTCTATTTTCTACTTCACCTTATTTTAGTGTATTCTTAAGTGGGACAGATTATAAGCATATATTCTTGATTTGCCTTCTTAAATCATAAGTTGACACCATTGTTTTTCTTTTTTAATCAGGGAAGTGATTATTATCTGAGATGTGTTTTAGAAAAATAACATAGTAGTGTGCAATATAGATTGGAGTGGGTACAGGGAATATAGATTTTTGAAGTTGAATCTACTCAGTGTGTCAAAAGAGATATAATAAGGATGGGAACAGGGGAAATGGAAAGGTAGAGCTTTTTAGAGTTGAATTTATGGAATCTATCAACTTTACCAATGTGCTTTGGACCATATTTTGCTGGTCTATAAGTGCTGGAAGTTAAAGAAAAAACAAATATCAAATATCATATAAGACAAAATAGAAAAAAAGCTACATGGTTAAAAGTCTGATTTTTTTAAAACAATTTTATTGTGAAAAAATATAATATATATTGAAAACTTTATGAACCTGTTAGTACAGTTTAACAAATTGTTATAAACTGACCGCTTGTTCTAATTACCATGAAAACATAACAAATAAACCTAAAACTTGCAGTCTAAAATATCTGTTATTATGCTTATGAATTCTGTGAGCAAGGAATGTAGACAGGGGCACCAGGAGTTGGCTTTTCTCTGTTATACTGTGTCTGACTTCAGCTAAAAGGCTTGAAGGCTTATTCACTCATGAGCTTGGTTATTAATGTTGGCAGTTGGCTGGATGCCTCAGTTCCTTTCCAATAAGACCTCTCCATGTAGTCTCTCCATGAGGTCCCTTTTCATGGGCTAATTTGAACTTCCTCACACCATAGTAATTGGATTCCAAAGGCAAGTATCCTGACAGAGAGCAAGGCAGAAGCTTTATGCTATTCATGATTTAACTCAGTCCGTATACTACTTGTCTAAACAGTCACAAACACCCGTTTTCTATTAGAGGTGTTAGTCACAATGGAAGGTCATAGAGGTTAGTGTTGCCATCTGTGGAAAATATCACCCAGATCAAGAATTAAAACATTGCTAACAGGGTATAATCTACTTCTTTATCTTTCTTGATCCCAAATTTTTGCATTGCCTTAGATGTAATGACTGTCTTGATTTTTATAGTACTTATTTACATTTCTTTAAAATTTTGCTACCTTTATGTTTATCAATAAATAAATACTTTACTTTTGGCTAGCTTTTAGACACTATGTGTATAAAATCATACTGCGGTTATTCTTTTGTATCTTGTCTTTTTAAATCAACATTATGTATGTGAGAGCCACGTTGTTGCATGGAGGTCATTCTGAAAGTTACTGTGTATTAGAGTACATTCAGCTCCAGTATTAACCATAGCTGTCACCTTTTGTTTACTTCTGAAGTACCAGCAAATAATGAGCTCAACATGAGGCATCTGATGGCCCCCAACGGCCCTCATCTGGATGTGATCTTGGCCTGTGTCCTATACGCAGGGTGTAGGAGACACCTAGCCAAACAGGACTGTATCCCTGAGGCCTCTGCTGGAGCAGGTGGGGCACTAGAAATGGTAGGGGTGGTAGGGACTGGCAGGTCTTAATTGTTCTAGTTGTAAGGTTTCCCATAGGCCAACCAACACAGCATTGGGTTGCTAGTTTATCTTTTTAGCTTGGGTTCCAGTAGCAATGAAGTCAAACCACATTTGCTTCCTGGTTACCTTTACTGGACCCTTTACAGCAGATTGGGATAGCCTTTTGGCTTCTTAAGCTCCCTCTGTCTCAGGTCTTTCCCACAGCCACCTGTACCTATTCCGGGGATTTGTCAGTTTCCCCCAGATCAGCAATGAATTGTTGCATCATATATATCTTGTTCCACAACTGAGCTCAGCATGGATATCAGCATTCCATACCAGCTACTGACGGTAGACTGGAGTAATTTGGCTTTCATTCCTATAGTGAATGTGGCCCAATCAGGGCCTTCAAAGACAGGGGTATGGATGGTCTGTCTCATTCCCAACGCCCTTAGAGTTTGTCATACCTCATCTATAGATTTTGAGGGTCCCACATGCCTGGAAAGATCCCTGGTCATTGGGCCAGGCTGCCTTGCAGGCTAGAATAATCCCATCTATAAGGGAGAGAGTCCCTTGAACTCCCTAAATGCCATCCAGGTGCTGCTAGAGGGCAGGGTGTGTGGTGATGTTGCTCCTCCTCTGTCTTCTGCCTGGTCAGAGAAATGCCATGGCTCCCTGTATCCCACAGCTGCACTAGCCATACCTGGTACTTTCCCTGGTCTTTTGTTGGAACTTGGCAGCTATATCAGTAAGCTCAGCAAGTATATATTTTCTCATCATGAATGTTTCCTGACTCTTAAGCTGCCCTGCTGGCTGGGGTTGTTGTCTCTGGGCTTTTGCTTTCCTTCGTATTAGGGATCAGATGGCAGGGGGTGCTCCATTGTTTCACTGTCAGTCACCACAGCATCCTTCTCTTTGCTCTTCTGACTTTCCCAGAGATTTCACCTCTTAGCATCCCAATCAGGCTTTGTAACAAATGCTCAGATCTTAATCCAAGGCAGTTTGTATCCCCTTAACTTTGCAAATGACACACTTATTATCCTACTCTCCCACTTTGTCTGCCAGCCCTGAAGCTGGCAGAGTAGTGGACAACTTCAAGTCCTTCTCTAACTTCCGCTCTTCCAACTTTCTAACTTGAGCTTTAGCCTCTCATTGGGCATCGGGTGTCCAGCTGAACTGCCCATGGTGAAGGCCAGCCCACTGTTGCAGCCATTGGTTTCCCTTCTTTGCTATAGTGTGCTATGTGCAGTTCCTCAAACAAGTGTATTAAACCAGCTGGCATTTTGGGGGCATCCCTGAATTCACATGGTGACTCACGAGCATCTAACATTCAGGCCATCTCTCCCCACATAGAGGTCAATGGCCAACTCAGGATTTCACTCCTCAGATGCCTCTTTCCCAAGACCCATTTCTTCAGTCTCCTGGCTGGCTTACCAATTGTTGGTTCACAACCTCACAAGTTCCCTGGGGGAAATTCAACAATGGCGTGCATATAGGAAGGGAGAGGCAGACCGCTCCAGATTGATAGGGTGCAGTTTTATTAAGCAAGGGAACTTACATATGAGGCTTGTCTTGGATGGCTGAAAGATGAATTGATCTCTGCACCCACTCACCAGATTCTTATGAGTTTTATACAGAGACCTTAATGAGGTTAAGTCACATACATGGGCCAGATGGTCTTAATAACAGTACTTCCTCAAGGCTGTGTCCTTGAAGTAGCTCCTAGTGCAGGAACAATGTGCAGACCATACATTTCAAGGACAGGGGAAGGGGCAAGGTGCCTCTGTTTGCCCAAGACCAGCTAGAAGGTCATCTGGCAGTCATATCCTCTTGAAGATCTCGATGACCTCCTTCAACAGGATCCTAGCAGAGAGATTACTTCAAGTCTGGAGGCTCAGCAAATACCACACTACTGCTCCTGCTTGACAACCAGGTTGGTTTTAAGGACACACAGAATGTGGAGTGTATCCCACTGTCCTTAGAGCCATGTGGCTGGTGAGAAACATTTTCATTTCTTCAACTGCTTGGGATGTGTACACCAGAGACTCACTCAGGATCTGCACTCTGACCAAAGAGAGCACCAGGAAGGAGACTGTTCCCCTGAGGAAGGATTGATTTGTGTGCTGTTATCAATCAGTTCAAAACTGGTTAAGGACTAATTTGTTTATTAAAAAATAAAATCTGAAATACTCATTTTGTCACAAACAAACAGAATATATATATATATCCCTACCTAGGAATATTAGCTTGGATTGGTGTTTTCAGCAGAGGACAGGGAGAGGGATTTGGAAACTCACTGTATAGTGTGTAGAATTGTACTTTATCCCCCTATTTACAGTGTCCCTTTGTTGCTTTCATCCCTCTTTTTGGTAAACCTCAGTTTGGGTCCCTCTAGTTCATTTATTTAGACCAAGGGTTGGCAAACTTTTTTCTGTACAGGGACAGATAGTAAATATTTTTGACCTTGTGGAACATATGGTCTCTGTTACAACTACAGTTGACCCTTGAACAATATGGGTTTGAACTGCAGCGGTCCACTTGTACAAGGATTTTTTTTTTTCATTAGTAAATAACACAGTACTACACGATCCATGGTTGGTTGACGTGGATCTGTGGATACAGAGGAACTGTGGATACAGAGGGTCAACTATATGTTATATGTGAATTTTTGACGGCACAGAATGTCAGCACCCCAACCCCTGCATTGTTCAAGGGTCAACTGTACTCAATTCCACAGATAAGCAGCCATAGACAATATGTAAAAGAATAGGTGTAGCTATATTTCATTAGCTATTTACGGAATCGGTGCAGGATAGGTATGACCAGAAGGTTGTAGTTCTCTGACTTGTGATCTACAGTATAAAACTCAAATTTTCTGCATGATGAGAGAGAACTAGTGTATGGAATGTAGATGGAAGGTTAACTTCTTTTCCACATCCCACTCAAAATCTGAATTTTAACCTCAAACTCACTACCACTTTCCTACACTTCCTGAACCTCTCTGAGGTTCTGCAAGAAAATTTGTTTACGTCCTATCAGTTTATGCCCATGTAGGAACTTAAGTATTCTCAAAAGTTCTCAGAAGTTATTTGTTCTGAAAAGTCAGTAATTCCTCATATACTGTTTTCAGTCTTTGCAAAAGGTAAAAGATACAAAACAGACTACTTTTATTGACTCTTTTTTATTTTTCTCTTGCCTTTACCCTTTTGAGTTTGCACTTTATACCTGTGCTGTATTTTATTAGAGTAATCCGAAAGAAGTAGAAGGAAAAGCACGTCTTGTCTTCTGCCAGAAGCTGACCTCCTCCTCTCTGAATCGAGATTTCTACTGGATAACTTCTGCAACTTTCAAGTGTTAATTTTAGTATAGTAATAGCTATTCAATGATAATCTAATCTCTTTATGAAGCACTTTTTTTTAAAAGTAAAATTGTATTGAATGCATGGTGAGCGTGACATTCTGCAACTATTTATTTGTTGTAACTGAATCATGAATGTTGACATTGCCCCTTATCCAGAAGATTTACTTAATCTTTTCTTCTTTTAGAATGGAATAAATATAGCAAACATGAATAATAACTAGAGATTGAGGCCTGTGTGGCTTTTTTTCTACCTAGTTAAAGAAGATAAATTATTATAGCTACACTAGATTTTGCAAAGGCGTGTGTTAATAATCAAACCAATTTGACTCAATTTGATAACTACTACTGTAATAAACAATGGACTGTTCCAATTTACTTTTATTATTATTTTTTGGTATCGCTTACACCATGATATTTTTTGACTTAATTTTTAAAATAAAATATTTCAGATTGTTCACCTTGGTTATTATCATCTGGATATAATCTAAGTTTATATAATGAAGGTTGTGTATTAATTCTACTATAATAATCAGTTGTTTAATTTTTCAGTATCTTTGCATCTTATAATTTTGCCAATAGGCTTCTTAACACCAAAGAATATTAAAGAGAAACTAAGACTGAAAATAAGATCCTCTAATTTTTTTTACTTCCCTCTAATAAGAACAGTAGGATGATATTTCAGAATATGAACAATTACCAAAGTTTAACTGTCCACAGGAGTTTATGTACATCTTGAGGGTTTGTTTTTCCATTTTAGAGCAATAAGATAAATTGTATAAATCAAGTTTAATCCAGTCTGTTTCCCATCTTTACTGGTGTAAACTAGGGTGACATAATGTGTCTAGTTGTATTCTATCCATTTTATTCTGCTATATGGGAAAAAATCCTTACATTAAGGTATATTTATGATCTAAAAGGAACTTTTCCATCTCAGCAAGCTGTAGGGGCTGATAAGTCCTTCAGCTGGTCACCCATAAACCATCTTGCAGTGACAAGTTTTCTCTCACTGAGATACTCTGTAGCAATCTGCACAGAAGCCAGTGCACTATAGAAAGACCTGAGAAATGGTAAGCTCAATCATAAGACCAATTGCTCTCATGGTAAGAATCTGAATAGAGACCCTAAGTCTAAAATCACTGAATTTTATCTTGGCAGCACACACATACATTGATGGATGATTTACTGACCTGCAGTATAAACTAGACATTATACCATATTCTTATTTTTCTTATGAAGAGCCTAGGGCCCAGTAAATCTCCTGAGTTATTATACACATTTCTAAGAAATGTGTTCATTGTTTTCTGTAAAACTAAGCCTAGAGTGTAGGCAGAAGATAATTGTATCCCATACAATATTACTCCCAACCAAAGAGGTAATCTTAGATGAAAAATATTAAGGTAATTAGTCCACTCTCTAAGTTTCAGAGGTTTTACCACTGTGTATCCATCCTATCAAGCAGAAATGGTTGACCTTATAGAATGGTGGATTGACCTACTAAAAGTTATATTGGGTGGGCCAAAAGTTTGTTCATTTTTTTCTGTAAGATGGCTCTAGTAGCACTTAGTTGTCTTTAACTTCATTCGAAAAAATTTTGTTAGAGTGTATGTGACAGCTGTCATATCAGCGTTCATTTAAAAAAAGGCTTATCAAAATTGGTGAATTTTTGTGTAGCCATTTTAATATTGAATATGGAAGAAAAAAGCAACATTTTTGGCATATTATGCTTTATTATTTCAAGAAAGGTAAAAATACAACTGAAGCACAAAAAAGATGTGTGCAGTGTATGGAGAAGGTGCTGTGACTGATTGAACGTGTCAAAAGTGGTTTGCGACATTTCATGCTGGAGATTTCTTGCTGGACGATGCTCCACGGTCAGGTAGACCAGTTGAAGTTGATAGCTATCAAATCGAGACATTAATTAAGAACAATCAACGTTATACCATGTGGCGGGAGATAGCCGATGTACTCAAAATATCCAAATCAAGCATTGAAAATCATTTGCACCAGCTTGGCTGTGTTAATCGCTTTGATGTTTTGGTTCCACATAAATTAAGCAAAAAAAAACCTTCCTGACTGTATTTCCTCATGCGATTCTCTACTTAAACATAATGAAAACGTTCTGTTTTTAAAACAAATTGTGATGGGTGATGAAAAGTGGATACTGTACAATAATGTGGAACAGAAGAGATCGTGGGGCAAGCTAAATGAACCACCACCAAGCACACCAAAGGCCGGTCTTAATCCATAGAACGTGATGTTGTGTATATGGGGGGATTGGAAAGGAGTCCTCTATTATGAGCTCCTTCCGGAAAACCAAATGATTAAGTCCAACAAGTATTGCTCCCAATTAGACCAAGTGAAAACAGCTCTCGACGAAAAGCATCTGGAATTATCAACATAAAACGCATAATCTTCCATCAGGATAACGCAAGACCTCATGCTTCTTTGATGGCCAGGCAAGAACTGTTACAGCTTGTCTGGGAAGTTCTGATTCATCCGCCTCATTCACCAGACATTGCACCTTGGGATTTCCATTTATTTCAGTCTTTACAAAATTCTCTTAATGGAAAAAATTTCAGTTCCCTGGAAGACTGTAAAAGGCACCTGGAACAGTTCTTTGCTCAAAAAGATAAAAAGTTTTGGGAAGATGGAATTATGAAGTTGCCTGAAAAATGGCAGAAGGTAGTGGAGCAAAAGGATGGCTATGTTGTTCAATAAACTTCTTGGTGAAAATGAAAAATGTGTATTTTATTTTTACTTAAAAACCAAAGGCACTTTTTGGCCAACCCAATATTAATATGCTTACTGAGGGTGGAGGAATGTCCTACAAATTCAGTATATGCTTTGAGCCAGCAACCAGTAAATAGTTTTCTTTCTCCTCTTAGTGTAAAATATGAGTCCAGTAATCAAGGGTAAATGTGGGAATGGCTCTCTATTGATTCTAATTATCACCAATGTTGCTTTCCATCTTCACAGAGTTAAATACTGTTGGTCTAAAATTTTTACTTTTCAAAGAATAATATATCCACTAATATAAACAATGTTTTCACCAGACTGCATACTGAGTCGACCACCTGATCCCTTATGACATTGAACTAATGCAGAGGTACGATGTACTCCAATACTCCTATCAGTGATTAACATTAGTTTAGTTTATTTTAAAGCATATCTTCATTTACCCCTCCTTATCCACTCTTCAATATCCCTACTCTTCACTCTGTTCTGGGATGCTGAATGGTATAAACCAAATCAATAATCTCTGATTTCAGGTTGGTTTCAGCCAATAGAAGAGTCCTGGCAGAAGATCCAAAGGTTGGAGAGAGTGAGGTCAGGGTATTTGTGTCCCAGAACTCTCCCTTTAAGATTGCCTCATGCTAACTACTCCCCTGTACTAAAGGTCACTACTTCTTTGGAGATAGGTGATCTTACAGATCCTTTTCAGTTTATATTCATTACATTGCTTTGTCCTCTTGACATGAGCATGGTAATAGCTCAATTGCAATTGAACCACAGGTTAATGTACGATTTTACTTGGAGTTGTCAAGCAAGGGTAAGCATGTCTTCATTTGTTTAAGGATACTTTGTTGAAACATGGTTACATCATAATTTTGAAGAATGCTGATACTGTAATTGTTATTTGGAAGGTAATGTTATTTGGGATGTAAATATGGATAGAAGGAGCTGTAGGGATGCTTGTAGCCAAGGAGGTGGAATGTGCGTGATTGTCTCTTGGCAGCTGGGCAGCAAAGTCCCTCTTCTGCACTCTCTACATTATCACAAGAAATGAAAGATTGGGAATTATGTTCTCAGAGCCCTTGCTAGCAAGAATCCAGGTTAGATTCTGCAAGATATTCATTTGAGATTTGGAAGGCAGGAAAGAAGCAAAAACCACGTAAGAGTAACCTCTAGCAGTGGCAAGCATGCTCCTGAGCACTGGTGGACGTGCATCTTATGGGAGCTTCCTGGAGATTACCTGCTTTAGTTCTGCGAGTTGCTCTGACCTAACTGGTGGTTTTCTTGTGGTTACTAAAACTCCCCAATTTCATCAAAACCAGCTGGATCAACCTTCCTGATCATCATTTTCTGGTCCTTCCAACATTTTTGGAATCATCTAATTCTCTTGATTATATTTTTTTCTGTGTGGAAGGCATAGAGTAGTTTCTATTTTCTTGAATATTCCTGATTAATACAGCTGATATATATTTATACATACGTGTGTGTGTGTGTGTGTGTGTGTGTGTGTATATAAAACCAGAATAAAGGCACTAAGGAAGATGAATTATTTATACTTTCAATTAATTCATGGTATGCTGTGAATAGAGAAATAAATGATAATGCCATGTTAGAAGTATGCCTAGGCTCTGTAACTGACTAGAAGATAAGACCAGTGTCAACTGAAAAAAATGCACTATGTGAGAGTTGTGAGTTAAGTTTTATTTGGGGCAAAATGAGGGCTATAGCCCAGGTGATAGCATTTCAGATAGCTCTGAGAAACTGCTCCTGGGCAATAGTCCTCATTTTGCCCCAAATAAAAATTAACTCACAACTCTCACATTGTGCATTTTTTTTAGTCGACGACACCAGTTAGAATACTCCAGTTAAGAAGTATCAGGGAGGGTTCACTCCAGGTGAGTTTAAGCTAAGTCTTACTGTATGACTAAGAATTAATCAATTGAACAAGAACTAAAGAGACCCTCAGTAGAGGAACACTATGAGAAGTGTGGCATTGAAGGAAGAGGAGCCTAATGTGTGAGAACTACATGCATTTTGATGTTGCAGGAACATTTTAGAGTGGTGAGAGATGATGCTGGGCCTAGGTCATGTAACGATGTGTTGCCATTTTAAAGCTCTTGGAGTTTGTCCTATATGTAATGTGAAACTAAAACTGGAAGTTTTCCAGCTGGAAATGAAATAGATGGATTCAAGGCTCATGAATTAAGCATCATCACAGGTTTTTCTTATAAGCGTGTCAGCAAATTGTATCTTGCTATTGTTATATTTATTTTATAAAAAAAAAAAATCACTACCTACAGGACATGTTGATTGTCCCTTAAAATATTGCAGATTAATTTATATATGAGTAAAGGGCTCCTTCCCTAACTATACTATAAATTAGGAACTGACTGTAGTTATGAAATATGATGGCAGCACTTAGACTTTTCATTGGCTAATTAAATTTAAGTTCTGTTTTTGAACTTTTGCTCTACTTGGCCATTCATCACAATTATAGCAAAACATTCAGAAGGGAAACAGTTCTAACTTGAAAGCTCTCACAGGATACTAAGTTACACTTTTAGACATTCAATCTAATTTGGTACATGAAGTCATTGTGAAGACTTTCTTAATTATTTAAATATTTATATATCATAAACAAACATTATTCTTTGATTTTTCTTCTTTTCACTCATGCAGACAGAAGTAATCTGTTTTTTACAGAATATCTAAGAGGTAAAGTAAAATCTTAAGGCTTTAATTTTTTTTTTTTTGAAAATTTATACATGAGTGGGTAGAAACACATCGTTGATTTTTCCATTAATTTTTTAAGTTGAATAAGCACATAGGTTTAAAGAAGAATATTTAAAATACTGATATCAAATCCCCAAAATACACTTCTACACTAAAACTTATTTAAAAATCACTGGCTATTGTTATCTGGTTACTTAGAAAGTGATCTATGAATATTTCATAAATACTATTTAGTTTAGTTTTATTACTTACCCCATTCATAAAATTTCATTTCCAAAAGAGATATATAATTCAGTATTTATGCAAATTCGTACTGATCCAATTTTTATTAGTTGGAGAGGTTTCATATTAAATTTTACTTAGTTTTCTATAATAACTACATATAACTCATTAAATTTATTTATTTGGATAGCTGGTTCAAGGTGTTAGCAAAAAGCATATGGGAGGCATTTGACACCTAGTATCATGTATGAGAGGTTGTTAATTAAGTCATGTCAAAAATACAAACATGATTTTAATTTTGAAGAATCTGGTGTTATATTCTCTTTGGAATCAATTTATGCATTAACCTACTAGAAAAATAATTGCATTGTGTAGATTAAGAGATTGAAGCAAAAATCATCCATATGAAAATATTTTCAGGATAAGCATTATAATTCTTCTGTTTGACAACATAAAGATTAGGCCAAAACTTGGCCATCATCCTGCTAATATGTCTCACTATAATTTATAGCTCTGTCTAGGCCAGTGAGTTGAATAGGTAGATGTCATCTATCTAGTAAAACAGAGTCAGCATTAAGAACACTGTTATATTTGGAATACTATTTTCAAAATTAAATTTTCTATACTCATTCTTGGCAAGCCCTTACTTTTCTTGGAAGCAGGCAAAAGTGGTTATGTATTAGCATGAGAGTGAAAGTGGAACGCAGAAATGAAGGTCTTTGCAGAGAACAATCAATAGAAATGAAGTAACTGAATGAAAATCAAGGGTTTAAGCTATCAATTCATCAGTAGATTTCCCTTGGTAGTCATGGAATTTAAAGTTTTGACCTTCAATATAAATTGTTCCAAATTGAGAGTTAACTGAGATCCCATTAGAAAAAAGTTCATTATACTGTCTCTGTGTATATTAAAAACATACACATGAACAAACTAACAATATCTTAATAACCTAGTTACATGAACAACTAACACAACTAACTTGGATATAATATTATGTAATTTTGTTTTATCAATAAAATAAAGGACCAAAATTGATATAAGGAAAAACACAAATCAAACTTTAGATTTGTTTTTATGTGGAGTAATAATATAACTCCCTTTGCCTTCCAAGCCAGTACAATATCATCTTTAACTTTATAAGGAAAATGTTTGATTTTCTACAAATATTTTCTACAATTGAGTCAAACTACCTTTTCAATTTACTTTTTTATATCTTATCCTAGTTTATCTCATGTTACTTACAGAACATTCTTAGAAGAGTTTCTCTAATTAAATAAATCTTATTGAAATAACTTCATTTGGGGGAATAGGCCCTTCCTTTTTCCTGAAAGCACTGTATTTACTCAAATATCTAATGTGCATCTAATTTGTGGAATGAAATATAAGATGATATTTCTGCCACACAAATATTTCTCTAATCTGGCTGTCATAGTCAGATATAGCAGGTCTGAAATGTAAAGATTTAGAAGCAGCAATTTAAGAGGTGCAAACTGATGAATTAAATGTCCACATTACTATGTTTTGCACATATTTAACTATTTTGTCAAGATCTTAGAAATATCACTACGAAAATATATCATCAATGGGATTTCTGGTAAATGGTCAATCTGACCTACATGTTAGCACTCATGGCTCAGGTATTTCCTAGCCCAATTTATCAGGAAATACATGTAGATAAAATAAAACTATGCTATAAAATTGGACATATTCAGTCAATATTATTAAGCATCCAACTATGTATCTTATTATAATTAATACTCAATTACTTTCACAAATTTTGAGAACCAAATGTGATCTGGTGACTCAAAGCACAAGTATAATATTTTTGAACACAGAAATGAAAACACTAAGAAGTTAGTAGAAAATTTTTAAAAAGTAACATTTCTGGAGCTGATAATATTTACTGTGGTAGGGGCTTTCACATGATACACCTGACACGTAATTATAAAGAAAATCCCATACAACATAAAGAAATGCGGTTGAAAGTCAAATTTTTTAAAAGTTTGATGGCTCAAACTATAATATAGAACAATAATAAATACATATGTTTCTATATATTTGACATAACCATAATTATGTTTAAAAACTGAAAATGATAGACAGATTCTGATGTGAATTTCTAGTTTTCTGTCATTTTACGTAAATTATTTAAAACACTCACATAGGAGTAGCGAGGAAATAGCATTTCTTCAGTTTAGGTCTTCTGTGTTCTGCTCATCAACTTCTGATAGTCCTGAACTGTTGTGTATAGTATTCTTCATGCATGTCTGGTTCATTGTTGAGTCCCCAGGATTCGATAGGAAACCTGGAATATAGACTGCACTTAATAAATATGGTTGAGTGACAAATTCAAATTTGGAAGTGGGTGCCACTTTTCATGTTGAAAGTAGCATAGTCTCAGTTATTAGATCCATAATTATTCAAAATGTATTAAATAACTTGGTTTTTATATCTGATATTTCTAAGGAATTTTAGTTAATCGCTGCAAAATGCATGTCACTACCTACTCAATATATAGGTTATGATTGTATTTTCTATCTTTTTGCAAGGAATTAAGGTAAATGAGTTTAAATATGTGATATTCTTTGGCCAGAGCTTGGCAAATATTTTAATTGCTGCTTTTTACTAATTACGTTTGACCTGAGCATGCTGGATCCTATGTTTGTGCACAGTGGTGAAGGAGCAGAGAATTGCTTTATTTTTTGTTTGTTTGTTTTGGTAAGAAAGAGTAAGTTCCTGAATGGGGTCTTAGCAGAAAATGGATCGACTACTCGGTAAAAACATGGATTCTATGAAACATTTATTTTGCTCATTGAAGTCAATATTTTTGTTTTTGCTTTTGCTTTTTAGTGTAAAAATGGTTGCTGCTGCTTTGTATTGAGCAACTGGTGCATGAAATCACACCAGTGATGGGCATCTTGTATAGAATGAAGACTTGCCTCCCCAGGAAGGAATTCTTATACTAACCAATTATTTATGTCATGGCATCAGTTACCAATTCATTCTCTAACAGCATTATAGTGCAGGACTCAGGGTAGCAGTCCATATTATAACCTTTTTGGTTACTTTGAAATACTCTTATCTGCTTCAGATAAATTAGTCTTGATTCTATTTGGAGGAAAAAAATGGAGTTTATGGAATCTCAAGCTCATTCCCATCTTGTCATTCTATGATAAATCATATTGGTTACAAAGCCAGTTGTCCTCTGGGGGCAAATATAAAATTGCTCTACAAATATATCTGAACCATGCATCTCTTGCTTCCAGTAAATGTTTGCTTTTTAAACTCAGTCTCAATGTAGATGTTTTTCAGAGATGCAAAGCAACCTATATGTGTTTGTTAGTTTTGTAAAAACTACCTCTATTCCTTATTCCTTTAGTAATATACTTATACATTAAGTGGTATAACTAGGGCATTAAAAAAAAAATCTTCATATTCTTTCTTAATCAGAGCCTTCAGTCTCAGCCAATATATTTGGAATTGAACCCTGCAAACTTTTTCGAACCCTATATTTTTAACTTGTTTCTTCTATCTATCCTAACTGCTTTAGAAGAAAATGAGACTCTTGCTCTGACAACCACCTTACCAAATTAAGACAACAACAAGAACAACAGACCTCAGGCTTTGTTTCTCTTTATGTAAATAAGAACACCAATTAGTAACTTTAACTGATATGGCTCAGTTGTAAGCCATGGCTAATGTGCTCTAAAATTACCATAGTTGGAGTTAAAGATATTGTAATTCTATAAATTTAAAAAAAATAGTCTTACGTATGCTGATTTTCTAATATCTATGTAGGCAGTGCTTTGGTTTGGGACTGACAGATATATATATTTCTACCCTAGTTTCAATACCCTGGATGTGTGATTTATAATAATTTTTGTGGGAATTAACTTAAAATACTCTAATTTGCCTGGCATACATTTTTTTTATTTTACTCAGAAAACCATAGTTGTTATTGTTGTTCCCAATTATTGAAGCCATTCTCTTCCACTATAGCCACAATGATTGCAACAAGAAACTATTAAAATGACATGTGTTTTCTATTTTTGCAGTGGAGCAACTGTCACTAAGAATAATGTCTATGAAATACAAAGTACAGTCAATGCTCTCAATAAATCTATAATCCAGTCATGACACAAGTAAATATCTGTATGTCAAGTGACACAGGAAACCACCAACACAGAGATTACGAGACGGGAGTAGATCTTTGTGAACCTGAAGAGTAAGATAATAATAATAGCTAACATTGAGGACTCTCTCTATATTACCATACTTTAAAGACCCAAAGAAATAAAGCTGAAATATTAGTTCTCAATTTACAGAAATGGAAATTGAGGCTTAGGAAAGCTAATTGTCTTATCCAGAATCCCTCAGTTACTGAGCAAGATTTGGAATACAGGGAGTCCAATTTAAGAGCTTAGGTTCTTAATAATCACAAAATAGAACTTTTTTTTTGGTTCAAGATTTTTAGGCAACAAAGGCGGCTTCAAGAGCCAGAACAAAGCAATAGTATGCTTGAACATGTGGTATTGTGGGAACAGTGAAATCTCATCCAGTGACAGGGGAGATTTTAGATTGGGTTACTCAAGATGGGAATGGTAGAAATAGCCTGAAGACACCTTTGAATTCAGACAACAGAAGAATTTTTTCTAGCCTCAGCCAAAAATATGCACACAAGTATATACAGTTTCAGAAATTCTAATTGAAAGTATACAGAATTATTTTGTTTATCCAGTACTTTGACATCATCTTTCTCTTACTCAAAATTAGCTGAAAATATCCCTCATTCACTGTTATTCATTCAATATTGCCATAATAGTGCTAGAGCTTACTTATACAGAACCTAGATTCAGTAAAGACTGACCTATTATATTGATAACTGATAATCATAATGATTACTCTGAGGCAAAGTAATATCATAAACCTGTGGAAAAGATTTTATAACTTAGCAATGTGCTATTTTTAAAAAAACTGGTTTCTATTGGTAGCATATTGCATACAACTTGTAATAACACCATTTAAAATTGATATTCTAAACATACCATTTCCAGACATGTTAACTATAGTTTTTGTTGTTGTTGGGATGATAAGAGAGTTTGAGTGGAGAAGGAAGGTCCTTCATATTACTATTATTTTCTTGATATCATACAGTATAGTGGGTGGTGTTAATGTAAATAGTATAGATGTGGAAAGTTCAGACAGGGGTTTTCAAAGAAATAATAACCTTGAGTTACACTCTGGATGCCCTCAAGATTTAATATAACCATATGTAAGTTGAAAATATATTAACTGTATATTTTAAGTGTAAAGTGATTTAATTTTCATGAACTATTCTTGTATTGCCTTCATTGTATACCATCAGTGATTCTGGTTATATATAATCAACAGTACACTCAGCTAGTCTATTGTGCAGGCAACAGAGAGAGGGAGGGGGAGGGAGAGGGAGGGAGGGAGGACTGACTTCATAGGATTCAGTTTTATCCAAATAAGTTCTTTCCCTTTTTAATGTATGATTATCGAGATTCTTAGCACTTATTAATGCCTACGGTTTTATCATATCATGTACTCTTGGTTTTTAAATGATAAATCTATAAAATTCAATAAAGCTTCCTTAGAGTCCTTCTATGCAGCACCTGTTATTTTTGATACTTGTATGGAGTTTTATATTTTCTGTAAATTATCAAGCCAAATTACATAAGCACATCTGCTCATCTAAGGTATTTCATAAACAATAAAGATGGTTACAGTAGGATGGCTAATTTCCCAACATTAACTGCAGGATAGTCTCTGATTTTAGAGCACAAGAGCAAGATTATACTTTCCAGTAGGAAATAATTTGAAGGTATTTGAAGAACAGCTTTACTCTTTGTTTCAGTCCTTTAACAGCAATATATTAGATTATAACTGACTGATTCTTAATGCAAAAGCAAAATATGAAAATCTAATTTACATGTCAAAGCAAAGACAAGATGGGAAGAGAGGTTAAGAGGCTAAATTAATCATTTTATATTTATAATTAGAATGTGTCTGTACCTATAATACATGACAATATGCATACTTTTATATGAAAATAGTGATTATATCAGATCATGAGTTTGCTTTTCTTCCAGGGAAGGGGCTTCCCCTCATTGGCTTCATGTTATTTTCACTAATGAAGGAAGACATTATTGATATCTTCAGAGAAACTTTCTTCAAAACCAACTCCTTGAAATTTGGAACTTATCTAATCAAAATATTCCACTTTAGAGGCAATACCCACTCATTTTATTACTATAAGCTTAATGGTTCTAGAGGAATTGCATTTAATATTCCCTTTGAATCTGATTTTTCAAAATCAATTAATTCTTAATTCTAATTTCAGTTTTTCTGGGCCATTGATTCTTTTCCTCATTAGGCTCTTTTAATCACTTGACTTCCTCAAAAAGCAACAGTTGAAGTTTCTTAGAGAAAAGTTTCCTATGAAAAAAATTTAAATGAATATGAATGTATCAACCTAAATATGCCTTCACGACTAATGCTTTTTTCTCTGCATTTTTCGTGCAAAGAAGTGTACACCAGACAAACAAAATGAGTAACATCTCCAATTCCTTCTGCACATATCTCTCCAACCATCACTAGCACTCTTGGAGCCACCTGGCATTTTATAAGAATATTAAATGCAATGTTAATTTTGTACTGTGTCCTGCAGTGGGTGTGGTAATTTTTTCAAAACATTGAAACAGACTAGAAAAAAATTATTTTCATATACTGTCAAATGTGTGAATAACTATTTTCTTAAATGTTTGTAGTCCTTTACTTAATTTGGATAGAGTGTGTGTGTGTGTGTGTGTGTTTATAAATTTTTTTACTATCTTTTTGGGACTTATACTTACCCTTCTGATTTTTGCTATATTTCTCAAAAAAATTTCTATCTTCACAAACGTTCCTATTTTGAGAACATTATTTTACAAAGTTGTTTCTAGAGCCAGTGTTCCAGAGTCTATCAAATTTAATCCAATAATCCATAAATTCACAAAACTGCCTGAGATTTGGGGACAAATAATTATTCGTCAGGCTTGAGGAGACTGACAAAGTCATTGCTAGGTGACTCAGAACACTCATTTACTCACTGATTCATTCTTTCAAAAGTTTGAGCATCTGCTATGAATTGAGCAAGTGGTTTGGATCTTTGCATGATCTTGTGGAGTCAATTATCTGTGTTAATGACATTCAGAATCTGGAGCAGCCAAAACAATATTTCTCTTCCCATCCTTCTTTCTTATCCCCTTCTTCTCCCCATAAGCACTTTCTTTTCTTATGTGTTGAGTCATAAAAAGAAATGGAAGTTTATTTGTTTGGGACTTATTCCTTTAACTGATGAATGTCATTATCAATTTTTCTTTCTTCTCTCATAGTATATTGCTGATACCTCTATTAGAGTGTTGGTTCTTAGTCCCTCTATTCTCATCATATTTTTATTACTAATTAGTTTTATATTGGCCCTCTCCCACCAATTATAGTGAAAGCTCTCTGAAGGCAGGGTATTTTTCAAGTCCAATTTAGTTTTGGTACTTGGTGCTACACAAGGGTCTCAGATGAAATGGAGGCTTGCCAAAAGAGTCAAAGACATAACGAGAATGAATAATACCAAAAATGTTCAAATCACTTCAAGAACACTTTCTTTGGAGGCCAAATTTCTATAACTATAATTTAAAAAATAAATATAACACTTGCCTTTTTCTAAGTCATTTCTCTGCTTTAGTATCATTTCAATCTCTGTTGCCAGGAGGCTGGTGCCCAATATTTTTTCTCTCAAGGACTGTTCTCAAGATAGAATCCCACAGATGTAGAGAACAAATGTATGGACACCAAGGGGGGGAAAGTGGCGGGGGGGGGGTGGTGGGTGGGATGAATTGGGAGATTGGGATTGACATATATAGACTAATATGTATAAAATAGATAACTAATAAGAACCTGCTGTATAAAAAAATAAATTAAATAAAATTCAAAAATTAAAAAAAAAAAAAGAATCCCGCAGAGAACATGGAGGCACTGTTGGAAGGGAATACACTCTTGATAAGGATAATGTGTCACCATTCTAAAGTAGATGTGAAACTCAAGCAGGGGGTATATCCTTAACTATAAGAACAGGCCTCCAATTTTGTAAGTTTCAGCATTGACAAACTAGTGTGAAATGTATTCTTGAGTCATAATACCAATTTGGTACCCTCAATTTTATATGAATTACCTAATTTTTTTGAGCAACTTTGAGATAATGTGATTATTGCTTTACATAAATTATTTCATGAAATCCTCAAGCAATACTGTAAGAAAGGGATTATCTCAAGTTTCTAGAAGAAACTGACATCAAAGAGATTAAGGAATTTGCCTGAGGCCACACAGTAAGTAAGTGAAGGACTCATAGTAGCACTTAGCTTTTGTTTTGTTTTGTTTTTACTCCGAATCTATGTTCTTTCTACTGATTTGCATGCTTTCTGGATTCAGACAATATCTTTCTAAAAATTAGTTAGATGATAGGCTAGAAGTAAAGAGGAGTTGTTGGTGTTTATACCTATATTATTATTATTGTTGTTATTGTCACTATTATTATCATTTATTTTAAAAACATATACTCTATCTATCTATCTATCTAAAATATTTAATTCCCAGGATTGAGAACCACTGCATATGTAATACAAATGTGCACACAATGTAATGTGTAAAGAACCTTTTATAAAAATTCTTGATGTGGTCTATTTTCAGAGTAGTTTTTCCAAAAAGTTGCTTAGTTATCTGTAAGCACCGTAAATATGAACAGCATTTGTTAACTCTCCCTATGGTCTGAAAGCTCAGAACCTAACTATATCAGAGTAGGCTAGGATATTCTGCAGTAACAAACAACCTCAACATCTAAGCAGCTGCACACAGCAGTTCATTTCTCACAGGTGCAAAATCCACTGTGATTCCCAATACCGTTCCAAGATTTTATATAGTGACAAAATGATCCTCATCGCTTCTTGTTGCCTTTTTTAGTCACTGTGATGAGGGAAGAAATCACAGGGAGAGCTCAGCTCCACTATTTGTCAGAATGGATGTGTATTAATCAAAGGCCATTTGTTAGAACTATTCACAAGTCCTCACATAATTTCAGGGAGGCTGGGTAAGGCAGTGAAGCACATAGACTATGTGGTTGACAGTACTGTCTCTGCCACAGTAACTGAACTAAAGGGACAGGTTCATTTGAGTTTAATTAGAGAGAATATGCAGGAGGGGAGTTGAGGTGCTGGAAGGCTGTGGATAGTAGTACAAGCAGTAGAATTTGAAATGTCCTATATAGCTTCACTCTCCTGAAGATACAGGTTTTCAGAAGATGATTTTTTTCCTTCCCCCCCCCAAATGGGCTGCTATTTCTGCTCCTGTTTTCTTTCTTGAAAAATTATGTCTTGAACATTTTAGAGTTGTATCTATATTAGAGTGAAATGAAAGCAAGATATTTCCTCCTTGCATTAGCAATATAGCCCAAGAAACACAGCGTGCGTGAAATGGCAAGAACAGTGTATGTCAGACACGTGGGGATGAAAGTCAGGTTGTTTGACATTATTTCAATGTGACTGCCTGTGATAAAAAAGATGAGTTAATTTGGATCTCCTGTATAGTACCCATTAGATGAAAGTAATCTTATGATAAAAAGCTCTGAATGCATGGAACGTTTGTGTTTTTTCCTATCCTGGTTACTTTGGCACATACCTATGAAAATATACAGAAGCACATGATTCATCTAGGGAATTTGTTGTTAAGAGCAACACCTCTAGGTAGTTTCCAGTATATAATGGTTAATGACAGTTTATAACTTTTCCTGAGAGTCACATGTGGAGAATCTTTGGCTAGTTTAAGGAGGAGCACCATTTTGAGCAACAAGAGGAAGCACATAATTTTTTTCAGTGTCAGGTACTAAAACTCGGTTGTTTTATCTATTAGCAATTAGTTTTCTCTGCTAAAGTTAGGTGTGTTTTATGGAATAGTCTATTCTAGGGGTTGTTCTCTTTTTACAAAGTCTTGCCTTACATTTATTCCTTATTTTGCTTTTATCTTGGTCCTGTATCCAAATTGTAATGTCCGTCCAAATTGTTCAACCTAATTCTTAAGCAATTATTCAATTCAGGTAGCTATTGAGTTATACAAAGCTTAACCAAAGAGCCTCCTCACCTTGATGTCTGATAATCAATTGATGAAGAAAGCCAATATTTGTGTCATGTAAGAATATAAATATCATGTATAGTAACATAGAGGCTGAGAAAACACTTTTGATAGGAGCTGTTAAGTGATTTAAAGGCATAGTGGCACGTAAATGGAACTGTAAAGGATGGTGAGATTTTTCACAACCGGAGGTGGGAGCAAGGAGAATTTTTTAGAGCAGTAACAAGGTAAGTAATTGTATAGATATGGGGAAATGTTTAGAGTGTGGGGAAGATTTTGATCTAATATAGGTCAACAAAGTCTGCATATGAAGGCAAATTTTCTGGAAAGTATATGTTATAGCCTGTTCAGGAAGGATCTACAATTTTCATTCTAAAGGGTAAGCTCAGCCTCTAAGCAGTCAATGATTCTTGGACTATGGTTGATATGATCATGCCAGGCTCTGTGGAAATGAATTAAATATGGAAAAGAAATTTAATAAGGAAAACATTTAAGAGGTTATTGAAATTTCTTGTGAGAAATGATGAGAGGTGAAATCAAATCAATAACATAAAGGAAAGGGGATGAATGTCAGAGATGTTTGTGGGTAGATGCCCTTTCTGTTTACCATAGAAGGATGTGAAGAATTAAAAGAATTGTCGATTTAAGGATAAATAATTGGGCATTTTTGGTGGCTTTGTCAAAGACAAAGCTAAAAGCACAAGTAGACTACATTTTGTGGATGAATATAATGAATTTAACTTTATGTATTTCAGAATATGGGTTTGGAAAAGAGAATTACTTCAATTCAGCAAGCAGACTGGACTTTGCTTTACCTGATTAGCCATACTCAGTGAATCCTATTCCAGCAGGATGTAGTAAAAATCGTGTACATGTATGAGGTCAGATTTTTCTTGAACCAGAGGTCATCTAATCTCCTGTGTGCTAGATCTGATTCTCTTGTCCAAAACCTTATCTGACTGACCAAATTGATCTCCATTTTAGGCATACTTCTTCATAACTGAATGTTAGATGCTTTTTGAGCAATATTTCCTTCTTGACCTCTACTTTTTTCAAACTTCCTAATCTGTACCACTCTACTGACTTGCCATTTATTACCACCTCTCCACTATATCTGTCTTGATTGTTTTGGTTCTGGATTTCATCCTTTTACCCTTTGCTTACCACTGCCTCTGACCCAGAAATAGGGCTTATACCTCACTCTTAGATAATATGATACATAATAAAGAAGCATAAAAGTAGAATTAAGATAGAAACAGCCATTCTGGATAAGTCTATAAGACCAATTCACTTCTTGGTAACCTTTTTTGTGTAAATGGAAGTTATGAGTGAACATTTGGGGAGGGAATTGTCCAAAAGTCAGGGAGTCATTTAGTGCTTAGTGTATAGATCAGGCATAAGAGCGAACATCAGGGGAAACTTAGTTATATGAAAGTAACAACTCTTCTAGTTCTCTTCAATGCCCTAGCCAGTCATTAAAGGCAACTAGTGTTAATAGTCAAGGGAAAACTTAAAAGCACCATTTGTTACAATTATTGGAAATCATTGTATACCAGGATACCTAGACTCATGGCATATTAAAGTTGGTACTTATGTGTGATATTATCCTGTAATTTACTTGCAGATAGGATGGCCAATTTTATTTTTTCGTTCTGCTGCATTATGTCTACTGCTCTATATACAATGAACAGTAAGGGATGGGGTCATAAGTGTGACTTGTATTGATGAAATAAATATAGTATTTCAGCCTGAATATCAGACTTTCTTCCCTATTCTTATTTTATGATGAATTTAAAACAAACTGAATCATTTTGAGAGAGAGCGTTTCACTCCATATAGCGCATGCAGTTCTCAGAGGATGGTATTTATGTTTCTTTGAATGGCAGTCAACACTGTAGAAATTTAGTTAGAAGAATTTTAGGTCAAGGGTCTTGGATGTGAATGACATTGGCAGCATAAAGAAATGATCAGGGGATAAGTTTTTTTGAACTTTGCCAGTCAATTTTTAAAAGTCAGAAATCTTACAAAGAACCCTAAAGAAACGTTTGTCAAATGCAGTTATATTCTAGAAAAATGGAAGTCATATAAAACAAGACAGAAAGCAAAAGACAAGTAAGCTGAACTTCAGGTCACAATTAGTGATAAAGAGGAACTTGTTTATGTTTTTGGTTTTTTACTTTCTATTTTGAAATAATTTTAGATTTACTGAAGAGTTGCCAAAATAGTACAGAGAGGTCCCGTATGCTCTTCATCCAACCATCCCTAATGTTCATGGCTCTTATGATCTGGTATATTTATCAAAACAAAGAAATTAACATTCATGCAATGCTATTAGCTAACTACAAACTTGTATTTCACAAGTATTTTCAGTAATATCCTTTTTCTGACCCAGGATTCAGTACAGGACACCATGATTCACTTGGTCATCATTCTCAGTCTCCTTCAATCTGTGATTGTTTTTCAGTCTTTCCTTGTTTTTATTTTTATTTATTTATTTATTTATTTTTGCCTTGTCACTTTTAAGGCATACTGGTATGGTAGAATGTCTCAGTGTGGGTTTATCTACTGTGTCTCATAATTAGACTGGGCTTATGGATTTTGAGGAAGGATACCACAGAGACTAGTGACCTTCTTATATCATAATATCTACATGAACTGTTACTGTTAATTTTAGCCTTTATCACTTGGTTAAGATGGTATTTCCAGGTTTCTCCATAATAGGTTTTACATTCCTGGTATTACCTTTGAAATCTTTTTAAAGGTAAGTTGTGTATGTCCAGATCTTTGGCTGAAATACATATGGTGATGCTTTGCAGGTATATATGATCTAGAAATGCATTTTACCAGACAACGAGGACTAGACTGGTCACAGTGTTGCATTCTTTTTAATGCCAGAACTTATGTTTCAGTGATGTTTCACTGATTGAAATAATAATGGTCACCATTCATTGGTCATCTAACTTTAATATGCCAAGCAACCCCAGAAGGTACACATCATTACCATCATTTTACCATGAGATATATGACCTTCAGAACTGTTTGAAATTAATGACTTAAAGTACCACTGGTAAATCTAAGTTCAACATCTGATGCTTCCATAATTTCTCACCTTTTCTCATGAAGCAGTATTCATTTATTTATTTCAACGTTTAAAAAAATCTACTTTATTGAAATTCAGTTGATATATAATGTTCTGTTAATTTCTTCAGTATAGCAAAGTTATTTATGTGAGAGAGTAACTCTGACCAGGATTGTCAGAGAGGAGAGGGGATTAGACTCCACATTCCACTCCCCTTGTAGGGTGTTGTTCTTTACTAAACAAAAAGTAGAGAGCCAATGCTACATTCCATGGACTTTATTGCAGCATGGGTTTAGGTGTAAATTGGTTCCACCCTTTAAATGGACTCATATAAGGTTTGGTATTCTTCAGCTTATTGAGAGTCAAGAGCCATTTGCAGTGGAGGCAATAATTGCATCGGCTTGATTATGGATTCTTGACACTTTAATTAGTTTAAGAACTAAATTAATTCTTAAGGACTACTCTTAAGCTCTTCTTTCCAGGACAGTAGCTTTCCTAATGGGTTGATTCTGTTTTGTTCTGGGAGGTTTTCCTCCATGGCCACATTTTGAAACTCCTGCCCTTACAATTACTTTTGCTGATACTTAATCTCTTCTTGATGTAGTTACCTAGGGAGCTTCCTGTTATTAACAATAAACCTTGGTAGCTATGGTTAATTAATAAGGAGCCAACTTGATAGACAGCATTTTAGACAGTGGAAAAAGTAAGTGTAAAGGCCCAGAAGCAAAAAAGAGCACAGCTTGTGTTGGAAACAAATAAACAATGCCTGTGTTGCTAGAGGGCAGAGAGATAAATGAAGTGTACCATTCCAGGAGATGAATGAGGAAAGCTTGGATGTGATTGTCCAGGGTTGTATTTTGATCCTTATGTCAAGGGCAGTGTCAGACATAAAAGTTAAGCCTGGGAATAATGTGTGTGTGTGTGTGTGTGTGTGTGTGTGTGTGTTTTAAGGAGCATTCTAACGCTTGTGTAAAAAATGAATTTTCAGTTTTTACAATAGTGCTGGGACTTGAGTTGAGTCTTTTGCAAATAAACACTGAGGAGATAATGGCACATGGACTAGTATGTTAGCAATAAAGGTCGAAGAAGCTCTATGGATTAAAGAGATAATTAAGATTTGAAGTTCCTAAGACTGTTAGTCAAATAGCCATGGGAATTGAAGGGAAATGGGGTTAAAACATGATTTCAAGTTTCTAGTTGGTAAAATAGAATGGAAGGTAATGACTTTAATGGGGACACGGATCACTGAAGTACCAGGATTCTTAAAGAAGATTAAAAACTCATATTTAAACATGTTGAATTTGAGTTGCCTGTGGGAAAGTTAAGAAAGAGGATGAATTTGACTTGTTACATTTAGAAGTCAAAGCAATGGAGATAAATGGTGAAAAAACAGACAAATAACTGTCATCTTAATTAGGTTATTAAGTATTAATCATAAATAGTAAAATCAAATTAAAATCTTAGAATTCTAAATTCTGTATTTTAGGTATCAGAAGGTAAAAATCTAGGTAAAATAAAATTATTAAACCAAAATTTTAAAAATTATGAACCAGATTAATATCTGATTTTTAATATCTTCTGTGAAACAATGCAATGTTTCTCAGAAAATAGTGCAGATTTACACATCAGTTTTAGTCTAGGAATATTTGTGCCCTGAAAAAGGAAAAACACGTGCAGAGTTCCAAAGTGTCTAAAAATAAAACAGAACAATATAAGATAAAAGGATTATAATTAAACAATAAGGGACACAAGTTCATTTGGATTAATAGCTAACTAGATAGAAAATAGATATTTGGCTATTTGATTATAAATTAAAGAAATAGTCTTTCATAAAAACTAAAACTGAATCTTAGTACAAAAACATATGATTAAGGCAAAAATTTAAAACTACTAAAAGGAATAAAGGTAAAAATAAGTTAATTCTTAAAGGGATGCAAAGATAATTTATTTTCATTAGTTTGCTCATATTTGGCCTTTTAATATCTTTCCTTCTCTTGACAGCACAATGAAATGCCTTGACATCCTCTGGGCTTAATAAGATGTATACATCAAAACCCACATTGCCAGTAATATTTCTCATATTTCATAATGCAATGTTTTAATCATAAAGGAACAATAGAATGAAGGAAAATATGCTCTTATATAGGATGTGATGACTCATTAATTCCAACATACCAATGATTTGTATAAATCAAGGTGAATGAATATAAACTACATAAAATAACAGAGGTTAAAGAGAATTTACAGCAACTCACTTGGTGTCTAATGAATTTTTAATTCATGCAAGTATTTTTAAAATTTTTTTATACAGCAGGTTCTTATTAGTTATCTATTTTATAGCAAGTTTTAATAGAAGGAAAATAGCAAAGGCATTTCAAAATTTATGTTGAGATACACTCAATTTAAATTAATTCATTGCACCACTGGAGCAGAAAACAGTAGGCTTTATGAATATTAGGAATATTGTCTTATTGGGTAGTATCATATATGCTACATTGTGTAGCAGGATGGAAATAAAATGAATTCAGATCCTACATAAAATGACTGTAACTATATATACAATGGCTGTTTTGATGTAACTTAAAGTGAAGCACTGTATTTTGTTTAATGATATCTTAATTTGTGTCATAGTTTGTTTTGCTCTATGCTAAAATTCATTTGAAAGACAAGAAATAATTGGGTATCTTATACAAACATGAATATAAAGTTGAGAAAAAGATATTTTTTCTTAAATTATTGGCATTAGTTTGGATATTTTAAAAACTATGTAAATAATGAGCATTTTAACCTATTTATTGATGTTGGTTTGCATATTTTATATACTTTCTGTACTAATACTGATTGTTTTGTAGTTGAAATATTTGAGACTGTACTTCAATAATATTTGTTAAATTAAATTGAATTGCTATTGCCATAGATGTGAAATAGGTTTTGCCAAAAACACTGGCTTTTCATTGGTTATGTTTCATAAATTCTACTCATTAAGTTGTGATAATGTAAGGATTATTCTACTTTTGAGGAAAATTGCACAAATGCATTTGTTTTTAGATATTTTAAAGGAATAGCTAAGAATACTTATTAAGAAGTAAAGCTAGATTTTTTCCTTCTTTTTCTTTAATATTGCTAATTATTTCTTTCCTTCTGTATATGCATATTCTATATTCATCTTTAAATTCATGATATTGACTGAATACCTACTAGGTTCACATCACTTGTTTAGGTGAAAAAAAAAAAAAAAGATTTGTAAAGTATGGAAAATTATTTACCTGCCCTTATGCACTCAATTTGCAAGGTCGTATCTTATAAACTGTAAATCTTACTATTCTTTTCTTTATTCCTTCATTGTGTGCTGAATGAACAAGCAGGGCCAAAAATGGAGCTAACTTCTGAAGAAGTTTATGTATTTCTTTTTCCCATACACTGTTTCATTTTGTAGCCCCTCCTCTATCAAATTGTACAACCGTTCTCTAGTACCTATTTCCTTTTAGGTCTCAAATATCACTACATATTTGTCCCACTCAAATTACCTTTCCAAGCTTATTTCTAATACTCTTTTAAATAGAAATATTTTTCATTAAAATTTGTGACCCCGCTTAGATTTAAAATGTGCCTGTCCACGGACAGTGGCTCTCAGAGCCCTTTAAGACCCACATCATTGAAGTAATCTTCCCATCGAGAAGTCATCTCCTCCCTCTCTGAACTGCCTCAGTTCTTCCAGGCCGTCATCTTAAGATGCTTTAATTACAACTATTCATGTACTTAGACTCATAGAAAATTAGAGTTTACAGAAATATTAGAGACTTTCTGGTGCAATACCCTCACTTTGCAGATGTGAAAACTTACATTTGCAGAGGAAGAGTGACTTTGAAATAGGAGGTTAGAAATTTGCTTTATCTAACCATCTATGTAAAGAATAAAACCTTTAAACTCAAGGCAGGTTTGCTGCCGATACCTGATATCTGTTAGTGACACAGGGCTTCATCAACTCTCAAAATGGTCCCACATTACAGGGACAGTAGTGGGGCCACACCTTCTCAGTCAGTTCATGTTTGCATTTCTTTGAGACGCAATGTATTTTAACATTATTAATCAGAGAAGATTTCTTACTTCCTTTGCAAAATGAGAGAATAATGCCACATTTCTCTCAAAGCTCAATGTAAATGTGTATGGTTCTCTTACTCTAAGAAAAAAGCCCTAAAAGCGTGAGTTTTATGGACAGTACAAAGTACATTAATTCTTCTTAACACCAGGAGATTTTTAAGGTACTACAAATACAGCATTACTCTATTAAGCAACTCATTCATGCTTTACTTAGAAACCAGAATCCCTGGTTGATGAATCCATTTTAACTTCTAATGTATATGCTCCCTCTGTGTAAGGGAATGTTATATTCATTTTTAAATCCTCAATTTAATTGTAACACTATTGCTTTTAAAAAGTCAGATATCAGTAAGTTGTGTAGTAAATATGCATTAGATGACATAGGACAACAAATTGAATATTAAAAGGGATAATATATAATTTTTAGATCTATACATACACATAATACAGTATAGTATGCAATGATTATGCACAATGACTGATTTTGAGTGGATAGATGTATCCTCATGAGATACTGTAAATTATTGGAAGAACTGATCAGCTTTCATTTAATTAAATACTCTTATAAACAATAAAATATTTCAGTAACTCTGAAAGGCGTAGAACACTATTTCCATGTTCCAGGAATGCAAGGGGACCATGAAGTGTTGAAAGACGTGATTAAGAGTGTTATAGGAGGCCAGGAAATGAATGGAGAATGTATATAGTTGGCTGGTATGAGAGTGTGCAGATCTGTAGACTGTGTTTATGAAATCACAGATGTTTGGAGCTGAAAGGCTTTCAGCTTTTCACCAATAAGTATGATGTTAACTGTGGGTTTGTTGTAAATAGCCCTTATTATGTTACGATACGTTCCCTCTCTACACACTTTGAGAGTTTTTATCATGAGCATGTGTTGAATTTTCTCAGTGCTTTTTCTGCATCTATTGAGATGATCTTGTAATTTTTCTTATCCTTCATTTTGTTAATGTAGCGTATCACATTGATTTGTGAGTGTTGAATAATCCCTGGAATAAATCCAACTTGATCATGGTGTATGATCCTTTTTATGTATTGTTGGATTCGGTTTGCTATTTTGTTGCGGATTTTTGTGTCTGTATTCATTACAGATATTGGCCTGTAATTTTCTTTATTTGTAGTGCCTTTGTCTGGTTTTGGTGTCAGGGTAATTGTGGCCTCATGGAATTAATTTGAGAGAGTTCCATCCTCTTCAATTTGGGGGGAATATTTTGAAAAGGATAGGTATTAGTTCTTTTTTATATGTTCGATAGAATTACCCTGTGAAGCCATCTGGTCCTGGACTTATGTTTGTTGAGAGGTTTTTTTTTAATTACAAATTTAATTTCACTGCTAGTAATCAGTCTGTTCAAATTATCTGTTTCTTCTTGATTCAGTATTGGGAAGTTGTATGTTTCTAGAAATTTGTCCATTGCTTCTAGGTTGTCCATTTTGTCAGGATAAAATTTCATAGTATTCGCTTATGATTTTTTTGTATCTCTGTGGTATCAGTTACTGTTTCTCCTCTTTCATTCCTTATTTTGTTTATTTGGGTTCTCTTTTTTTTCTTGGTGAGCCTGACTAAAGGTTTATCAATTTTATTTATTTTTTCAAAAAGCCAGCTCTTGGTTTCATTGATCTTTTCTATTGTTTTTTGATCTCTATTTTATTTCTTTCCTCTCTGAACTTTATTATTCCCTTCCATCTGCTGACTTTGGGCTATGTTTGTTCTTCTTTTTCTAATTCCTTTAGGACATAGGTTAGGTTGTTTGAGATTTTTCTTGTTTCTTGAGGAAGGCCTTTATCACTATGAAGTTCTTTCTTTGAACTGCTTTTGCTGCATCCCATAGATTTTGGAGTGTTTTGTTTCCAGTTTTGGTTGTTTAGAGATATTTTCCGATTTCCTCTTTGATTACTTCTTTGACCCATTTGTTCTTTAGTAGCATGTTGTTTAGTCTCCACATGTTTGTTATTTTCCCATTTTTCTTTCTGTAGTTGATTTCTAGCTTCATACTTTTGTAGTCAGAAAAAAATGCTTGATATAATTTCTATCTTTTTAAATTTGTTGAGACTTACTTTGTGGCCCATCAAGCGATCTCTCCTGGAGAATGTTCCATGTGCACTTGAAACAAATGCGTATTCTGTTGTTTTTGAATGGAATGTCCTATAGATATCCATTAGGCCCAACTGGTCTATTGTGTCATTTAAGACCACTGTTGCCTTATTGATTTTCTGTCTGCATGATCTGTTTATTGATGTAAGTGGGCTGTTAAAGTCCCTTACTATTATTGTATTATCATCAATTTCTCCCGTTATGTCTGTTAGTATTCACTCTATATATTTAGATGCTCTGGTATTGGGTGCATATATATTAACAAGTGTAATGTCCTCCTCTTGTATTGAGCTCTCTATTATTGTGTAATGCCCTTCTTTATTTTTGACTTTACTTTAAAGTCTATAATGTCTTATATGAGTATTGCTACCCCCACTTTCTTGTTGTTTCCCTTTGCATAAAATATCTTTTTCCCTCCCCTCACTTTCAGTCTGTGTGTGTCTTTAGCACTGAAGTGAGTCTCTTGTAAGCAGCATATAGAGGGGTCTTGTGTGTGTTTTTTTTTAAATCTGATCTGCCACCCTATGTTTTTTGATTGGAACATTTTGTTCATTGACATTTAAAGTAATCATTGGTAGTTATGTACTTATTGCCATTTTATTACTTTTTTTCTGGTTGTTTCTGTAGTTCTTTCCTGTTCATTTCTTCTTTTTTGTTTTTTCTTTGTGGTTTGATTCTGTGGTAATGTGCTTGTGATCTTTTCTTTTTAGTTTTTGTGAATCTATTATAGGTCTTTGATTTGTGGATAGCATGGGGTTCATGTATGTTGACCTATAACTACATCTACTTGTTTTAAACTGGTAGACATTTAAGTTCAAACACATTCTAAAAGATCTATATTTTTTACTTCCCTCCCCTACATTCTGTGTTTTTGATGTCATATTTTACATCTTCATGCTTATCTTTTTACTGTTTATTTTAGTTATAGTTGCTTTTACAATTTTTTTTTAATCTATGTACTGGCTTATTTAAATGATCTTCAATCTTTACTATATAATAGCCTCTCCTGTTGGAATTTTCCCTTTCCTATACGTTCTTGCTTCTTTTCTATTTAGAGAAGTACCTTTGATACTTCTTTCAGGGTAGGTTTATTATTGCTGAGTTCTTTTAGTTTTTGCTTGTCTGATAAACTATTTATCTCTCCTCCTATTCTAAATGATAATCTTGCTGGGTAGATTGTCCTAGGTTGCAGATTTTTCCCTTCCAGGACTTTAAATATATCCTGCCACTCCCTTCTGACCTGTAAAGTTTCTGCAGAGAAATCAGTTGATAGCCTTATGGGGTCCCCTTGTATATGACTCTTTGTTTCTCTCTTGCTGCCTGTAGAATTCTCTCCTTGTCTTTAACTTTTGCTATTTTAATTATATGTCTTGGTGTGGGTTTCTTTGTGTTCATCTTGTTTGGTACTCTCTGTGCTTGCTATACCTGGATATCTGTGTCTTCCTTCAAGTTTTATAAGTTTAGCCATAATTTCCTCAAATACATTTTCAATACCCTTCTCTCTCTCTTCTCCTTCTGGGACTCCTATAAGTGAATGTTGGTATGCTGACTTTTATCCCAGAGATCTCTTAGGCTGTTGTCATTTTTCAGAATTTGCTTTTCTTTTTGCTGTTCTGATTGGGTGATCCATTATCCTATCTTCCAGACACTTAATGCATTCTCCTGTATCACTTAGTGTGCTTTTCATTCCTTCTAGTATGTTTTTTATTTCTGCTATTGAATTATTCATTTCTGATTGGGTCTTGTTTAATATTTTCTATTTCCTTGTTAACGTGTTCACTGTGTACATCGATTCTTTTCCCTAATTCAGTTAAACATTTTTGTTACCAATGCTTTGAATTCTTTATCTGGTAAATTGTTTATTTCTGTTTCATTATTTTTTAAGGGTTTTCTCTTGCTCTTTCAATTGAGAGTTGTTTCTCTGCCTTTTCATCTTGCTTAACTTTCTCTGCCTTTATGAATTTAGGTGAAACATTTGATCTTGTGATCTTGAAGGGGTGATCTTATGTGGGCACATCCTAATACAGATTTCATGTTTCTAATGCCTTTGGAGGGGAAGCTGGATTTGTTATGGATACAAGTCACTTCTTTCCTCAGAGTGTGCTGACAGCTCTCACCTTGGTTAGAGGGTGGGGCTGCAGATGGAGGGACTAGGGCTGATGCTTGGTGTCAGGCAGGACTGCTCAGTGTCCATCACTGCCCTATAGTGGGTGGGGTCTGATCCCAAGTTGCTGGAGCAGAAACCCTGAGAGTCAGGCCTAAGCTGGCTCTGTCCCTTTAAGTGTGTGTGTTTTCCCCTTCCCCACAGACCTTTGATCCAAAGAGGGGGAGTGTTGATGCAAGTGGGGCTTGTGTGGGCTCTGGGCTTGTGTCCACTGCAGACAGTTCTGATGAACTGCCCGTGCAGGCATCCACAGCTCTGCACAGATGCAACCTCTGGTGTAAGTCCCCTTTGTTCCTCACAGCTGATCACTACCTTCAGCCTCTGCTGCCCCCATCCTGGTGTGGAATCTCTGCAGTGCAGGTGGCCTGTTGCAATGTATCAGGGGCGTGCTGTGGTTGAGTGTCTAGTATCAGAAATCTGGGCTGCTTCACTGGAGCTGTTACCTGAAAAGTGGGTTTGCCTCTTGGTGCGTATCAAGCCAAAAGACACAACCAAGCCAAAGATTGGGAGAAGGAAGCATTTATTACTTGCAGCAAGTAAGGGGAACACCGGGGGTCTTTCCCAAGGCAGTGTCTCCCAAACAGCACAACCTGGGTAGTTTTAAGCTAAGGGCATATTCATGAAGTGGCTTGGGTGGTTGACAGAGTCCAAGCTTTAGGTGATTAAAGTCACAAGGGTCAGAAAAGGTCAACATCATCCCTTAGGTTCCAGGTGATCTGCTGGTTGAGCACTTCAGGCTAATCTTTACCACTGAAAGAGAACTGGGAGTTTTTACAACTGATATTTTTATCTTTGCTATTATTATTTCTCTTGCCTGATAATTGTAATTTGTTTCTACATTTTTTTGTTCCCTGAAGATCATTTATTATTGAGACCTGTTCAAGGGTAAGCATTGTGGCTAGGCTTAGATCACAAAATGGCTTAGGCCAAAAATGGCTTCTCTTATGTCAAGAAAGTCATGTCTGTTTTTTTTTCTCCAGAGACACCCCACCCCCCCGCCCTATCGGCTTACAGAGCTGCTTGAGTAAGGGCCAATGATAGCTGCTGCCCCACCCCCCAGGATCTGCCCCGGAACTGGGTTGCCTCTGCGTCCCACAGTCGAGTCTTTTCCCTGGTCTTGGCTGCCCCAGATCCAGTCCCTCACTGTGACACAGAGTGAGCAGGCTTAGAGCATTTGCTTGGCTTGGGCTGGGGCAAGCCAGGAGGCAGTCACAGGAAACCCTGCCACCACTAGAGCAGATCTCTCTCCACCTGGCCTCAGGGGCAAGTCTGTGTGTGTGTGTACTCATGAGGAGAGTCCAGGCTTCCCCTTCTATTAGCCCCAGTGATCCTCTAACCAGACAAGGGGCCTGTCTCCCCCACATAGGACCCTGTGTTTGGAGTGCCCAATCTTTGGCTTGAACTGCTCACTTCCCAGGGAGGTGTCCACCCCTGTAATCTCCCTCTTCCTCTGAGTCCCCACCCACGGGCACAGTTCCTGACCTGATGGCTTTTCTTCTCTTCCTACCCAACTACATGTGCATCTTTCTTATAGCCTTGGTTGTGCAGGGGTCCTTCTGCCAGTTTGTTTTCAGTGAGAATTGTTCCATATGTAGATGTATTTTGATGTGTTCGGGGGATGGAGGTTGAGGTGAGTTCCATGTCCTATTACTCTGCCATCTTGATCTGTAATGGACAGGTATTATTTTCGAACTCAGTCTACAAGTTTTACCTAAACATTTAGCCTGTTTGCATTTAACCCAATTACTTATTAATTTGGGTTTATATCTAGTATCTTAGGATTTGTTTATTCTTTGTCCCACTGGGTTTTTTCCCCTCTTTTTCTCTCTGTGTTGTCTTCTCCATGGATTGTGAATTTTAATCTTGATCTTGTTACTATTTTTTTTCATAACTGTGAGTACTGAGTTAACAAAACTTTCTTTTTATATGGGAAATTGTCCTTGAGTTAACTTTCACTTAGCTGTTTTTTCACTTAGCAGAGCCCTGTGATAGCAGTATTTCAGTTGTCAGACTATTTAGTAAACCTCCAGCAGCTGGACTGGGGTTTGGGGAAGATGGATTAATTTATAAATATCAGGTTGGAAGACACAGATTCGATTTTCCTTGTGTGTTGAATTACTTGTAAAGAGGGTTTTTTGTTTGCTTTGCTTTGTTTTGTTTAGTTTTGTGTTTTTGCAGGGATATGGAATTATGCCCAAGGCTTCTTATATGGAGCCTACAGCCTCTGAGATAAAGTTGTTTCCATACTCCAATGTGTTGCCTCAAACTTAAGTCTTCACTTGGTAGGCCAAAGAATTGTCCCTGAATTTTTGCAAAAATTCCCGCCAAAGAGGCACTACTGTTGCTGCCCATTGGTATCCTTAGTCTTCTGTCATCTATCTTCCTTTACAGCTGAGTAAACTGAGCTAGGATAGTCTATTCACATCTAGAGTGTAAGAGGTCTCGCTAATGGTATTCTAGCAGAATGCATACTGTCGTAGTTACCCCATATATTATAATATGCATCCTTGACTTATAATAACGTAATGACACCATTTATCAGATGGCCTTGGAACATTTTAACTCCATTTACCCTTTCTCTTTTTGCTATTATTGCCATGCATTAATTTATGCATATATTTTAAACATTGTTATATTTGTTATTTATAGTATTTTCTTTGCTCTTTATTTACTTTCCTGCATTTGTATACCTCACTCTGGGATCATTGCTCATCTGCGTGAAGACATTGATTTAGTATTTGTGTAGTATCACGTTTCTGGTAGTGAATTATCTCAGTTTTTAATCATCTAAAAATATTTTTATTTAGTTTTTACTTTTCAAGGATATTTTTACTGGCTGTGAATTCCATACTTGCAGTGATTTTATTTCAACGTTACAAAGTTGTTACTCCATTGTTTACTAGATTTGATTATTACTCTTAAAAGTCTTTTTTGCAAGATAGTTAGTACGGTGTTGGTCTGAAGCAAGATAATTCTTCATTAACCATACGTGAAAGCGGAAATCTGTACTCAATGATATGTGACTTTTAAGCAAAGTCATTTTTTTTTCTTTACTTTGCCACTTAAGTTTATAGTTGGCTGCAAAAGTCCCTGACTAAGGGGGAAACAAAAGGGGCCGCTAGCATATTCTTTGCCTTGCTACAGCTGCTATTTCAAATAATGGAAATTTGTGCTAAATCATTTGTGTTAGGTCTTTTATGGCTCTAAACTGCCAAATTTATACATTGGGTCTATCACTTATTAGTTCTATGACACTGATCAACTTGCTAAATGTCTCTATGTCTCAGTTTACTCTTATATTAATTAGGGATAATAATAGTTTTTACATCTTGTTGTTTTTATGATAAATGATTCAATCTATGTTAACTATTTTGATGATGATGATGTTATTATAACTAAAGTATTAACTGCTGTTGATATTATGTATAGAAAACTAAAGTTAATATTATCCTGTAGAAGATAGTTATATATTGTTATATAGTTATATATCCCTATACTAAGTACAGGTGTTAATACTAGCACAGGTGTTATAGCAGCTAATTTCTGTAGATAATTTTTCTAATACACTCATAGATATAATATATACTTTCACCCTAACCAAAGTTTTATGTTTATATTTCCATTTATCATTTAATAGTTTATATCTATTTCTGGTCTGGTACAGGACTACTTTTTAAAAATATTACTGTTGTATTAATTATTGATTCTATATATCTAGGAGAAGAAACCTTATGCACTTGAAATTTTTATCATAAATTAAAAACACCTAGTTTTGCATTCTTTGTATATATTGCTAACAACATTTCTGTTATCTTGTTCAGCTGTTTTCTTCATTCAGTAGTAGTTGTTTAAGAAGTACTAAGTTATGAATTACATTCTTTGATATCTTTGTGAAGTTCTGTGGTATGAGAATATCAATTCACTGCAGTAGTTATGCAATTTCTATGCATTGAGCATGAAGTAGCAGCTTTCATTAGCAGATTTTCACAGTCAAAACTGTTATTTCTCTACCAACATCTCTAATTCAAAATGCAAGCTGCTTGTTTGCAAACAGAGAAATTGGAACTTGCCAATTATGTTAATCATCAGTTATAAAAATCTCTTGAACGTCTCACGTACTAAAGAACAATTGAAAATTCACTTTTTTATGTGCACAACTATTTTTATGTGTACAACTATTTATCTATCACATTTCCTATCATTTTGATTGAATTACAAAGGCATTTTTTTTAAAAAGCCATTCTTTTCAGTCAATTAATATATATTATTAATTTTTAAGAGATTTAGCTGGGTTTTGCCCCGAGTCAAATTACTTTAAGATTCCTATAGATGTATAGAAATTATGGATTATTCTACAGAAGCTTAGATTACTCTTTGCCATCCACTATCTATAATGTCTGGCCTAGAAACATGACAGTCATAACTTAAACCTTTAAGATGTTTTAAGTCACTAATTTAGTGCAATATTGTGAAAGTTTTAGATTGTTATTCTTTCTTTAAAATTTTATTTATATATTTATTCATTTATCTATATTTATTTGGCTGCGTCTGGTCTTAGTTGCGGCGTGCAGGCTCTTTGTTGCAGCGCACAGGCTCCAGAGAGCCGAGGCTCAGTAGCTGGGGCGCTCAGGCTCTCCAGTTGTGGCACACGGGCTCTAGCGCATGCAGGCTTAATTGCCCTGTGGCATGTGGGATCTTAGTTCCCAGACCAGGGATCGAACCTGCGTCCCATGCATTGGAAGGCAGATTTTTAACCACTGGACCACAAGAGAAGTCCAGATTGTTATTCTTTTCTAAAAGGCCAGAATAACATAATAATCTATTAGTTGTCAGCACTAATGATATTACCTTAATATTTGTTACACATTAAATATCAATGGAAAATAGATTACCTTTGTTTTCTCATTATACCAAATTAGTTTTATAGCGAAGTCTTATTGTCTATCTTTTAAAAAGTATCTTTGATAAACAAAGGAAAATATATACATGCAGTACAATGTGACTTTTTATTAACACAATGCCAGTATTAATTCTTTAAATCAAAATAAGTTATTAAATGTATGAATGCTATGGATATTCTCCTCTTTTTCAGTATGCTGCTTTCCTAAAAGGAAACATACTTAGAAAAATAATGCAAGTTTGAAATGAAACATTTTATATATTTCTTCCTGTTTCTTTGTTTAAAAATACTTTTTTCTACCTTTCAGAAATTTCTATAATCATTGGATTACTCTGAGTGATCTTTAAGTGCTAATATCAATAAAGTAAGCTTATTGTATAGAATTTTAAATTATATATCATTCATACCATTTTCAGGGAAATTCAGGAAGCTAGTATATCATTCAGTGTATGCTGTGAAAGGATATTAGTATTATAATAGTAATAATTTCATGCTACCTATAACATAAATGAAGTAATGTATGCTGGTTTCAATGTATTATGTATTTGCTACAATAGGAATAAAACTAGTCCTTAGTACATTTAGAATTCTGATTTACAGACCCATGGAAAATGCAATATTATTTTCCTCTTCTTAAAGTAGTAATAATCAGCCCTATGCCCCATCACTTGTGAAAAACTCAGAAGGGGGTTTAGAAACTGGTGCACATTTTAGTGAAGAAACATATGGATCTACAATCCTTTTATCTGGAGATCTCAGAGAGTTTGACCTCAGTTTTGCAGTTTCTGTACGTCTAGAATGGTATCCCTCAAAAAGGCTCTAAGGTCATTGCAAACATGATTCACTGTGAACGACAATAAGTAAAGCCAAAGGCTGACTATTATTTGCAGAACTTATGGCAAGAAAAATAAGCAAGGATTGTAGGTTAGTTAAAATTCCAGAGAAATAGCAGGTCTAGGAGTATAAAACGTGACAATTCCTTATTATCTATTAAGGCATTTCCAAAATAATTCTATAGGTTGAGAACTAGGTAGAGGTTGAAAAACTAAAGTTAGATATATCATTCTAGAAATTAGAGAATATACTTCTAGAACTCTATGATTTTGATAAACTATAACCTTGGAGTAACACAAATAAATATGTTACTCTTGTACTATTGGCATATTGTCAACCCTAAAAGGTTCGTCAATTCTACTGTGCCTCAGTTTCTCCATTTGTAAAATGTCAGTCTCTCATATAACTGTAAAACACACCCACTGCGTGACACAGTTTGTAGTAGACATATAAATGTAGATAAATAGTAGAGAAAAATCAGATCTTAAGAAGTGAGAAAAAAAGTTTGGGTCTCTTGAGGGTTTCTGTGTGTGTATTAAGCAAAGGAAGTTCAGGAAGAAATGTAAGTACAGCTTTTTAAAATATTTAATGTTACATGGTAGCTTCCTATAGATATAAAGTGATGTTTTTATCAACAATTAATGTTTTAGTATTAAATATCCTCATCTTGCTTATGGAACAGAAGTGAGAAAAATAGGAAATTTTTGCAACTCTTTCCTGCTTTGAGCTTAGAACTAATTGTCTGGGGTAAGAAATCATGATATCAGATGCATATGCATATGTTTAACATGCACATGTTAAACAATGCATATGTTTAACACAATGCATATGTTTAAGCACAAAATTATAGATGTAGGGTGGCAGTAAGGTGTTAGAGAGACCATCAGTATAATGGATATATGAATTAAATTGTAATCACACAATAAATGATAATCATAGGGAGAGGCAACTTCCTTAGGAGGCTAAATAGTGCCAAGATAGGGAAAGACTTGGGTCCAATCTTAAAGTTATTAATACATCTAAAGAAAGAATATGTATCAATAGATAGAGTGGGAGGAGAAGCATGATGGTGTAGAAACTTAGGGGAAAAAAAGACTTTGAAAAAGTAACCTTAGGAGTGCTTTCCCAAACTGCCCATAACTGAGGGTTCTGTACCCCAAGAGTCAATAGTATCTTGTATCAGAAACAATTCCAAATGTCATTGATGTATGCAAGTTTGGTGCATTAAAATACCAATTCCCCCTACTCTGGCCCATACTTATCAAGAGATTGACAAATTATAATTTGGTTCTCCCAGTGCCTTATCTAAACAGAATGTTAGTGCTCTTCAGGAGGTAGATTTTAAGGTAAAAGTCACCACTGTTGTACATTTTAGCTTCTGTTTACTAACAACGTGAGTCAACTTTCCAAGAGTAGTCAAGTCTGGAGCTTGCCAGCATTAAGTCTGTGGACCAGATGAAAACATTAACAATCAGTTCATGCAAAAAATAAACATTGGCCACCTAATGTGTGTTTGGTATTGGAGATAAAACATGAGAGAAAATATCCAAGGGAAGTTGATACTTTGCATCCTTATATTCCTGCTTCATGTTCAGAATCCTTCCAAAAATTAGCATCTCTTGAAAAATTAAAACTATTGATATATTCTTATCTTAACATCATGGATTCATATCTCTATTTGTATTGTGAATTGTAGTCAGGGAATACTATTATATTCCACAAGAATTTCTGAGAGGAAGGATCATAAGACATGCCACAGTGAATGGAGATAGAGTAACATTATGTTCCAAGTCATCAAGGCTTTTAATTCTCTAGGACAGCTTTACAGTTCACAAGTCATAGTGAATCCTTAGATCATCAATAAAGATTTATAGAAAATCACTACACAGGTACTCTGGTATAAATATATATATATATATATATATATATATATATATATATATATATATATAATTCTACTTTACCACAGATTAGACCCAGAGATTCTGCCTCCTTATTTATTTTGCTTTTTTTTTTTTTTTTTGAGGCCTACACTGACTTAATCCTGTTCAGAAAGGAAATCTAAATCTCTCACTACTTTCACAGCAAAGAACTGGCTCTAGAAGCTCTCCAGAGGTTGGGGCTTGACAAGCAAATATCAATAGATTTCCATTAAAAGAAAATATTCTGTATGTGAGAACTTTACTGAAATACAGCCAATTTATCATGTTTTCCCATGCTTGCATTAGCTTATATATAATATAGTTTTACAGACATGGTTCTATCTTTGAAAATTACACGTCCTCAACTTTATAATATGTTATCAAAGATAAAGGGATTTAATTCCAAAATTAAAAAAAGGAACATGGTCAATATATCACTGTTCAAATTATTTTTGAATTCTCTGAATTTGATTTTGTTCGTTGGCATGAAAAATAGTAAATTCTGTGAAAAATGTCCCCTCAGAAATGTTTTCACATAAGGTGTATAGTGCAGAGAGTAACTGACAAGGTCTAAATGCAGACACACAGTTAATCCCATTATGATTGGTTTTCTATTTTTAGTGAAAATGACAGTTGGTTATGCCTTAAAACTGAAATCATCATCAGAAAATATGCTAACACTTTGACAATACTTACCAATCCAGAGGGAAAGTGATATGATAGATAGAACTAGGCCAAAACCCACTCCCTAAATACGTGGTTGGTTTGGGGCTAATTAATCCCACTACAGAGGCTTGTTCTTATTGGTGATCAGTAGCTCCAAGGCACAAGTAACTAAGAGATAAAGTGGGCTCCATTGTAATTCAAGCAATCGTAAAACCTTTAGGATTTATCCAGGGTGTGAGTCAGAGCAGAGGCAAATCCATGGTTCTATCAAATATTGAACAACTCGGTGGGCAGCACCCAGGATTCTGAGAGATGTTTGCATAAGAAATAGGAAGGTGCAGGTGTGTGGGATACTTGAGCCACCAAAGGCAAAGGAACCTGGCAAGACCTACCTAGTTTGCCAGGGTCTAACCAAGTGTGCAGTGCTGAGAGCTTGAGTGCCAGTCATAGTGGGGAACTATGGTATTAGCCTAGGAAATTAGGACAATTACAGTCAGAGTTAACCACTAAGGAAAAGGATAAAAGCAATAGGATAAATGTTTCGCCTCAGAATCTGTTCAGGAGCCTAAAGCTACCACCTGGAAAATGGACCCTCAGTTTTCTTTCAAATAGAAATGATTTGGCTAAGGAAAACATAAAGGACATTTTAGGTTATTGATAAGCCAGGTAATACCAGAGACGATCAATTTGAGGAGACATTGCACTTTTTTTTCCTATGATTTTCTAAAGTATAAGCGAAAAAGAAAAAAAGGTTGATGATAAGATTGGCCCAAGGTATTGTATGCTTGGTCCAGTAGATTTAACAAGAGATGAAATTATTAATGGAATGTCTCACTTCCAATCCACCATGATATGAAAATCCTTGGTGAACTAGTGATTGTTAATAGACTTCTGCTATGAAGCATCTAACTAAATGATGAAAATGCATTAAAATCACTTGGTGACAGACTTCAATGTAGTCAAACTACCAATTTAGTTAATGCACCCTCATCCTTTATTGAACTTTTAAATTTGTACTATATACTCACTACCGGATGGCTCCACGTTGGTTAAAAAAATGGCTTGGGGCAAAAAAAATAAAGTGAAAAGTTCCGTATATAGTATTTTCTCTATTTTGCTTTGCAAACCATTAATACCACAGAGTTTAAAATCTATTCTTGTAAAGGTTTAACTAAACTTTATCAATGTGTTTTGAACAATACTTTGGTTGGGGGGGGCAGTTCCAAATGATGGATAGCTTTGGCAAAGACTAAAAATTAAAATTATTAACAGTATCCTTGGGAAGAATCATTCAGATAAGTTGCTACCTTTTAATCTAGTTTCTCTACTCAATAGTTTATAAATATTGTTGTGAATCTTTGGAGGAAAATAAAGCTTTCCAAAACTAAGACATGATAACAATTAATTGTATTTTTAAATGTTTCTAATGTGCAATGTTTCTCTTTCAAGGAATAAATATCATTTAACTTACAAAAACTAATACTAATTTAAAGGTCAGAGACTCCACTGTTTTTTTCTCTTTGACACCTTTGTGCATTCATCTCATTGTTTGACTGTTTACCTCATGCATTCAGTAATATAAATTCCTTGGCATTTAGCTGGATCTTTTTTCCCCTTGTGGTTTGAAGTTCTTTCCCTTTTTTAATTAGATTGACCTTTTGGTTCACTTGAATGCCCTCAACCTGACAAAGAATAACTGTTCTCTTCTAAGGCAACCAGAAATGAACAGAGAAAGAGTGAAAACACGGACATAAAATGAAAAATTTTGATGCAGTGATCTGGGTGTCATAATTGTATAATTGTTACTTTGTATAGTCACTAACATAGAGAAATGCCCGGCTCTGCACAATTCTCAGGGCTTTAATGTGATAAGCTGCTTCTTATCTACCCAAGAGGACACTTTTATAATGTTCCTTAAAACTAATGTCATTCAAGTGTTTTTTAAATATCTAGTAACAGCTGACCTGCCTTACCTTTCTAAAATCCAATGAGTAGTCTTGAAGAAATTAAAAACGTGACTGGTTCTCATTGTCATCCTGTCATTCTGTGTATGTACATATGATAAACATACACACGTGTGTGTGCAAATACACATTTCTTCTTTTGAAAAGTAAGTTTTGAAGAACATTTGAAGCTATAGCTATCTGTTGAGGTTGAAACCACACTGTCTAATTATTCAACAAACTATGAGATTCAGATATTTATTGTATAGATTTCTACACATGATCCATAATGTATAACTCATATGAAATTATGAGACTAGGTAGTAACCAATCCATTTTGACTAGTGCCTATGTGTCAAAGCTTGAGACATAGAGTAGGTAAGAATTTATTCTGAAAACTTGTGTTGAATACATCAGAGCCATAGTAATACTAATACAAGTTACTTCTAATATTCTGAGATGTTGCTTTTCAGTCCCCCCACATAAAAGATCACTTTAAAAATGTATAAGATAGGTATGAACTGACTGATGCACACTCCATTATTTATGAGTTATCAATTGACAATTTAAGTAGTAGCTTGGTCAACTTGGCCTGAATACAAGAAAATATGATAATTGAATCTCAAGATAGGTAAAGCAATTATAAAAGAATAGCAAGGTAAAGGCATTCTTTTCAAATTTTTAGGCTTTATGAAATTATATCTGGGATATTAAACTGAAGATTGAAGAGATATCAGAATGTAATCTATTTTAAAAGAGTGGCATGTAGACACTGATGCCAGAGAAATACCCTATAATAGAAAATTAATTAAATTATATTGCAAGCTACACATTATAGAACACTGCAAAGCCACAAAAAATGATGTCTATGAATACCAGTTACATGGAAATACATTCATACTTTATTTTTGAGTGAAAAGAATATCAGGATACACAGCAGTATATCCTGTTATGTATCCAGTATATAGCAGTAAGATGTGTGTGTGTGTGTGTGTGTGTGTGTGTGTGTGTGTGTGTACTGACATGTACATAATTTGGGTATTTATTTCACCATTATTTATAATTTGAATGTATAAAACAAGTTTAAATACTTAGGGAATAGTGTTTGTGTCAGATGAATAACTTTTGATTATAAAAAAATTATAAATCAAAGATTATTCTAGCTCTGGAAAAGAAATTGGGTAGGTGACTTAGGTGTTTGAATGGCTTTGTGCATTTTAAATAGAAACCATAGGTGACAACACTAATGAGTCTGTGTAAGGTCCCTGTGCTGACATAAGGTAGGATACTACATGCTAACAGAAGCTGGGTGTAATCATAATAAGAGTAATTCTAATAACAACATCAATAACCACAACATAAATATGTGCTTGATTACTCTAAGGGTGATTAAAGATATTTACCAGTGATGCCAAGGCAATTCTATGGAGGTGTTATGGCTATTCCGTGGAGAAAGGATTGTCTTTTTAAGAAATGGTTCTGAGACAATCAGATAACCATATGCAGAGTAATGAATTCAGCATACATAAAAATTAACTAAAATGGATGATAGAACTAAATGTAAGAGCTAAAACCATAAAATTCTTGGAAGAAAACACGGGAGTAATTTCTGTGAACTTGAAGTGAGCAAATATGTCTTAATCCCAACAACAAAACTATACTCCATAAAGAAAAAAAAATTAAATTGGACTTCATGAGGATTAAAAACTTTCACACTTCAGGGGCTTCCCTAGTGGCGCAGTGGTTGAGAATCTGCCTGCCAATGCCGGGCACATGGGTTCGAGCCCTAGTCTGGGAAGATCCCACATGCCGCAGAGCGGCTGGGCCCGTGAGCCACAACTACTGAGCCTGCGCGTCTGGAGCCTGTGCTCCGCAATGGGAGAGGCCGCGGCAGTGAGAGGCCCGCACACCGCGATGAAGAGTGGCCCCCGCTTGCCAGAACTGGAGAAAGCCCTCACACAGAAACGAAGACCCAACACAGCCAAAAATAAATAAATAAATACATTTATAAAAAAAAAAAAAAAAAACTTTCACACTTCAAAATATACCAGTGAGTCAATGAAAAGACAAGCCAGAGACTTTGAGAAAATAATTGCAAATCATGTCTGATAAAGTATGTGTATCTCAGAAATTTAAATAACCTTACAATTCAATATAACAAATAACCCAATTAAAAATGTAACGATTTAAAAATTCAAAGATTTTATTAGACATTTCACCAGCAAAGGTATTCAGATGGTAAACGAGGACATAAAAATGGTCAACATCATTAGTTATTAGGGAAATGCAAACTAAAACCACAATGAGATACCATTTCACAAACAAATACTGGCCAGATTATGAAGAAACTAGAATTCTTATCCTTTCTTATGGGAATGTCAAATGTGTCAGCCACTTTGGAGCACAATTTGGCAGTTTCATGGGAAGGTAAACATAAATTTGTCATATAAGCCAGCACTTCTACAACTAGGTATCTATCCAAGAGAAATTAAGGCATATATTAACACAAATTCTTGTATATTAATTTTTATAGCAACATTATTTATAATAATCTGAAACTGAAAACAATCCAAATGTATATCAGTTGGTGAATGGATAAACAAAATGGGATATACTCACAAACTGTAGAGTTATTCAGCAATATAAAGGAAAATAGTACTGATGTATTCCACATGGTGGATGAACTTCAAAAACATTATGTAACTGAAAGAAGTCTGGTACAAAATATGACATATGGTATGATTTCTTAATATGCAATGTCCAGAAAAGGCAATCTGTAGAGACACACCGTAGATTAGTGTTTGCCTGTGGCTGTGGATGGGAATGGAGAGTAACTGCAAATGGGTGGAGGGATCTTTTTGGGTCAGTGGAAATGTTCTAAAGTTGGAATATGGTTATGGTTGCACAGTTCTGCAAATTTACAGAAAGCCATTGCATTGTACAATTGAATGTGAATTTTATAGTATATAAATTATTCTTAAATAAAGCTATTTTAAAAAGTGAACGAATTAAATTTTCCCTGTTCACATGATAATGATAACTTCTATCACCACTTTTATATTACATTGTAATAGAAGTCGTAACCATTGCAATGAGGCAAGAAAAATAAGTAAAACATAAAGGCTCAAAAAGAAGAAATATTGACTATTTTAAAAATGGCATGATTAGAGTTAGATCAGTGAAAATGATAGAGTTGGGAATTCTAAAACTCCTTGCCTCCAAATGAGCAATGAATAAGCTTGCAAAACTGTCAGAATTAACTCTTTTTCAATTCTAGCATTTAATCAAAACCTTAACACAATCAAGAGAATGCTTAACAAAGAAACAATAAAACAGCTGGATTTTGATGAGAGCTCTGTGATTTTAACATACTCTATTATCATCTCTCACTCCCCAGCTTGGGGAAACCTTGAAGATGGCAGCCTGCATTCCTGGTACTGGTTGCTCTTACAGAGGGAGTAACTGACCTTATTCTCCAAATCTTTATTGTGATTGTATCTTATGACCTGTCTATTGGTTCCCTGAAAGATCCCTGAAGGGTTTGCCTTCATTTTGTCTACCTTGGACCTTCCCCAGAACTGAGATCACTTCCAGGGCAGCATGTGTTGAAAGCATTTAAAGACAAATGAAATTAGCCACTAACACATGGGGTTTGGTAACATTTGGGGCAAACAACAGCCAGAACAAAAAGTTTAAATAGGAGGAGGCTTGGAAAGGAGATTTATGGAGGAACTGGGCTTTGAAAAGCTCCCACATGTTGTGTGGAATTTAGAAGGCCATGCATAAATCTGGACACATGCTCAGAAAAGACCTGACATATCCTATGTTTCCACCTTTGTCCTGAAGAAATAGTGGATGACATCTTTAAAGTCCTGACAAAGGACTTTCCTAGCTAAACAAAAAGAGAACTCATTGCTAGTAGACCTTCCTTATGAGAAATGCCAAAGAGAATCCTTCAGGCTGAAATGAAAGGACAGTAAGCAGTAATTTGAAATCATATGAAGAAAAAAAGAGTACCAGAAAAGATAACTCCATAGGTAAATATAAAAGCCAGTATTATTAGGTCTTTGGTTTGTAATTTCTCTTTTTTAAATATATGATCTAAAAGACAGATGCATAAAATATTAACTCTAAAATGACTTCAAAGGGCTTACAATCTATAAAGGTATAACTTGTGACAATAAAAATATAGTGTGCGTGGGGGAGTATGAAACTATATATGAGCAAGTTTTTGTATACTATTGAAATTAATTTGTTATTAATTTAAGCCAAATTATTATAATTTAAGATAATTACAATCCCCAGGGTACCCGCTAAGAAAATAACTAAAGACTACACAGTAAAAGAAATAAGAAAGGAATCAAGATGGTGTGCACAAAAAGAGCAATTAAACAAAAACAATAGAGAAATTGATTAGCAACCACAAAAGACATAAATATATAGAAAGCAAATAGTAAAATGACAAAAGTGTTTCCTTATCAATAGTCACATTAAATGTAAATAAATTCTCCCCTTAAAAGGCAGAAGTTGACAGAATAGAAAGGAAAAAAAAAAAACCATAATTCAACTATTGCTATCTCTAAGACATCCACTTAAGAATGAAACATAAATACTTTGGAAATAAAGTATGGAAAAAGACATTCCATGTAATACACAAAATATATTTGTATATTTAAAGCAAAAATTTTTACAAGAGACAAACTTGATAGAATTAATCCATCTAGAACTATTAATAATTATAAAATATACACATCTAACAACACAGTCTCCAAATATATGAAGTAAAAATTGATGGAATTGAAGGGATAAATAGATTGTTTTATTGGATCCCACTTTCAATAATGGATGAAACAACTAGACAAAATAACAACTAGAAAACAGAAAACTTGAACAACACTATAAACCAAATACACCTAACACATATATGGAGCACTCTACCAAACAACAGAAGATTACATATTCTTCCCAAGTACACATGAAACATTATCTAGGATAGACCATATATTAAGTCACAAAGCAAGTATCAATAAATTAAATAATAAAAGACTAACATCATACAAAGTTTCTTTTCCAACCACAATGGAATGAAGCTAGAAATTGGTAACAGAAGGAAACCTGGAAAATTTACAAATCTGTGGAAAGTAATAATTTAAAAAACACTCAGACAACCAAAGTATCAAAGAAGAAATCACAAGGAAAATTAGATGACATGAGTGAAAACAAATATAACATACCAAAACTTATGGGATGCAGTGAAAACATTGCTTAGAGGGAAATTTATAGTAATAAATGCCTACATTAAAAAAGGAAGATATCAAATCAATAATCTACCTTCCCAACCAAAGGAAATAGAAAAAGAAGAGCAAACTAAACACAAAGCAAGCAGAATAAAATAAAGATGGAGATCAATGAAACAGAGAATATAAAGACTATAGAAGTATCAACACAACCAAAAGTTAGTTCTTTGAAGACATTTAAAAAATTGATAATTTTTAGCTAGACTGACCAAGAACAAAAGGGGTAAAACTCAAAATACTAAAATCAGAAATAAAATTGGGGACATTACTAATAGCCTTACATAAATTTAAAGAAAAGGATTTGTAGATAGTATTGTCAAAATTATATTCCAGTAAATTAGCCAACATGAAACCGACTTAGTCCTAGAACCACAACAAATATTGAAACTGACTCAATAAAAATTAGAAAGTCTGAATGGATGTATAATAAGAGAAAAGATTGAATAAATAATCAAAAACCTCCCAACCAAGAAAAGCCCAGAGTGAGCTGGCTTCACTGGTTAATTCTACCCAACATTTAAAGAGGAATTAGCAATACTGCTCAAAAGCTAGCAAAAAATAGGAAGGAACACTTTCTAACTCATTAATGTGATAATGAAGTGATTATAAGCAGCCATTATTGAAGGCACTACAAGAAAATAAATCTCTTTATCTTTTCAGTATCTTTTATGAATATAAATGCAAAAGTCCTCAATGAAATACTAGCAAACCAAATCCAGCAGCATATTAAAAGAATTACATATACTATGACCAAGTGGAACTTATTCCAAGAATGCAAGGGTAGTTCACAGTATGAAAAATAATCAATGTAGAATAAAGGAATGAAAAAAAATGCATGACCATCTCAACTGATGTGGAAAAGGCATTTACCAAAATCTTACACTTTCATGGCATATAAAATTAAAAAAAAAATCAAAACACTCAGAAAGCTAGGAAAAAAAGAGAATTTCTCAACATGACAGAATCTTTATGAAAAATCCACAGCTACTCAATGGTGAAAAACTGAAAGCTATCCCCATAAGATTAGGAAGAAGACAAGGATGCCTACTTTCACCTCTGATATGCAACATTGCACTGGAATTTCCATCCAAGCAATCAGGCTAGAAAAAAAATAAAGGCATCCCAACTGGAAAAGAAGATGTAAAACTACCTTTATTTTCAGATAACATGACCTACTTACAGAAAATCCTAAAGAACCCATGAGAAACTACTAGAATTAATAAGTAAGTCCAACAAAGTTGCTGGGTACAAGGTCAACATACATAAATCAGTTATATTTTTATACACTAGCAATGAACAATCTGAAAAGAAATTTTAAAACCAATTCCTTTTACAATAGCATCAAAAAGAATAAAACCCTTAAGGATAAATTTAACCCAGGAAGTATAAACCTTGTATACTCAAACTATAAAACACTGCTGAAAGAAATTAAAGATCTAAATAAATGGAAAGATACTGTATTCATGGATCAGAAGACTTAAATATTGTTAAGATGGCATATTCTCCCAAAGTGATCTACAGATTCAATTTAATCCCTATCAAAATTCTAATGGATTTTGTTGGGGAATCAGAAGAGCTGATTCTAAAATTCATAGGAAACTTAGGGTGATGGATGTATTCATTACCATGTTAGTGGTGATAATACACATATGTGAAAACTTAAACAGATACAAAGCATTTTCCCTCAATTATATCTCAATAAAGCTGCTAAACATGAACATATTTTTTTCTTTGTGCCCTAAAATGTAGGAATAACATGATAGAGAATTGACTTGAGAATCAAGACACCATTTTCATAGGAGACTCCTCTGATGTCTTGTAGTGCAGTGTTCCTGTTACTTTATCATTCTGTTAAATGTTTTGAAATTTTCAAGGGAAATATGCTATTCAAATAATTTATGCTTGACTTTATTGATACGTTTGAAATTTTAACTCTTTCAGTAATATATTCTGAATGTTACGCTACAATTAATAGTTGATATACAGCTAAAGTCTTCAGTCCTTTCCTCTATCAGAGTCACTTTGACCGATTTATTTGTGAGGCCTCATTCCCTCTGTTATCCTTTAGGTGATATGCTAATGAGGGTTGAAATGATCAAAAGTTAGGAAGAGAGCAATAAAGTAGAAGCAAAGGGGCCTGGACAGTGCCCATAGTGGGTATGTTTTTCATGCATAATCAATGATTAACTATGGTCAGAGCAATTGTAATACTAGCAAAGCAGGCTACTTCTACCCAGCATCAAACTAGTACGCTTTTTGAAATCTCCTTTGCCATGATAAAACCAGTGTTACTTAGTGTTATTTTTCTTTATTTTTACATAAATAATCATTTAATCTAAGGCTGGTACTGTATATGGTATTTTGAGTTCTCTGCTGGACATAATGTTGTTTTTTTCTGTTTCATAGCATCTATGTAATTTACTGCTGCAAAACTCAGCAGTTAGCAGAATGAGATATAAATGGTAATGACGGTGATTAACTTCCCTGCTTATATATATTGAGGTTTCAGTATCATGCTAGTATGCTTTCATAATATTCTTGACTACAAGGAACACATGTTAATTGAACTTTTCATCCAATTTCAACTAAATTCATTAGTAGAATATCAGCTCATTTAAAGAAAAAGGAAAAGAAAAAAAAATTAGAACCCTTATTTTGGAATCATAAGAAATTTATGGTTATTTTAAAGTCATCTCAGAAGAAAGAAAGATTTCCACATTCCATGTTACTTTTTAATGCTTTTCTTGGGTGTATTATCTTATCTATCTATCTATATTTTTCCCAAGACAAAAGACACTTCATTGTCATAACTTTGTCCTATAATATAGAGAGAACACATTGTTTCTTTTCACTTTTGTAATTTTACAGACTGACCATCTTTTTGTTAATTTTCCCTGTCATGCCCCCTGCTTCTTGCACAACCCTGTCCAAACATCAAGCCTATAATATCTTACATTTTAAAAAGGAAGAAAATGGCTTACACAAATTATGAGATGAAAATTGTGTAATGTATTGGAGTAAATTAAAAAAACCCACAATGTGCTTTTTAAATTAATGTATTCTTTGGCAAAAATGTAAAATGCTAGAAGAAATTGTTTTACTTTTTAAAAAACTTATTTCCCCCAGGACCTTACATTTTTTGGTCACTAATTCTGACACTTCTTGCTACCTACCTAATTTTAATCCCTCCAAACCATTTCCTCCTTCCTAAAAGAAAACTGATTTGTTTTATCCCTTTTCTGGTGGCTTGTGCCTCAGGGGAGATTGGCACAATCCTTTGCTCCAGGAGTAAGTCCTGGCTGCTCTAAGCTAATCATGGTGGTTCCTTTCTTCTTGCTAGTGAATGGTTAAACTGTAGGCATATAGTATCACTCCAGCTTAAGAAACATCACTGACATTCTGCTTCAAAGAGAAGTATACAAATTAAACCTATTTCTCTAATTTTTCTTTCTCATTTCTGGAAGTGACACATAGATTTGCCAGAGTTGTCTAGTCTGAGGAAACACCTACAATTCTAAAATGAATACAACCTGGATTGAACACTGAGTTAAAGGAAGTCTAGATTCTTCCTATGCCTGATCTTCTTGTCTGAAATTTCCTTATTGTTAAAAGTTTGAACTCTTAATCATGTTTCTTAAGCTGAATGTATCCTAACTAGTAAGCACCTACTAAATATTTTGTTAATTATAATAATAATAGTTACTCCAGGCTATTCTTAGAATTATTCTGCTGAAAAAAAATCACTCTGATAGGTAAAGAAAAATATGAATCTACATTCCAAATATTTCTGTAAATATATCTGTATTATTTGAATGGATTTTTGCTAAAAATTTATGGAACATCCATTTATTGGTAATAAAGTGATTACAAAACAGACACAGGTTCAATATTATTGGCAACTAAAGGGTATATTAAAAGGCAGACACAGAAAAAAGGAAAACAGTAAAAGCAAATTTATCATAGTTGTGACAGTTGCTATGAAGGAGCAGTTTAGTGTGTTTTGGGAAAGCACATAACCAGGTGCAGTGAAAAGGAGGCTGAGGTAGGGCTAGACATAATTGAGTAGATGTCTTCCAGGTAATGGTATTGGAGAGGTATGATTGGATAATTTCAGATGGAGGGAGTAGGATTCATGAAGGCCTTGCGATCAGAAGGAACATGGCATACTCAAGAAATTTACAACAAGTTTGCCAGGTTTTAGTTTGGTGGCAATCTGGCCACATGAAGTGATGGAGGAATCATGTCCTGTGCCTTCAAAAGCAGCAGTCTCTCACGGGATTCAGCATGCTTTTTCACGAACTCAGGTGATTCCAATCATACCCCACTCTGAGAAATGAAACAATTTAATATATTTTTATCAAAACTATCCTATAAAAGCCTATCGGGTCTAAAAAATATAAGGCAGAAGTGGTTTGATTATACCTTACCAAAAGTCAGTGTATGCTTGTCTGCAGAACTGCTGCTGAGGGGGAGAGAAACTGAAACAAAGATGAATCAAGGTGAATCTGGAAATTGATTGAACAGCTGCTTACGTAAATGCACTCTTTTTCTTATTGATAAAACACTGCTTAATTTCTTAGGGATTAGTTATATCATGTAAGCCAAGTACTTCAATTACATAATTTCCAAAATTAAATCATTTCTTAATATATTGAATATTAAACATACCAGATTTATCTTCCAATTGCTAGAACAATTTTGTTATTTCACTAGAAATGAACTTTGAATAAAATATTTAATGCCTTAATGAAAATTAGTTTAAAAAGTAATTCCGTTGAAATAAATACTGTCTTTCGACTGGACTGTTTATTCACTTCAACTAGAATGTGGTAGACACAGGTATTCTATATGTGGGCGGTTATAAACTTGTCTTAAACACGTACAAAAATATTTTTAAATGCCTGTGTGTATTTAGAAGGTAAAACATATGTGAAATCAGCTGGTTTAAAAAGAAAATAGTTTCAGTGGCAGTGGCTTCAGTGGATAATTTGATGTTTCAGAGGTGATTCATTTCTGCTTGATTTCCAAGAAACCTACCCATGATCAAGATAAAACAATACAATGTGTGAAGTCCATTGAGTGGACAGGTATTTCAGAAGGAATTCTTTGGTTTTCACATCATGAAGCTTGGAAAAGACATTTATATATTGCCTCTCACACAACATATTTAGGGACATCATTTATTAGATGTACAGAGGGGGTTCAAACACAAGATACATAGTTGGGTGGGATCTTTTATGAGTCCTATTAACCAAAATAATCAGGTTTGAGAATAGGAATGTGGTGGTAATGAACATCACTGGAGAATTGCATTGGGGGCATTTTTAACACCATTAGAAGTTATCTATTCAAAATTGTTAATTTGAAGGTGCAGTGTTTCTTTCAATAAGGAGCACAGTTGGAAGGGTGACCGTGACACTTTCTGAGAGGTATTTACTACGAAACATGGTATCTCAAGAATTAGTGAGAAGGATAAAATAGGGTCTCTGTACTCTTGGCAGTGAGAATGAAGTCTTGAAATCTCTAAACTAAACTTTTCTGAGGTCACATCTGAGTACTCTCCAAAAAACACTTTTTCTGTTTGATTTAAAAAACAAAACATTTGTTTCCCTGTTTCACTAATGCCTGAAATATCAAGATAATATCTGGGGAATTTTCCATTTTGTAAAGTCAGCTAAGAATTATAAGACCCCAATATATCTCTTAGAAGCACATTATTAAAGGGCAGCTAAAATGGGGTTTTCCATTTGGGTTCCTATTACCTTATCTTTGAAAATCAGTTTAAGCAATATGAAAAACTTGCTAGATGCTTTTTTTCAGGAGGAGTTGAAGGTAATGGAAGAACATGAACTGATAAGAAGAGGTAATATAACTTGAAATTACTAAATTTATAAATGAAAGTAGGAATTTATTCTGAAATATCCAATAGATAAAAGAGATCAAATTTATTCTTCAGCTATGAGTAGTAAATCAAACTCTGATGGAAAAATATAATGTATTCTTCTGTAAAATGATCATTTGAAATGGAGAAAGTAGCATGTCTGAAGGCATTAGTTTATTCTTAATTACGTCTGGAATGCAATCGCTTGGAAAGCTTGCAGTGATATCAGAGCAAGGATATTTTATATATTGTGACAGACTGAACAATCAGCAGGAAGCTGAGCAAAACAGTGTAGAGCCAATTTTGCCACTGAACCAATGCAAAATCTATGGGAATAATTCTTTCTTTAAAATAGTAATTCCCAGCCCAAAGTTCTGTTTCCTCTTTAAAGTGAAGAGATGTTTTAATCCTGCTCTTACCTTGTCTGATGTAATGAGAGTACAGAAGATGCTTAGGGAAATGCATCGTGGCTTAGAGAATTTATAATTCATAAAAGAGAATGTAACAGTTGTGATTCCTCTATGAAATGCATTTATGCAACCATCCAACTGGAGAACTAGATGTTTTCTATATACTTATTAGAGCCATTGAAGTTAGGGTTTTAATTTGTAAATTTTAGTGATTTCATCAGAGACGAGTAGAATCACCCCAGACCTTGGGCTCCGTGAATGTGTATGTGTGTATGTGTATGTATATATTTACATTGTTTCTTAAAAATTCTGAAATCCTTTAAGTCATATGTATCTGTGTACTAAGCAGTTTAAAGATCTCAGATATTAACCAATAATAACAAAGCTAGTAACTTTTGAAATGGATTCAGCAAGGAAATAACATTTAAAATAACCAATTTAAATGAGGCAAGTCATTTCAAGTGAAAAATATCATAATGTTAACTCTCTAAAAAATGAGAATAAGAATTTACACCATGAATGGGTTTAATATTGCTTTTTAAAAATGATGTCTGAATATTTGAGTAATTTTAATTATTATGCTTAAAGAAGCATCAATATTTAGAAGATTAATATCAATGCATCATTAACAAAAGGACATGACAGAGAAAATCAAATGCTAATAAATATTTTAAAAGCATTACCAATGAAATCCAAGTTCCCTAAAATTACCTAATGATATAGGTTTATTTCATGAATGCCCATTAAAATAATTATGATAAGATTGTACTTCTTAAATTTTTATTTCATTTATGTTTTAATTTAAGCCCGCAAGAGCCTTTTTCTTTAAGAATATTGTTTTATTTGATTAACATATATATATATATGAAAAAGCCCATAAAGCTAAACTTTAAGTGGGTTTTACGTGTCCTATTCACTGCATAGACACCACAGAAATGAGTACAACAAGAATGTGTATTAGAGCTGCTTTTAAAGTGTAGAACTCTCCAAGTGTGTACAGTATTTTCACAAAGCTAACTCCTTCAGATGAAGGAAAAAAAAGTTGTAAGCTAATAGTTTTTCATTAAATTTATCTTAGCTTCTTTTATCAGGCACTGGCCTTTGTTGTAGTGTTCTTGGCATCTTTTCTGTCATGAATAACCTTACACCATTTTCTATCCTATTTAATTATTCTCTCTGTCTTAAAGCATAATCAGCGTTAAACCAGCTGTGCAACCTTGAAGGAATACCATTTCAATAATACATTGACTTTTTTTTAAAGCACAAGGTGGCTATTAATTTTACTTGAAACTCTCCCTCATGACTATTGTCTGTACAAAGTTTTGGAAGCTGTATGTATGTGCTATTAAGTAGTTCTACCCCTAGAATACTCATTATACCAATAGATTCTCTCAGTGTCTGACACTGTGGCTGGCCAACTATGAATAGCCAGGAAAGACAACTTTTGAGGAGAAAGCATCCTTATTATTATGATGAACTGAATCATGGAAAATCTTTCTAGTAGCACAAGAAACAGACCAATTTCTAGAAAGAAAGAGGGAAATTTTTTTCTGCACATCTTTCCTACTAGGATATAAGTAGTCTATCCATTAAGATGACCTGCGTGTGAAACACCCAATCCTGAGAGAGAGGCGTGATAATTCATTCAATCAATAGCAAAGTTAGATTGGTGGCAGAAAAGGCATTAAACACTCCCCAAAGCAGCACATTAATCATGAACATGTAGCATCTAAGTCTGAATCTTGGCCAATGATGAAGCATGGGACTTACAGTAAATGAAGTACATGGGTTTTGGCATGAATTCTAAATATCAAATTTCACCTCACGTGACCCATGCAGCTTTATAGAATTATGAAGTTCTAAAAAATGATTCTGTCGTTTTTAGAATTATTCTATCCCAGAGAAGATGTCATAAAATCACTGATTATTAATGCTGGAAAGAACCTGGGTGATTCAATCCAATTCTTTTTTTTTTTTTTTTGAATTTTTGAATTTTATTTTATTTATTTTTTAATACAGCAGGTTCTTATTCTTTAACCAATGAACAAACAAACTAGGGGAGCTCAAGTGAATTACTAATATGCAGACCCTATTTCTTTTTGTCATTTGTAATTTTTTTCTTATCATTATCATTACTACTGTTATTTTGAACTTTGGATAAAGTTATATATTGTCACATATATATGATTTATTGTCACAGTATGGATCTTTATTAGTTAGCATAAATAATATGGCCTTCTGTTTATAACAAAAAACTCTCAACTCTCTATCCCTTAACACAAAATGGGTTCATTTTTTTCCTTATAGAAAAATCCAAACTTAGATATTGCTTGTCAGGTGACAATATTCATCCTGGTCATTTAGGATCCAAGGTTTGTTTAACCTCCTGGATTCACTGTGGAGCCTTGTCTTCTGCTGGATCATCTGTAACAGGCAGTATGTGTGGGGAGAAGAGTGTGGAGGATCATGCAGGGGAGTTTTATTCACCAGGCCTATAAATCGGGCATATCCATTGGTCATGTAGCCATACCTGACTGCAAGAGTGGCAGAGTAGAAAATGTAATTTTGCTTTCTGCCTTGGAGTATAGTAGATGTTGTCCTTCAGATTCCACCTTCAGGACCAAGGTGCTTATTTCTCCAGCTGCTTGAAGTACTGGTAGGGGTTAACTTTCAACTAATTCTTTCTCTAAAAATTGCCCTCAGGTGAAGACATCTGACACAGCTAGTTCTTGCCCCATCCTCAGAGGCTGCCACTTCTGAGTGGTCAACGTGGGCTGTAAAGACCTGGCCAGCTTTGCCACAGGCAGGACAACTGTGAAGGGCCCTCTTAGTTCCAGTGTTTCCTATGGGATGACCAAGCCCTTTGTGGTGAATTAACAACAGTTCAACTCCTTCCTTTATAGAATCCTACTTCCTCCACTCCTACGCACCACAAACCCACCTGTAAATCTGCATCTCAGGGTCTGTTTTGGGGGAACTCAATCTCAGACAGGAAAGTAGCAGGAAAAGCAGTCTCTGCATAGCCCCTGACCTTTAATCAACAAATACCTGTTTTAGTCTCCCCCCCGACATATAGGACACACTAACCTTAAGAGACAAGCCAACATCCTATCTAGTTGTTCCATCCACCTTAAAGCTTTTCTGGTCATACTGTGTTCTCTCCATCAGGTCTGGCCATAATTCTTTCTGGCCCAGACATCAATGAACTAGAAAAAACAAGTTATCTGCCCCTAAAACATCAAATACAAGGTGATGGAGAAGGTCCAGAATGACAAAAGAAAATATGGAAATTGAAAGACACAGCATCATAGATATATTTCAGTGTTTGATATCCTGCTAGACATGTTTTAAGAAAACTCACATTTGTGGTGGAGGTTGATGAGGAAAATTTCGTCATTAGACTCTGATTTTGATTTTGGGGAGAAACGTCTTCATCGTTAACCTTAATCTCTCTAATCGAAGTTCTCGTAGGGCCTTAGCTTCACCATATATGTAGGGCCTTTCTTGTTATCCTCTGTGATAATATCTTATGTGAATAAAGTATGTCCTGATTGGGGTCTACACGTGCTTGCAGTTTACTTACTGGCAGGGTTTTTTAAGGCTGGAAAAGCCACAGGCATTTTTAGACAACACTCTCAGTTTCTTTTGGCTATATAATTCCTGTGAAAACTTGCTAACCTTCTGATCTATTTGAATCCAATCAGTTCCATGGGTCAATAAGAGCACGCATAGTTCTTTCCCAGACAAAGTTCTTAAATACACTTTACTTATATATTCTTGTTCAGATTCTTTTCCATTATAGGTTATTACAAGACATTAAGTATAGTTCCCTGTGCTATACAGTAGGTCCTTGTTGTTTACCTAATTTATACATAGTATTGTGTATTTGTTAATCCCAAACTCTTAATTTATCTCTCCCCCACTCCTGCTATCCCCTTTGGTAACCACCAGTTTGTTTTCTATGTCTGTGAGTCTATTTCTGTTTTGTAAATAGGTTCATTTGTATCATTTTTTAGATTCCACACATAAGTGATATCATATGATATTTGTTTTTCTCTGTCTGATTTACTTCACTTAATATGATAATCTCTACGTCCATCCACGTTGCCACAAAATGGCATTATTTCATTTCTCCTCGTGGCTGAGTAACATTCCATTGTATATATGTACCACATCTTCTTTATGCATTCATTTGTTGGTGGGCATTTAGGTTGCTTCCTGGCTTGGCTATTGTAAATGGCGCTGCTATGAACGCTGGGGTGCATGTATTTTTTCGAATTAGTTTTCTCTGGATGTATGCCCAGAGTGGGATTGCTGGATCATATGGCAACTCTATTTTTAGTTTTTTAAGGAACCTCCATACTACACTTTAGTTTTGAGTTTCCTGGCTATCTCATTCTCTGTTTTTCTCTCTCTCTCAGCTATTTAATTTTTTTTACCCATCTAATTTTCACTGAACTTTGTTCAACTTTTTTTCCCCCATACTTAGCACTTTCTAGAGGAGAGTCTAAAACAGTTGCCTCTCCAATCCTTAATGACTTTTGATCTCTGGACATTCTCCAATTCTTTTTATACTTTGTAACATATCTTTCTAGAAACATTTTGGTAAAGGCAGCCAATAGTAACCAACACACCTTTTTATTCTGCCTTTTTCCAACCACTTTCTCTAGAGCAGCTGTCTCATTATGTATATGACTTACCTTCCAAGTTATGGCAGATAGAACTTTTGTTACAGCTCAACAGAAATCTCTAGGTTTCTGTTTTCTTTTTGTCCATTCCTCAACTATTAAACAAATGCCACACAGTTCAGTTTTTTAATGGCAGCATATCAATTACAGCTAATGTTTTGTATTATTTAGGGTAGATAATTGTTTAGGGTAAGTGGGTAAGTATTATAACAAACACCTCTGAATTTCAGTGTTTTAACATGATACGTTTATTTCTCACTCACACGAAGTACAATGTGGATATTTCCAGTCTTTACACAGTGCTGGACTTGGTCATCTAGGCATTTAGACTCCGTTCATGTTTTGCCTTTGCTATCCTCAGGGCCTCAGGTGCTTCTGATAGCTTGTCTGCCTCTGGCTGGCAGTTCGGGAAAGGGAAGACATGGACGTTACTTGGAGGAGTTCTTAATAGGCTACACCTGGAAATGATGTACTTCAACTCCAAGGGCAATCCTTTGGCCACAACTAGGTCAGATAGTCACATCTAAGTGTAAGGGAGGCTAGGAAATGTAGTCTGGTTTCCCCAGCAGGCAGTAGAAACACCTTTCATAAACGCAGAATATCTGCTACAGAGTCTTACTGTCTATGTATTGCCATCTATGTATTATAAAAAGCATTGTAATAAAAACTCTGTAACAAAGATCATCATGTGTCATCACTGTCATTGACAAATTTCTTGAACACCCAGAGATAATCATTTTATTCCTCAGCAGCAATATTCTTATACTGTAAAATAAGATATGCAACATATTAGGAAAGTTATATCATGTTAAAAAATTCTTCTGGGACAACTCTGTAACTTTATCAGTTGGTTAAGGACAGGGACAAGCAATGTACTCGTATCCAAACAAAATGACTTTTGCAAAAAACTGTTAACTCCTACAGTATATAGATATGCAAAACCAAATTTCACTTTGTTTCCATTCTGCTGAAATGCACCCTATAATTACATTTAATAGTCCCTAAGTAAATACCATGTAAACTGGAGTCGTCTTTAGAGGAGAGAAGCAATCACATATTCACACTGTAATGATGGGGTATTTACATGGCAATTACCAAGCCATTATATTGTCTTTCCTTTAATTTAGTCAACTCCATCTCCTAATCTTGTTCAGGCAAAATGGTTGAGCTAGATAACTTTTAACCACCAAAGTATATATTTCTTAAAGCAGCTGTCCTTGGCATTTTTGTAATTATTCTGATGGTTGTTTTCCTTTTTTTAATAATTTGAGAAAAGAACATTTTAGACATCCATTAAGCAATTATGCAAATCTATCAAACTGGTCGTTTAAAAAATATCCTGATCATAATAATTATTCACCTTCGCTACTGAAAATTAAATATTAAATTATATATAAAGAGTATAAGAGAAAATTCCAAAATACAAACTTGTATAAAAGTAAATATTAAATTATAAAAAATCCTTTCAGTTATGTGTATGAGTGACATATTGCTTTTAAACTGAATTTTTAATTGAAGTATAATGTATATACAAAAATGTACAGTTTATAATTTTATATCTTGAGTAATTTCCATAAATTGAACTTACCCCTGTACTATTTCCTCACATCATGAATAGAGCATTACGAACATCACAGAAGCCCTTTTCATGTCCTATTCCAATCTCATCCTAAATTTAACTTCTATCCTGATTCTATTGCTATAGATTAGTTTTACCTATTTTAAAATTGTAGAAAGTTAGAATTATACAAACTGTAATATAGTGGATACAGAATTACACAAACTGTAATATAGTGGATATAGGTTTGTGCTATCCAAATCTCCCTTCTAGACTAAGGCTTTTATTATCATGACTCTCAAGAATATCTGCTGCTGACACTTCACGTATGTGTTCCTCTCGGAGAATTGTCCTTGGAGGAAAGAAGCTGCATCACCCAAGATTATACATTCTCCAGGAAGGCAACATACATCTAATACCACGTGGGGTACAATAACCAAGCCCCCTTACCTCAATTGGGACCAATATAAAAGGCCATCTCAGCTCCAGAGTTCTCAGTGGAATCACCACAGAATTCTGTTACAACATATTGCAGTAGAACATCTTCCTATACTCAGACTAATTTCTCTCAATCCCTTCAAATATTGTTTCTGAGATCATCCTCCAAGAAACTTCTGTCTCTACCTCAGAGACCATTCCAGAGAACACATCTAAGAGAGTTGGTAAAGGGAGTGTTTCCAAGAAGAAATCTCTAAACTGAGTTTTTGAAACTGAATTATCTGCTGGCAGGCTGACAGTGAGAGCCATTATTGAAAGTAGGTGGAATACTGATAACTCCTGGTATACACTGATAGTGTAATTAATTGTCAAAACTCCCATCAGTGGTGAATGGGATAGGAGAGATTGCACTAGTCATTCAGTGCCTGGTGTGTTAGAAAAGTATGGGAGAAGGATTAATTTAGAGTACTGTGGAATCGAACTGCTATTGCTGGGTAATCTCATGGCATTGAAGACAGACAATGAAAGTCTGAGTTTCATTAATCACAAATTAAGGCTAAAATTGAAAGCCGGAGGGCCTCTTTGGCAGCTTGGACACTCATCTCTTGCAGTTGGATGCAGAAAGAGCTGAGGTTGAGGCAAAAGACTAAGAGAAAGGGAAGCAGAACTCCAGTTATGGTGAATTTTCAACCCATGTAGATCTCATAATCCAAGGTTAGGGCCCTTTATTGGGAAGAATAGGGAGCACGATATTTTGGCATGAAAACATCTGGGTCAGTTTACTTGAGAACTTTGAAATGCTGAATCTCCATTATTCTTTGGGTCTTATCACATTTAATACATATCAGCTTGTCCAGATGTGGGGCACATAAGGGAAGAAGGAGGAGTGAGGCTTAAAAGTTGTGAGCAAACGGCAAAAAAATGAGTCAGGATCCTCATTAAAAATATTGAACTTATTCATTATTGATTATTTGTTATTTTTAATGTCCATGTTAGATAGGAATAATTGGAGCATCTGTAGGTCATTAGTTGATTTTATAGTCCAAGACTCCCTTGAAACCTTTGTATAATTTGATCAATGTCAGTTTTGCCCAGTCTTCAAGAGTTTTCCACTGACCCTGTGGTATTTTCAAGGGTTGCTTTCCAAACTCATATTTTTGTCACTTCAGAATGGTGAAACTGCTAAAAATCCACTGGTTTTCATTTTATTTATATTTAAGCTTTGATATTTAGAATATTAAATTCTAAATATAGAAAGATCCTCTGGTTGGTCTTTGTATATTTAGAATTTGGAATATGCCTTATGGAAAAAGCACCAAAATAAAAGACTCATGCTTCTGTGCCTCTCTTCTCTTTGGGATCTTGACCCATATGTATCAGATGCTTCTGTAGCCCAGAACTCCATCTTCTGCTTTCCAAGTCTTATAAGGCTACCAAAGACTCTGCAGGTTCGTTTTTTCCTCAGCAGTAGCCTTCTGCTTAGATTTGCCAAAAACAGGCCACTGGCCTTGAGGCAAGATTGACTTATTTCTGTTTGATTTCCTTTTTTTTCGAGATCTTAGCACTTTAAATCTTTGCTTTCTCAGCAGGGTTCCAAGAGTTTTTTCCATCTTTATATCTATGTATATCAAATATCAATCTGATTGTTTCAGTGGGAGTATTGTACTTCTACAAGTTGTTCATCTTAACTAGAAAAGAAAGTCTCTCATTGACATTTTGAAATTAAAATTCCACATTTTCTGTTTAAGCCTAGATACAGAGAGAAATATGAAGACAAATATTGTGTCTAAAAAATAAATGAGTGAAGTCAAATGCAGTTTATATAAAAAGCTATATTAAGTTTGGGCAGTTGTGAATTTTGTTAAGTCAGTGCATCCCTTCTCTATTTCTCTATTTGATATTGTACTTCTACCCATTTTGTAAATAAATTTCTTTTTCCTAACCAACTAAATGATTTTTAGATAATGTTATGATGATTCTGTTGGTTGAGTTCAGCTCCAAACTTTTTCAATCCAAGTCTTTATGTTTTAGCATTATCTCCAGTCAGATGTATGTTTAGTGTATTTCTACACTGTATTTTATTATCCTGAAAGTTAGTGAATACATCACCTAATGTAAAAAATGAGTTGTTTGTGAACACTATAACTTATTTCTTTAAACCATTTAGTAAAACATTTTGCTTAAACTTGAAATATATTGTACATTTATAACTCTAACAGACTGCATTTTCTACCTATAGAATCATATCACCTACTTTTTAAAAAAACTTTCAGTTCATATATAGTTTTTTGTGTGTTCCCTTAGAGAATGTTTGATCTTGTTAAGTAGAATCAATTATCAATTACAGCAGAAAACCAAATGTTTTATTGTGATTTTTTTATATTGAAAATCAATGTCACAACATAGCACTAACTCATGGAATGTAGGTACATTTTGTGTGCTTCATGGGTCTTTTGAGGTAAAAACATCCCTAAAATTATTGGATATGTTTTAGACCTCACAGCTTTTTTGTTCAAGACGCATCAATATATCTATTATCTTAAGGTCTTAAATATGTACGATATTTAAATTACAGCGCATATATGTTAAAGATTAGAAAACCTTAGTAAGAGCAGTGAATGAGATTCTAAGGACTTGACAGAAGGTATTTTGTTTTTATTTTTGTTTTTGTTTTTTCTCTACAATTTTTTTTATTTATTTAATTCTCATTTTATTTTATTTTTGTTATTGAAATTGAAGCACAGGTGTTTTGTTCCTGTTGTTACACCTAGAAAATTAAGCTTTGCTTTTAGGCCTTGAAAATAAAGCAGGAGTAAAGTAAATTTAAAAGCTGCAGGGTACCATTAGAAATAAACAGAGGAATGTTAAATGTTGATTAAAGATCAAAGAATAGTAGCAGAATTAATTATGTGGAAGCTGTGAAATCACTTATAAACTACATAAAGCCAAGCCAAGGGAATTGGAAACTTATTACTAATTAATTCTTATAATGCATTAATAAAACAGACAAGGCGCATCTTAATATTTTGGTGGAAATTTGGCCGTAGTATCCAAATTCATTTCTGAAAGGTATATGATTCAATTGATTAAACCCTAAAAAACTGGCTGTAGAACATGCACATCCAAATGGAAGATGTTGCAATACAAGTGTAAGTGCTACTGAGTTACGAAATCTGGGATTGTGAGGGGGTTTAAATGATATGAATGTAACAGCATAGTTATAATGAAGTGTGCCAATTCCAACAACTCTATGGGGAAAGTAGAGTAAATCAAACCTAACCACCAATTTTTGCAGAGCGAATCATATAGAACAAAATGAGAGGCACTTAAAACAAATTGAGACAACGTGATACCATGCATTTAGAGGCTTTAAACAGCTCCTTTCATTCTATATGTTTAAAAATCTTAAGTATGTATAAATTATGCTTTCTGTTGTGTGATTTAATTTATACAATGACAAAAATTATGTATATAATTAGCTAGTTTCTGATTCCTGTATTTCACTCTGATGAAGAGATTGTAAATGGTTCTACTTCATATTTATTATTCATTAATTTTTTATCTTAGAAATATTCTGCACATTTCATAGAATCTTAAGCTTGCCTCTTCTGGAATGGTTTTACACCTTGTTGTTTAATGGCAGCACTTTTGTCATATAGCTGGACATCAGCAAATTTTTTTTTGTTTGTTTTTTTAAATTTTATTTATTTATTTATTTATTTATTGGCTGCATTGGGTCTTCGTTGCTGCGCGCGGGCTTTCTCTAGTTGCATTGAGCGGGGGCTACTCTTTGTTGCGGTGTGCTGGCTTCTCATTGCAGTGGCTTCTCTTGTTGTGGAGCACAGGCTCTAGGCGTGCGGGCTTCAGTAGTTGTGGCACGTGGGCTCAGTAGTTGTGGCTCGCGGGCTCTAGAGCGCAGGCTCAGTAGTTGTGGCACGCGGGCTCACTAGTTGTGGCTCGCGGGCTCTAGAGCGCAGGCTCAGTAGTTGAGGCACACGGGCTTAGTTGCTCCGTGGCATGTGGGATCTTCCCGAACCAGGGCTCGAACCCGTGTCCCCTGCACTGGCAGGCAGACTCCAAACTACTGCGCCACCAGGGAAGTCCCCAGCAAATTTTGTAGAAACAGATTTTTAAGACTTGCTTTTACTTAGTAAATATATTTGAATGCATATGTAAAAGTTTCTTCTGAAGTTCCAAGGGCTCAAAAACAATAATGATAAACTTTTTATTGAAAAGTGTAAATATGCAATTAATATTTTGAAAAATACTCAACAATAATAATAATGACCATCATTTAACAATAATCTAAAAGATTCACAAAAGTATAATGTGTATTAGTAGTCCCAGGTTTTGTTGACTGCTAGAAACATCAATAGGTCAGAAGTTTTCACTTACAGAACACCTTATGGATTGAATCTACTGCAAGCCTCATGGAATCAAACCATATCTAGATGTCCAGTATTAAAACTCTGATTTAGGGAAGGATACTGAGATGGTGGCATGGGAAGCAGTTTCCTCTTCCCTTCAGTTGTGAGAACTATAAAGTGAATACTGTGGGATTGTCTACCAGCACATACATTAGAGCAAAATGGAGGTGGTTATTTGGGAAAATAATAAAGTAAGAGTTTGTACATCCTGAAATGGAAAAATCAGTGTCAAGTGACATTTATACTGACTACACAGAAGTAGCCAATAATCAGGGAAGCTGCCGGGCACCATATTAGAAAGATGACATATGGAAATTATGTTTCTTGGTTTGATGGAATATGTACACACAGCACTTAAATTCATCATACTTTCCTTATGGTACATGCGGGGATGGGTAATAAAATTCTCTCTCTGTCTCTCTTCCTTTTCTTTCTGTGGGGATGAGGCATTTAAATTCTTTTATTCAATAGACAGTCATTGATCCAGTCCATGAAGATCTTGTTCTAGGTTCTGAGTTTCAGTGGTGAAAAAATAGTAAAAGTCCCTGCTGTTATGGACATTGCAATCTAGTATGGAGAAAGGTAATAAACACATAAAAATAAATTCATGAAATACATTTAGATAGTGATAAGTGCTACCAGGAAATAAAACAGGGGGGTATGATAATGTCGGAATATCCTCAATAAGTAGGCATCTGTATAGGACTGGTTACAACATAGCAGCAAACTTTCCCCAGGAAGTGAAGAGAGACAGAGACAGAGACAGAAGTAGAGAAGCCTCAGTGTCTTTCATAACAATCTCAATAGTACTGTTTCATCATCTCTGCCATATCCTATTGGTCACATAGACCAACGCTTTTACAGTTAAATGTATGAATGCCAGCAGGCAGGGATTGCTAGGGGACATCTTGGGAACTGGCTGCCACATACAGTAGAGATCAAGGAAAATGGAAAGTGCAAAAAGGATGTGGGAATCTTTTTTTTTTTTTTTTTTTGGCTGCGCATGGGATTTCTCTAGTTGCAGCGAGCGGGGGCTATTCTTTGTTGCCGTATGCGGGCTTCTCATTGAGGTGGGTTCTCTTGTTGCAGAGCACGAGCTCTAGGTGTGTGAGCTTCAGTAGTTGTGGTGCATGGGCTCAGTAGTTGTGGCTCATGGGCTCTAGAGCACAGGCTCAGTAGTTGTGGTGCACAGGCTTAGTTGTTCCGCGGCATGTGGGATCTTCCTGGACCAGGGATCGAAACTGTGTCCCCTTCATTGGCAGGCAGAGTCTTAACCACTGTGCCACCAGGAAAGTCCAGGATGTGGGAATCTTTTGATAATTTATTTTTATTTATGAAATGTGGTTATGTCAGAAGAAAGACTAAATTAAGAGAGAATACATGTGTGATCAAGAAATGGAAACAATGTCTATAAACTGAAAACTTGACTGAAAAGGAACGGTGAAGCATATGGTAATTGGAAGGTAAAGAGAAAGAAAATATGAAAATCTGAAACTGCAGACAAAAAGTCATTGGAGAGCAAGAGAATAAAAAGGTTTGTGAGAATGAAAAATGAGGGAGCTAGGTTTGGAGAAAACACAGAGGTAAAACATTTAGGCATGGATGGAAAGGTGGGTACTACTCCCTGTGTGAATGCAGGGATTATTAAAGGATAGACACAAAGACTAAGATGTTTCAGTATGGAAAAACAGATTGATGCAAGAATTTATACACTGTGATCTTCAAGTGAAATAAGGGCTCTCAGAGTAAGAACCTTCTAAACCTAGGTTCCAGACTTAATAACCTAGGTTTAGAATAACCTTCTAAACCTAGGTTCCAGACTTTTTTTCCCCCAAGACTACCAACAGTCTCAACTTCATGTTTATCCTTAAACTCTGACTAGTCTAAGCATTGAATAAAACAAGTCATCCATTTTCACCTTTAATACTGAATATTTTAACGTTGCTTGACATTGCTAGAGAAAAGTGCACAACCTTGAAACTGAAGCCATAAATCCATACTTTCCAGACATACCTGGGTTCTAAGCACAGTCATAAAGATCTTTGTAGTGCCATAGGTTCTTTGTAAAACCCGTTGACACCATTTTTAAGTCTACAGAAACACTGCCTCCCTCCCGTAAAGGCAATATTCATACCTCATATTTTAGAGATTACAAATAATGTCAGAAGAAAGAAAAACACACTTCCATCCCCTTTACTTCCTAATCATACCTATTCTACTTTTTCATTCTGTCATAGAGACTATACTATCTCTCATTTTTCAAAGCTTATATCTATTCTTTCCTTCTGCCTCCTACAAATCTTTTTCAGGAAATTTACACCCCTAACTACTTACATTATTCCATTATTCATTAATATTCATTCATTCATTCTCATCCCCCCTCTCTCTCTCCCTCTCCTCCCTCCATCCCTCTCTCTCTCCTTTCCCCCTGTTGCTCTCCTTCCTTCCTTTTCTCTTTGATCCTTGTTCTCTGTCTTCCCTCTGTCTTTGTCCCAGTTCTTGTGTGTAAGCATTCTTTCATAATGAAAACAACCAATCAACCAAGAAAAAGCCTATCAAAATCCATTTCCTTACAAAGTGCATCCTTCCTTTACCACAACATCATCTTGAAATAATGTTTGTACTTATTTTCTCAACCTTCTCATATTACTCAGTGGCACACATTTCTTAAGACACTAGTGTCTGGCCATTACACAAACAATTTTACCCAGTCCCTTTTAAATTATATTCAATATCAACTTATGGTTTTTAGCTTTTTATAAAATTATACTTATTGATTTATATAAAATGTTTAGCATATCTTACCTCTCTACAGTTTTTGACAGTATTGTCCATACCCTGAGTTTTACAACATGTTCTCCCTTGGCTTCTGCAATTCATTTCTTCTGGTAGCGGCTGATTCTCCTACTACATTTCTGATAGTCCCTGCCTTTGCAGGTCATCCTCGTCTACCCACACATTAAGTGATGGGCTTCCTAGCCATTTTTAATTTGATTACTTTTTATTTTTACTTAAACTCTTATTCAACAAATCTTTAATGGCATATTATTAACTCTAATAATTTTATTTTTTATTTCAAAGCTGGGCACTCTTGAATCAGTATCTCTTTCTCTAAACTCTACTGAATTTCAGGATGACATTATTGAAAGTTCACACAAATATTTCCATATAGAATTCCCATTTAGAATTACTTTAATTCAAACCTTTATTGAATTCATGATTTACCCTTCCAAGATATAATGTAATAAAAGTAAATTCTCTTGTCAACAAGCTCCATTATCACTTATTCTCGTCTCCTTTTTTCTTATCATAGTCCAACTTCATTGACATTTTTATAGTTGTTTTCTCAAATCTATTAATGAACTTGCTCTTGAATATAGATTCCCCCCTGTACTACACTGCCACTGTTTAAATCATCACGGATTAGCCTTTACTTGAACTAATCCAAGAGAATTATCAGGTCTCTTTACCAATAATCTCTCTCCAAACTGGCTTACCATGTACTGTATGGCCAGATTTCTTCTTAAAAGAAAACAACAACAACAAAAAACTAGAGGTGTGTATACCAACCAGGTTTAACTTATATGATTTTCTGTGCCATAAAAGATAGCATAAATTCTTTAGCTTAATCAAGAGACCCTACATAATCTCTCTCCTAACTTACTCCCATGAATCACACACCCTTCCCTCTTTTATATCTTGTGATCGTCAAAAATGTTTCTGAGATATAAAAAGCTCTTTAATGACTCAGTGTTTCTGGTCTGTCTTACTGAGTGCTCTTCTTGATTTCACTTTCAACTTGGAAAATGTTTGCATGTCCAAAATTCTTATTGAAATGTTTTTCCTTCTGTTATTTCCCAAAACATATTAAGTTTTTATATTCTTTAAAACAATTGCATCTTACTCTTCTTGTCTCCTGAGAAACCTGATTGAAAATCAAGATATGCTTCCTGAATGATTTAGACTGGGCATGTCAGCAGAGCTGGTGGGATAAATTTGGCAGGAAGTTTATATGAGGACTGGTATGAGGGCCTTGGACCTTGTGAAATGTAAATTTATTTGAAAAGAAAGAGTTCCACACATTTAGAGTACTACACCGTATCTTTTTCAAATCCCACGTTAACTTCAGACCATTGCTATGAGTTAAGGATCTGTGCTGCAGAAAACATAGATGGCCTGTCTGTTTGGAACATTCTTTAGTTACATCTGTCCTCCAGTTCCATATTTTGGAAGTATGTTCCTTATTGCCTCCAGTTTATTTCCCAATTTCCTTTATCACATTATCCTTAGGCAAATTGTTTCTCTTGACAGACTTTGCTTATCTAAATATTATTAATAATAAAGACAGCACAGCATGAAGTGCATCCATTGATAGGTTAGTAGACAAGAGAAATATAATGAATAAAAGTTAGGTAAATGGTAAAAATAAGACACATGGAACTTTTATATAATAAAACAGTCAGATAAATACTACTCCCTATCATAAAACAGAGAATATGACTCTTAAGAAAATAAAGGCAATGAAAAATATTTGATAACTGAGAAGAGAGAATATATTAGGAAGTAATAAATGTTTTCACTTTCGTGAAGGATACCTAAATTTTTAATAAAGATATAAAATAAGTGAAACAAATTAAAAACAATAAGGACTAGAAAAGATACACCTTAAAACTGAGTTAAGGAAAGAAATGTCACTTTTGAAAAATTATGTTAATTTGCAGTAGATAACGAATGAATGAATGAAACCCAAGAGATGGTAATATATAAAGACGTTAGGCAAAGGTGATACAACTTAAGACATAAGTGAAGCTCCTGAAAATTATTAACACTACAAGAGAGTAGTTATAGTCATTAGATTTAAATTTGAATCTCCAGATCAAATGGCATACTGATGAAAGAGGAATTGATAGAGGGCTGTAAATATTTACTATATCCTTATATAGTATTGAAGTAGTAGAGTAAACTAATGTATTCTATGGAAATTTGGGGTGGGCAGGGAGCCCTCTGCTTTCATTTATCACCAAGATAAAGTTTTATGGGTATTCAGGTGAAGACACATTACAAAAAATATAGGAAAAAATCTAGTTTGTCTCAGTACTCTGCACTAAAACATTCAGCATAAGATGACTGAGGAGCAATGTCTTACAAATCTTAAGAGAAAATAAGCATAAAGCAAGATTTTTTTTTGGCCTCACCAAGTTCTCATTCAAATATAAAGAAGACAGAAAATCTCAAACACATAATGTGCTTGGACACGACAGCATCCAAGCACTCCTAACAAAAATTGAAAATTTTAAAATTCCGCCAACTGATGTAATATAAATTAAAATAAATCAGGGATGATAAAACTGTGGTATGAAAGGACTTTCAGTAAGCATTGAATACATTTAAATATATAACAGAATGGAGTATGATATGTCCTATCAATGGGAAACTAGTTAAATAAAATATGGCAAAATGAAATATTATGCAGCCTTTACAATGCAGCCTTTAAATTTTTTCTCACCAGTATGGAAAGATATGTAGGATGAATTGCTAAGCAAAATTTCCTCTTTCTATAACCTATGAGTGTGGGTGTTTGAAATTCCACCATATATAAATGATCTTTATAAGCATTTGTATTAAGTGACATAATCTACTCACTGAAACAGAAAGTGGATAAGGAACAAAACAGAACAGAACTTTATGATTTTCTGTGTAACTGACCAAAGATAGGTATTTGAGATCAACAGAAGGGTCATTCTCTACATGGTCATTCAGAGAGGCAGGCTATTGCAGTCTTTACCTTCCTCGATGTATATTCTCCATGGTCAACGTAAGCATTGCTACCCTAACCTGGCAGAGGAAAAATAACAAAGAGGACACCAAATGGTTTTATGGTCTATGGCCTGAAAGTGACACACAACACTTCCACTACCATTTCTTGATAGTAATCAGTCTTGTGGCTACACATACCTGTAACAGAGGCTGGAATGTATGTGCAAGAAGTGGAGAACACAGCAGAACATGTCAGTTTCTCCCATAGCATTCAGGATAAGTAAATGAGGAAATAGCTTGAGGATTAAAATATTGAGATACTGAAATCTGATCAAAATATGTTTATCAGCTTTCCTTTTTAAGGTTAGAGGGGAAGAGAATATTAAGGCCTAAAGATGCATGAGGAGTGCTGTTCTGGGAGATGTGACAGAACACATGAGAAGGAAAAGTTGAATAGAGAGTTCAATTAAAATTTTACCTATTCTGGGTTTTGCTGATGGTGTTGCTGCCACCGGGAGACATACCAGCCTTAGTCAACCTCACCGTAGTTTTTCTACATCGCCATCAACAATGAGTCCCTGGACAGTGTCTCCTTTGAGCTTTTTGAAGACAAAGTTCCAAAGACAGCAGAAAGCTTTTGTGCTCTTAGTACTGGGAAGAAAGGTTATCAGGATTCCTGCTTTCACAGACTTATTCTGGGGTCTATGTGCCCGGGTGGAGACTTCCTATGCCTTAATGACACTGGTGGCAAGTCCATCTATGGGGAAAAGTTTGATGATGAGAGCTTCATCTTGAAGCACACGGGTCCTGGTATCTTGTCCATGGCAAATTCTGGGCCCAACACAAACAGTTCCTGCTTTTTATTTGCATTGCCAAGACTGAGGAGTTGGTCTTTGTCAAGGTAAAACAGTGTATAAATGATTTAGAAGCCATGGAGCACTTTAGGTCCAGGAATGGCAAGACCAGCAAGATCACCAATGCCCACTGTGAACAACTGTAATAAATTTGACTTAGGTTTTATCTCAATCACCAGACCATTTCTTTTGTAGTTCAGGAGAATATCCCTCCACCTCCATCTGCTCTCATTATCCTATAACTTTTGTGCTCTTGCTATTGTTCCTTGAATTCCATATTTTCTTTATCCCCCTCCAGGTCTAGCTAGATTGAAGAGTTAAGTTTATGAATATAAAATAAAAACTAAACAGCAATTTAAAAAATCTTACCTATTCTGCAGTTTTATCCAAATCTGATCAAAGAATAAAAATATCTTTCAAATACCTTAGACCATTTAATATACGCAGCCTTGTGAATGAGCTCAATCATTTGGCTATATGAGGAAGGGAGTTGCTTGATCCTTTGCATAGTACAAACAAAAATTCTGAAATAAAGACATTGAAATTTATCCAAATCTGTGTTGATATTCAAATGCTAAAACTCTTTTTATTTACACTTGATTTTCCTCTTGTGAATGGGTTTCTCAAGTACTGTGTTTAAATATCAGGTCTGATCCCTCACTAAACTGGAACTTATCCTGTAGGGAAATGATTCTTTCTCTTCAGCTCTCCTTATGGTAAGGTATTGTCATTGCAGTCAGTGTACTTGATGCTTAAAATCCTCATTTCCTTACTCCTTTCTTTGTCAATTATTTTATATATCCATGAAACTAAAATTGTTGAATAAGATAGTTTTGGGCCCTATATGTTTAAATATAAGAAACCTTTTCTGAAAAATATGGTTTAAAGTACACCACCAACTTGAGATTTAAAACATTAAAAACATTAATGCATTTTACATTTTATCATGTTTATTACTGTCTAGCACCTTATTTACAATAAAAAATAATGAGTTGTAGAGATATCTATTAAGGGATTTCATGAGAAATGACTTCATTTTCACTATGAGACTAAATGTAGGCAGCAGCACAGTATTGTTCAGGATAAATGACTGTTTGATAGGCTGATTATACCAGGAGGAATAACCTTCTCTGTAGTGCACAAAGATTCTCAGGCTCCGAAATCCAGCCAAGTACAAGTAGGAATATCCCTGAGAGACCTTTTCTGGCAATGGATGAGAGCTTTTTCCTTTAGGACGTTCAGAGGTCAGTGCTTACAATTTCACCAGTAACCAATGTCTATTTAAAGTGTCCCTTGTTAGTGAAATGATGGTGATATAGATTCTCCTCAGATTTAATTCCAAAAGATAGGAAGCGCTGTCAAGAACAAGTAAAAAAGAATAAGGCAAATGTACATGACAGTGTAAAACTGAGCACAAGTTCTTCTACTATATACTTATAAAGGCTTCACAAATAAAAATGTATATGGTAGTCAAGTAGAAATGAGGCCACAGAGCTTAAAACGAAAAATATCCTGTGTGCTGAGAATCATCTCCGCCCTTTCATTTCTAGCAGTGGTCACCCATGTGACGTAACTCTGAAGGATTATTTTTCAAGTCTCTCTCTTTGTTCTCTTAATCTCAGACTTCGGGATACTGATGGGTAGAACTGGTGATGAGTAAGAGAATGCATATAGTGCAAACTTAGGGACAATAAACTGTTATATAATAATAATGATATTGAAAAATTTTACTGTTCCCAAGATTCACATGGACATATAATCCCAGATCATTTTTAGAGTCACTTAGCTTACTTTTACACCTTGGGGAACTCTGGGATAAACAGGAATTTTTTCCTGAAACTTATTAAAAGATGTTTATGTGCATTTTGGGAGCTAAAGATCAGGGAGAGGGCTAGGTAAGGAGTTAAGTGAATTTGGAGCTGTTTTTAAATCACTCTAGATATAGTAGTGAATTCAAATGTTATACTGCAGAAAATTTAGGCAGTCTCTTTAGGAAATGTGAAAAGACTGTTTTAGTTGAGGACTCCATTTTTCTTACTGCTACACAAGTGACATATGCATTATTTATACATAAAATACAGAGTTACCTTTTAATTTTTAAGTGAATGATAACTGGAAAAATTTTAATGAACAAAAATATGTGTGCATGTGGCAGTCTCTAAAATCATTAATAAAAGACATTTTGAATAGAATGTAGTTATCTGCTGTACTTGATAGAATAGCAATTTCTTAAGTGTCAGTCCTCAAATCCATATTTCCTTCAACTCTGGAATCATTACAAATGAGACATTTTACTTTGTCTTCCTCCTGCTTCCACACTGAGAACTGAATGAACATTTGCCAAGTAGCAGCAGAATATTATTTTTTTAACACACATATCCTTATATTTGTCTATGAGAGTTCATAATCTTTTACCCAGTTTATTGGTCACAGTTATAAACCCCGTCTTCAGTTGTACATTCTCTATCTCTCTCTTGTTCTCGTGTTTACTCTTTACTGGCATTACTCTATGCTTTCCAAATCCAAGTGAATCTATTTAAAATACTTGGGCCAGGCACATTTTCAAGCTGTTGATTCTCTCTGTACTCTTCATGTAGAACAAGCAACATAGACATATTGTCCATCTCTACAAAACAGGGTTAAGTCAGAATGGTTCCTTTGTAAAAGACTTATTTATTCAATGAGAAGTGATCTAGGTTGGTCAGAAGAACCCAGAAATCACACCGAATGAATAATTCTTCAGAGAATTCCGAACTCTTTTGTACCTCAGCATGTGTCTGAGGTCAGGGGCTCTATGATCTCCAGCTCAGGAAAGAAGTCCACCTCAGACTTCTCAGAATTATTGAGTGATGATGATCCTTTAAAATAATAAGCATGGGGAAGTTTTTACATTTCTACCAATTTAATTAAGATATCTTTCCTTATTCTTAAAATATAAATCATATTTGCAAGAGGCACACTTTTTATTGGGAATTTAGACAGGAAATTTCATAAATCTTTTCAAGATTTTATTTTCAAAGTTGGGTCTTCTAAATGCATGCCATTTTCCCAAGCCTTATATAATTTTTGTAAAGTATTATCATAGGTTTTCTATTTTGTTCTTCACAAGTTTGGAATTTGGGAAGACAAATGTCTTTCTTTCTATTTTACAGATTAAAAAATGAGACACAACTTAAATAGTTTATCATTGGTCAGATCTAGAAAGTACTTATCCTGATTCTTATTCAGTGCTATTAACTATGTAGTTATTTTCATTTCATATTCTGGGATCTTATTTATTTGGGTTCACTCATGTATATTTTTCTTTTAGAAAACTTGTACAAAGATAAAATAATTTAAAAGATTACTTAGTCATTTTAAAATACCTATTTAAGTGCCTCCTGTGAGGAACCATGGAGACACACAGGAATAAAACAGAATATAGATTAATTCTGATTAGGATATATTTCAGTTAAACACAAGACAGAGAGACCCTTTAGGACAGTTTTGCCATACTCTTACTCCACCTAGCAGAATATTCCCATCATTTGCAGTATAAAATATGCCTTGGTCAAGGCCCTACCAGTAATAAGCAGCAGAAGAGTGTGTTGTGGATATTGGTTCAGTCTCAAACTAAACTCCTTTGCTTAGAGAGACTAATTTTATTTGTTCTTTTGTTTGTTTTGTGGACTCTTTGTACTATCTTTTTATCATTTAAAATCTTGAGGGTATAAAAATACGTGAACCCATTTTGTACATTTCAGCATTACTCAAGTTCTGAAGCTTTTAGTCATGTCATGTTGTCCATGAAATATGTGATAGATGTGCTCTTTCCTTGAGCATCATATTTGCTTCTACAAACATATCTCAAAGTATAAGGAATTTGTAATTTTCAACATAACTGACAGGACTGACAGACACACTTTTCTCAATTGACTTGGTACATGTTTTGTTATACATAAATTATGAAAGCAGCATTTATTTCTTTACAATTTTAAATTCTCAGAGCAGCAAAACAGATTATAACATAGACTAGTTCAAAATTAAATGAAAATAATATTTAAAGTATTTTAGAATGAAGCACTTTGCATTTTATTTTTGAAAGTACTTGAAGCAACAGAAATGATGAAGTTTGGTAGAAATGCAAAGCCGATAAACACTGTAAGTTAAAAACAACAATTTGTGCTAATAGTACACATACTGCTTTCAATACACAGTGCTAAGCTGCCTTAACATCGAAGAGTACTCTGCTTTGTAGATTCAAGGTAGTAAACTGTTTTATGTTTCAAGTTTCAGCTTGGTGCAAATTGAATCAACTGAGTTGCAAAATCAAATTTATCATAAAAGTGGTAACTGACCATTAACTACAATGTAATGCTGTAAACATGACCCTATTGTGAAACTACAAGACAGCCTGTTCTAGAACATGACAGACAGTTAGGAGGAACAGGAAAAGTCATTGTATTTGTCACTAGGAACAAGAAAGATAAAAGGAACATGATCCTGTGCTGTTTCATTGTTTGCTTCACAGTTTTAAGACACGCACTATGCTCTTAATGGCAAATGCCTAGAGGAATGGTGCCTTCATTTTACATTACAGCTATGTATGTTTAAGAGATTGTATCGGCATTTTCAAGGAGTTGCTTCTCTATATTAGATATTTTGTTTTAAGTGCAGCAAAAGGCCAAGCTCAAATTCATTCCTAATGAGCCATGTGTTAATGTCAAAGTCTCTGCTGTCCAGTCAAATGCCAAAGAACACATCTGACTTTATAATGAGCCAAACAGTTGTCTCTTCATAATCTCAGTTAGCCTTCTGTTAGATAGCTGCATCCAAAATTTATAACACAGTGGTGGAGGTTGCGGCTGGGATGGCTGAAATCCAATCAAAGATGTAAAACTTCTCATATTGTGTCAGTATTATGACCAAGGCTTTACCATTCAATCTCCACGTTGAAAACACTGACCCAACGGATTCCAGATGGAATGTTGCCTGAATCTGATCTACTCTGTACAGTAGTTGAGAAGAGATCAAAACCAGATGACAGGCATCAAGGCAACCAGCCAGTGGCAGGGTGGTTGGAATGTAGGTAAAAGTTTGAAATGACACTGCCAAACTTTTCTTTTCCTTGGAGGACACTCTTTCCAATTGACCAACTAATTCCGCATACTTCTAGGCTCTAAATTTTGTTTGGTTTCTGATTTGACACTTGCTGACATCCAAAAAGTTTAATGTTTATCTTGGCTATTCTCTACGTAACATGTTATACCTACTTAACATGAAAATGAATGCCTTTACATAGTCATGGGTAATGAAAAGGATATCAAGAAGTAAGAGGGTTTTAGGATGTTTTGGATAAAGTGTCATACATACACATTACAACTGTGCGTTGAAATCAGATAATTCAGGGAAGTCTGTAATACTGAGGAACATTTGTATTATATTTTTGTTTCATTTCCTAGTGAGTTATATAAGTTCCTAGATTGATTTTTTTCAAGTATTTACTCTTAAGTGTAATAGTGAAATTAGAATATTCATACATTAAGATCAAAAATATTTTACTTTAGTAATGATAGAAATACATCAGAAGGAAAATGAGATAAGTAGAAAAAAATAACATTAGAAAGAAATAGAGTTAAATGTTACTGTCTTTGATGAGATTATAAGAATTGTTATCTAACTTTCTTGGATTTTCCAAATTGTCTGTAATGAGACTGCATTTTTTAAAAGTTTCAGTTGAAGTAGATGAATATCCAGCTTCTGGCACCGCACAAATTAAGCCCCAAGTGTGTTCTGCTTAGTGAAAGGGAGGGGAAACATATTAAAATAATGTCACTGTCTGAATACCCTTGCTACATGCTTTAGGGTGTTAGTTTTGGGTTTTTTTGCTTGCTTTTTAACAAGCTTTATTTAAACATCTTTTAGTAATAGACTTAGCAACTAAAGTGGTGGTTTAAATAAATACAGTTTCTTTTAATGTATTTATTGATAAACTCTATCATTTAAAACAATATCAAATATGTCAGGTACCTAGGAATTACTATAACAAAACATGTGAAAAACCTGTACGGTAGATTTATAGAAATTGACAAGCTAATTCTAAAATTGGTATGAAATTGCAAAGGAGCAAAACAGCAAAGGTGGATTTGAAAAGGGCAAAAGCTGGAGGACTTACACTGTCAGATACCAAAACTAATTACAAAACTATTGTGATTAAGACAGTGTTGGCAAGGAAGAAAATACGATCATTGAAAAGATCGATTTGCTTCAAAGCTAAAAGTGGAAATTGGCATAGTGATGCATCTACAGATGGAGAATAAAGAAGAGCGAGAGAAAGCAAAAGCAAGAACAAGAGAGAGCTTCACAAATCTCTGTCTTTGGCTCTAATTTCTTTCTGGAATTACAGATGCATGTACCCAACTCTAACTAGGTCACATTATTTACCTCAACTTTAGCATGTTCTAAAGAGAACTCTTTGTTTCTGTCTACTCTTCTCCCAAATGTATGTCTATCAATTAGTAAATGGTTTTACAGTGCAATTCAACCAAAAATATGGGCATTATCCTTATTTCCTTTACTATCCTAACTCCATCCTTTGTCTAGTTCTATCCTACCACTGCCAACATATCAAAACTATGTTTATCTCTTGCATAAAACAAAGCAATAGTTTCCCAGTTGATGTCCTGATTCCACTCTTGTCCACCTCCTTACAGTCTATTCTCAGCATAACAGACACGCATTTAAAAAACATAAATCACACTTCTGTACAAAAATAGTAATAATGGTAAACATAAGAAATAATTGGCTCCTTTCCAACCTCTGTGCATTCTTTATTTTACCTACTATATTGCTGCACACAGAGTCACTGAGACTTTTTTTATTCTTTTTCTAATTCTGTGAAGGTTTCTACCTTAAATCCTTTGAACCATCTGTATCTTTAACCTGTAATGTCCTTAACCTTGATCTTTGCTTGGCTGTATCCTTACTGTTATGACCACAGTACATGCTAATTTCTCTACCTGTCAATCCATTTCAAGTAAAATCCTGTATACCTAGGCTATTTAATTTTCAATATAATACTTATCATAAACTGATATTTATCTACTTCTTTATTTATACAACACCCAATAGAATGTAAACTCCTCATAAACAGGACCCTTGTTCTTAACTGTGTTCCCTGACACCTACAGTAGTGCCTACCATGTGTTAAATTTTTTGCATTTATTGTTAAAAGTAGAACGAGTGATGGGTTGCAAAGAAAAGGCATACTTTGACAAGACCAATGATTGGATTAGGGCTAGAATTTTAGTCCTGGAGTAAATAGGAAAAAGAGTCAAAGCAAGATAAAATATTAGAATAGCCACATTGAGAAGAACTAGTAAAATAATCACAGGTGGAAGAGACATGTAATAAGAATATACAACAACAATATTCTCCTTGCATCTATAAAAGGAAGATTACTTTTCTTTTCACCAACACAGAAAAGCTAGAGGTTGTGGACATTTTTTCCCTAGTATATGCACATTGCAGACCTAATGTTGGTGGCTATATTTCTATCTTCTAAACCTCAACGTTTGCTAGAACATTAATGATATTGGTCTCATTGGGGTTATTAGATGATATCATGAGTGAGGTCTGTAACTCAGCTAAATATATTTTCTCTAAGGGAAGTAATACAAAGCCAAGAATATTAAAATTTTAAACATTTAAATTGAAGAATTCAGTATTAATGAGGCCCTCATTGTTCCATATACTGGGTAGGAAACTAAAGCGTCCCAAACGTTAAGTATGAGCTTTAGTTTTATACAATACACTGCTTTCAATACACAGTGCTGAGTTGCCTTAACATCAAAGAGTATTCCGCTTGCTTTGTAGATTCAAGGTACTAAACTGCTTTATGTTTCAAGTTTCAGCTTGGAGCAAATTGAATCAGCTGATTTGCAATTTTTTTTTTAACAAAACCAATATTTAGATTGACTGTAAATTTTCAAGGTGTTTTCTTCTGTGTGTTCCCAGAACCTTAAAATAGTGCCAGGTACTTAGGAAGCAGTTGATAATTGCTCATCAGATTTATTTGCTTTTTGAATGGAGCCAAACTGGTATATATTCAACTGCAAAGTTATTTTTGACAATGGACAAACTTCTCAGCTGTTTATCATGTTACTTGACTCATGCCCTCTCTCAGCTTCCTTCCATGGGAGGAAAGGCACAGTACGTAGAGATTATGCCAATGATATCAAGATTCTCTTAGGTAGGTGGGTAGTTTCAGGATCTATGAAGAGTCTGGGGCCTGTCACTGTTTCATGGATGCCAGCAGAAAACACAAGATGCTTTAAAAGGCCTAGATCCTTTAAAAGGCTTTATGTTTTTTACAGTGTGGATAGAGGACAACACTAAGCCAAATTAAGAAATGCCTAGTGGGAAACCGGATTACCAGTATTTCATAAAATCATGGATGGAGCTGTATTTTGATATTTTGCTCAGGTCAATTTTAACATTTCCGCATGAAATTCTGGTATATACATAATTGATGAAATGAAGTAGAATTCACCCATGATTTTTTTTTTCTTTCTCATTGATATTTTCTCTGCAAAGGCAGATGCCAAAGGGGAAATTTATAGTGTTTGTCCTCTTTTAGAAATTTTTCTCAGATTGGAACAAAATAATTACAATTTTTCACATATTTTGAGTAGCTGCATTGGTATAGGACCTTGATACCTGTAGTTTTTACCACCATACTAACCCGATTCAATTGTATTAAGATCCTGATTTGTCCTTTTGTTCAGACCTAAACAGATGTAATAGAATAGAAGAATAGAATAGAATAGAATAGAATAGAATAAACCTGCTGTTTATTCTAACTGGAATTTAGACAGTCAGGATGCCCTGCTTTAATTGAATCTCCTTTGCAACCATAATAATGAAAAATAGTATACAGTAAACACTGCTTATTTTCTTTTTATTATAAAAACCATAACCTGTTCAATGTATTTTTATTTACTGCTTATATTGTCACTATCCAATTTATTTTAAGAATTGCTGATAAACCCATTAAATATAAATATTAAAGCAATAGAAGAATAAATGTTTTAGGATAAGAAGCATTCTAACTATGGTTCAAAATTATGATTCAGTGTTCATAAATTAAACTTTTCCCTTTAGGAAAAAAGGGTTGTATTGTGTTATGACAATGCAATGTAAATGACATTAAATATGTGGTTTAGATTTACGATCTAATGAATAACTTGTAATAGAAGAAAATTAGACCTTAGCTTCAGTTGTAAAAGTAGAGGAAAGATAAATAATGATCAAGTACATCTAAATATTTTATCTAGGACTATATTTGAGGATATGGTAGTACTGTTAATCATAATAAGAATTGTAAATTACTGTCTTTGATTTCCTTTTTTTCTTTTTCTTTCTTTTTTTTTTTGAACAGTTGCTCAATAAATGTTTATTAATATATTTAGGCACTTTATTTTTTTTAACATCTTTATTGGAGTCTAATTGCTTTACAATGGTGTGTTAGTTTCTGCTTTGTAACAAAGTGAATCAGTTATACATATACATATATCCCCATATCTCTTCCCTCTTGTGTCTCCCTCCCTCCCACCCTCCCTATCCCACCCTTCTAGCTGGTCACAAAGCACCAAGCTGATCTCCCTGTGCTCTGCGACAGCGTCCCACTAGCTATCTATTTTACATTTGGTAGTGTATATATGTCCATATATACACTACCACTCTCTTGCTTTCTCCCAGCTTACCCTTCCCCCTCCCCGTGTCCTCAAGTCCATTCTCTAGTAGGTCTGCATCTTTATTCCCATCTTGCCCCTAGGTTCTTCATGACCTTTTTTTTTTTTTTTTAGATTCCATATATATACGTGTTAGCATACGGTATTTGTTTTTCTCTTTCTGACTTACTTCACTCTGTATGACAGACTCTAGGTCCATCCACCTCACTACAAGTAACTCAAATTCGTTTCTTTTTATGGCTGAGTAATATTCCATTGTATATATGTGCCACATCTTCTTTATCCATTCATCTGTCGATGGACACTTAGGTTACTTCCATGTCCTGGCTATTGTAAATAGAGCTGCAATGAACATTGTGGTACATGACTCTTTTTGAATTATGGTTTTCTCAGGGTATATGCCCAGTAGTGGGATTGCTGGGTCGTATGGTAGTTCTATTTTCAGTTTTTTAAGGAACCTCCATACTGTTCTCCATAGTGGCCGTATCAATTTACATTCCCACCAACAGTGCAAGAGGGTTCCCTTTTCTCCACACCCTCTCCAGCATTTATTGTTTGTAGATTTTTTGATGATGGCCATTCTGACCGGTGTGAGATGATACCTCATTGTAGTTTTGATTTGCATTTCTCTAATGATTAATGCTGTTGAGCATTCTTTCATGTGTTTGTTGGCAATCTGTATATCTTCTTTGGAGAAAAGTCTATTTAGGTCTTCCACCCATTTTTGGATTGGGTTGTTTGTTTTTTTGATATTCAGCTGCATGAGCTGCTTGTTAATTTTGGAGATTAATCCTTTGTCATTTGCTTCATTTGCAAATATTTTCTCCCATTCTGAGGGTTGTCTTTTCATCTTGTTTATGGTTTCCTTTGCTGTGCAAAAGCTTTGAAGTTTCATTAGGTCCCATTTGTTTATTTTTCTTTTTATTTCCATTTCTCTAGGAGGTGGGTCAAAAAGGATCTTGCTGTGATTTATGTCATAGAGTGTTCTGCCTATGTTTTCCTCTAAGAGTTTGATAGTGTCTGGCCTTACATTTAGGTCTTTAATCCATTTTGAGTTTATTTTTGTGAATGGTGTTAGGGAGTGTTCTAATTTCATTCTTTTACATGTAGCTGTCCAGTTTTCCCAGCACCGCTTATTGAAGAGGCTGTCTTTTCTCCATTGTATATTCTTGCCTCCTTTATCAAAGATAAGGTGACCATATGTGCGTGGGTTTATCTCTGTGCTTTCTGTCCTGTTCCATTGATCTATATTTCTGTTTTTGTGCCAGTACCATACTGTCTTGATTACTGTAGCTTTGTGGTATAGTCTGAAGTCAGGGAGCCTGATTCCTCCACTCCATTTTTCTTTCTCAAGATCGCTTTGGCTATTCGGGGTCTTTTGTGTTTCCATACAGATTGTGAAATTTTTTGTTTTGTTCTGTGAAAAATGCCAGTGGTAGTTTGATAGGGATTGCATTGAATCTGTAGATTGCTTTGGGTAGTGTAGTCATTTTCACAATGTTGATTCTTCCAATCCTTTTTCACTTTTTGCCTAGCAGTTGTTTTCATATTCCCATCCTGTTTTATTTTCCATATGGAGATAATCCAATATGAATTTCCCTTCTCATATGAAAGATACAAATATTTGCTAAGAAATAAGGAGTGAGATCTTACTAGCTCTTATATAATACTCATGTAAGTTTATGGATATGTATTTATTTAATCACCATAAATATTTATGTGCTTACCATATCCTTTTAAACCAGGATTCAGGTACATTTTCAAAGTATCAATATGATTTTATAATTATTTCCTCTTTAAACTAAGAGCACTTAGTATAAATATTACTCTCAAATATACACTAATGCAAAAATTCATTTAGTAAGATTAACTGAGCAAGATAAATGATATTTAGTAAATTTTTTGCATTTAATGCTGTTAACAATTGTTATTGTACTGTAGTTTCAATAAATACACTAAAGCTCATATTTTAAGGTGAGATTTAATATAATGTGAGCTATACTTCATGAGGCATATTTTCAACTATACCATGAAGTATAGCTCATATTTTACAAAGCATTAAAATTCGATCTAACTACTTTATGGGATGAATTAATCACTTAAGAACCATGATGTGGAATATCATCCAAATACTCTTCTTCCTTAGAATCAAAGGATCAGCCTTGGCAAAAAGGTTTCAGATTATGTGCAGCACTTAAATATGTGATACATAAGTTTGTGACTGCCAAGTATAGTTAACAATTCTTGACATATTTAATAAGGATCTCAACCTAGATCTCAATTAATGTCATATACAATAACAACTGTAGAAAATTAAAGGAATCCACTTACCTTGTGATTGGCCCCAGACTTAAAAGACCCTGTCATTTCCTGATAAACTTACATAATAACTGAAGAAAAGAAAAATAACCTTCTACATATTTCTTCCTTCTTTCCCAAGAGAGGCATCAGTTCCTTGTAGAATGAGTCTTAAAAGTTGGTATTGAACTGTCAATATCTGAAATCTATTTGCTATGGGATTGTCATGGATATTTCGTCTAAACCCATTCCAATCACTGACTACCTCATCTGTGCTGTGTTTTTGAACTCTATCTCAACGAATGCCCAATCTATTCCCTGAACTACCATGGGTGAAAGCTGAAGCCCTGGATTAGACGTCCCTTATTCAAATCTCTGGTCTGCCTCTTAATAGCTATTTGACTTCTGGTGTTCTACTTTATTTCTCTGCATCTCAGCTTTCCTATTTATAAGAAGGAGATAAAAATAGTGTCTAATTGCTATATTTGAATGTTTGTGTCTTCCTCAAAATTCATGTGTTGAAATCCTAACCCCCAAAAGTCATGGTATTAGGAGGTGGGGCCTTTGAGACGTGGTTAGGTCATGGTGGTAGAACTCCCATGGATGGGATTCATGCCTTAAAAAAGAGGCTCCAGTGAGATCCCTTGTCATTTCCACCATGTGAGGACACAATGAGAAGGCCGGAAACTAGGAAGAGAACTCTCACCAGAAGGCAACCATGCTGGTGACTTGATCTTGGAGTTTTCAGACTCCAGAACTGTGAGCAATGAGTTTCTGTTGTTTATAAGATACACAGTCAGTGATATTTTGTTATAGCAGTCCTAATGGACTCATATACTAACTAATAGGTTGGTTATGAACATAAATGAAATAAAATATATAAAGAACTTAGCAAAGTGCCCAGCATATACTAAGTACTCATTAAATGTTATTATTATCCTCTGCTCCATTTCCAGCTGTTTGCTAAATAAAGATTCTTGCTCTGCATAATTACTATCATGTAATGATACATGATCATGTATTATTTACTAACCTGTATGGTTCTTCATGCCAAAAGATTGGGCTTTGATAGTTCTATCAAATTCTGCCTATCTCTCATTAAATTGTACAAACTTTGAGGGCAGAGCTCATGACACATTTATTTTATCCTCTTTGTTGCAAACCATAAGCTTTTTTGATTTCGTTTTGCAAAAATAAATATAAATGAATAGTTCCTAATTATGATGGACATGTTTTTAATGATCAAATTAACTTAATGGAGTGGATGTACATCTCTAGGTCAAAGTTTCCTGAATTTGAGCTATCTGTTAGAACTAGTAGTTTTTAATTTTATAATGTGGAAAAGATAGAAAAATAGAAATATACAAAAATATATGCATGAGTTATTACACATTCACATATTTAATAGCTCTGTTCATTAAGAGGCACTAGAAACAATGACACCACAGTAATAATGAGCATGCTTATTCCCTATATCTTAATTTCTAAACACAATTCTTCAATAAACGGAACAAGTTACTTTGGAAAAATGGTTAATTCCAGTGGTTAATTTCTAGAGCAGAGAAAATTCTAGATGAACCTGGAATATATTGTAGGGTCAAAAAGTAAGGACATGTTAAAAACTAAAAAAAAAGATGGGCTGGAAAAAACTGAGCTCAAAATGTATAGTAATAGAGAGGGCAGAGAGCAGAAGAAAGAACTACAATCCTGCAGCCAGTGGAACATAAACCACATTCACAGAAAGATAGACAAGATGAAAAGGCAGAGGGCTATGTACCAAATAAAGTAACAAGATAAAACCCCAGAAAAACAATTAAATGAAGTGGAGATAGGCAACCTTCCAGAAAAAGAATTCAGAATAATGATAGTGAAGATGATCCAGGATGTCAGAAAAACAATGGAGGCAAAGACTGAGAAGATGCAAGAAATGTTTAACAAAGACCTAGAAGAATTAAAAACAAACAAACAGAGATGAACAATACACTAACTGAAATGAAAACTACACTAGAAGGAATCAATAGCAGAATAACTGAGGCAGAAGAACGGATAAGTGACCTGGAAGACAGAATGGTGGAATTCACTGCTGCAGAACAGAATAAAGAAAAAAGAATGAAGAAATGAAGAAATGAAGAAAAAGAAATGAAGACAGCCTAAGAGACCTCTGGGACAACATTAAATGCAACAACATTCGCATTATAGGGGTCCCAGAAGGAGAAGAGAGAGAGAAAGGACCAGAGAAAATATTTGAAGAGATTATAGTTGAAAACTTCCCTAACATGTAGCCACCCAAGTCCAGGAAGCGCAGCGAGTCCTATACAGGATAAACCCAAGGAGAAACACGCTGAGACACATAGTAATCAAATAGACAAAAATTAAAGGCAAAGAAAAAGTATTGAAAGCAGCAAGGGAAAAACGACAAATAACATACAAGGGAACTCCCATAAGGTTAACAGCTGATTTCTCAGCAGAAACTCTACAAGCCAGAAGGGAGTGGCATGATATACTTAAAGTGATGAAAGTAAAGAACCTACAACCAAGATTACTCTACCCAGCAAGGATCTCATTCAGATTCGATGGAGAAATCAAAAGCTTTACAGACAAGCAAAGGCTAAGAGAATTCAGCACCACCAAACCAGCTCTACAACAAATGCTAAAGGAACTTCTCTAAGTGGGAAACACAAGAGAAGAAAAGGACCTACAAAAACAAACCCAAAGCAATTAAGAAAATGGTCATAGGAACATACATATTGATAATTACCTTAAACATGAATGGAATAAATGCTCCAACCAAAAGACACAGGCTTGCTGAATGGATACAAAACCAAGACCAATATATATGCTATCTACAAGAGACCCACTTTAGACCTAGGGACACATACAGACTGAAAGTGAGGGGATGGAAAAAGATATTCCATGCAAATGGAAATCAAAAGAAAGCTGGAGTAGCTATACTCATATCAGGTAAAATAGACTTTAAAATAAAGAATGTTACAAGAGACAAGGAAGGACACTACCTAATGATCAAGGGATCAATCCAAGAAGAAGATATAACAATTATAAATATATAGGCACCCAACATAGGAGCATCTCAACACATAAGGCAACTGCTAACAGCTATAAAAGAGGAAATCGAGAGTAACACAATAATAGTGGGGGACTTTAACACCTCACTTACACCAATGGACAGGTCATCCAAAATGAAAATAAATAAGGAAACAGAAGCTTAAAATGACACAACAGACCAGATAGATTTAATTGATATTTATAGGACATTCCATCCAAAAACAGCAGATTACACTTTCTTCTGAAGTGTGTGTGGAACATTCTCCAGGATAGATCACATCTTGGGTCACAAATCAAGCCTCAGTAAATTTAAGAAAATTGAAATCATATCAAGCATCTTTTCTGACCAAGACGCTATGAGATTAGAAATGAATTACAGGGAAAAAACGTAAAAAACACAAACACATGGAGACTAAACAATACGTTACTAAATAACCAAGAGATCACTGAAGAAATCACAGAGGAACTCAAAAAATACCTAGAGACAAATGACAATGAAAACACGACAATCCAAAACCTATGGGATGCAGCAAAAGCAGTTCTAAGAGGGAAGTATATAGCTATACAAGCCTACCTCAAGAAACAAGAAAAATCTGAAATAAACCATCTAACCTTACACCTAAAGGAACTAGAGAAAGAAGAACAAACAAAACTCAAAGTTAGCAGAAGGAAAGAAATCATAAAGATTAGACCAGAAATAAATGAAATAGAAACAAAGAAAACAATAGCAAAGATCAATAAAACTAAAAGCTAGTTCTTTGAGAAGATAAACAAAATTGATAAACCATTAGCCAGACTCATCAAGAAAAAGATGGAGAGGACTCAAATCAATAAAATTAGAAATGAAAAAGGAGAAGTTACAACAGACACCACAGAGATACAAAGCATCCTAAGAGACTACTACTACCAGCAACTCTATGCCAATAAAATGGACAACCTGGAAGAAATGGACAAATTCTTAGAAAGGTATAACCTTCCAAGACTGAACCAGGAAGAAACAGAAAATATGAACAGACCAATCACAAGTAATGAAATTGAAACTGTGATTTAAAATCTTCCAACGAACAAAAGTCCAGGACCAGATGACTTCACAGGTGAATTCTATCAAATATTTAGAGAAGAGCTAACACCCATCCTTCTCAAACTCTTCCAAAAAATTGCAGAGGAAGGAACACTCCCAAACTCATTCTACAAGGCCACCATCACCCTGATATGAAAACCAGACAAAGGTACTACAAAAAAAGAAAATTACAGACCAATACCACTGATGAATATAGATGCAAAAATCCTCAACAAAATACAAGCAAACAGAATCCAACAACACATTAAAAGGATCATACACCATGATCAAGTGGGATTTATCCCAGGGATGCAAGGATTCTTCAAGATATGCAAATCAATCAATGTGATACACCATATTAACAAACTGAAGAATAAAAACCATATGATCATCTCAATAGATGCAGAAAAAGCTTTTGACAAAATTCAACACCCATTTATCATAAAAACTCTCCAGAAAGTGGGCATAGAGGGAATCTACCTCAACATAATAAAGGCCATATATGACAAACCCACATCAAACATCATTCCCAATGTTGAAAAACTGAAAGCATTTCCTCTAAGATCAGGAACAAGACAAGGATGTCCACTCTCACCACTATTATTCAACATAGTTTTGAAAGTCCTAGCCACAGCAATCAGAGAAGAAAAAGAAATAAAAGGAATACAAATTGGAAAAGAGGAAGTAAAACTGTCACTGTTTGCAGATGACATTATACTATACACAGATAATCCTAAAGATGCCACCAGAAAACTACTAGAGCTAATCAATGAATTTGGTAAAGTTGCAGGATACAAAACTAATGTACAGAAATCTCTTGCATTCCTATACACTAATGATGAAAAATCTGAAAGAGAAATTATGGAAACACTCCCATTTACCATTGCAACAAAAAGAATAAAATACTTAGGAATAAATCTACCTAGGGAAACAAAAGACCTGTATGCAGAAAACTATAAGACACTGATGAAAGAAATTAAAGATGATACCAACAGATGGAGAGATATACCATGTTCTTGGATTGGAAGAATCAATATTGTGAAAATGACTATACTACCCAAAACAATCTACAGATTCAATGCAATCCCTATCAATTTACCAATGACATTTTTTACAGAACTAGAACAAATCATCTCAAAATTTGTATGGAGACACAAAAGACTCTGAATAGCCAAAACAGTCTTTAGGGGAAAAAAAGGAGCTGGAGGAATCAGACTCCCTGGCTTCAGACTATACTACAAAGCTACAGTAATCAAGACAATATGGTACTGGTACAAAAACAGAAACATAGATCAATGGAACAAGATAGAAAGCCCAGAGATAAACCCACACACTTATGGTCAACTATTCTATGACAAAGGAGGCAAACATATACAATGGAGAAAAGACAGTCTCTTCAATAAGTGCTGCTGGGAAAACTGGACAGCTACATGTAAAAGAATGAAATTAGAACACTCCCTAACACCATACACAAAAATAAACTCAAAATGGATTCGAGACCTAAATGTGAGACCGGACACTATAAAACTCTTAGAGGAAAATATAGGAAGAAAACTCTTTGACATAAATCACAGCAAGATCTTTTTTGATCCACCTCCTAGAGTAATGGAAATAAAAACAAAAATAAACAAATGGGACCTAATGCAACTTCAAAGCTTTTGTACAGCAAAGGAAACCATAAACAAGACGAAAAGGCAACCCTCAGAATGGGAGAAAATATTCGAAAATGAATCAACAGAGAAAGGATTAATCTCCAAAATATATAAACAGCTCATGGAGCTCAATATTAAAGAAATAAACAACCCAATCCAAAAATGGGCAGAAGACCTAAATAGACATTTCTCCAAAGAAGACATACAGATGGCCAAGAAGCACATGAAAAGCTGCTCAACCTCACTAATTATTAGAGAAATGCAGATCAAAACTACAATGAGGTATCACCTCACACCATTCAGAATGGCCATCATCAGAAAATCTACAAACAACAAATGCTGGAGAGGGTTTGGAGAAAAGGGAACCCTCTTGCACTGTTGGTGGGAATGTAAATTGATACAGCCTCTATGGAAAACAGTATAGAGGTTCCTTAAAAAACTTAAAATATAATTACCATATGACCCAGCAATCCCACTCCTGGGCATATACCCTGAGAAAACCATAATTCAAAAAGAGTCATGTACCACAATGTTCATTGCAGCTCTATTTACAATAGCCAGGACATGGAAGCAACCTAAGTGTCCATCAACAGATGAATGGATAAAGAAGATGTGGCCCATATATACAATGGAATATTACTCAGCCATAAAAAGGAATGAAATTGAGTCATTTGTTGAGACGTGGATGGATTTAGAGACTGTCATACAGAGTGAAGTAAGTCAGAAAGAGAAAAACAAATATCGTATATTAACGCATGTATGTGGAACCCAGAAAAACAGTACAGATGAACCAGTTTGCAGGGCAGAAGTTGAGACACAGATGTAGAAAACAAACATATGGACACCAAGGGGGGGAACCGTGGTGGGATGGGGATGGTGGTGTGCTGAATTGGGCGATTGGGTTTGACATGTATACACTGATGTGTATAAAATTGATGACTAATAAGAACCTGCAGTATAAAAAAACAAACAAACAAAAAAAACAACTAATACTAAAGTTTCTTTGGGTTATTTGTATGTAAATATGTTAATATAAATGTTTCAGACATTACATGAAATTTCTAAAAATCTTATATGTTCTGGTATAATGTTATAAGTCATAATTGTAGTTATTACTTTCAAATGTATATCTCAGAAAAAAATATCTTAAAAAAATATGTAGTGATTTTGTTGAATTATAATTCCTAGTATAAACTAAATATCCATGAATGCATGCTTATATAAAGTACATCATAAACCCTGTAATTTGGTGGATTTAAAAAGATACAATATCATTTCTGTGTTATTCTTGCCAAAAATTCATACTTAGTCCAATCATGAAAAAACACCAGAAAAATCCATATTAAGGTATTTTTACACAATAACTGAAAAATGTTCTTCAAAAGCATCAGTCATGAAAAAGAAGAAGGACTGGAGGAAACTAAGGAGAAATAACAACTTAATGCAATGTGGGGACTTGAGTCGAATCCTGAAACAGTAAAAGGACCTTAGTGGAAAAATTTGGTAAAATCTGAATAAATTCTAAAGTTTAGTTATTAGTATTACACCAAGGTTAAATCTCTATTTGTGATACTTATACCATAATTTTATAAGATGATAACATGAAGGAAATCTGTGAGAGTTACATAGAAAATATTTGTATTACTTTTGCAGCTTTTTGTATGTCTAAAAATTAGTTCAAAATAAAAACATATATGCAAACCATATATCTGATAATAGGTTACTATCCAATATATAAGGAAATCATACAACTCAGTAGCCAAAAAACCCAAAAAAACCAAAAAACACATAACCCAATTAAAAAATAGTCAAAGGACCTGAATAGACATTTTTGCAAAGAAGACATACAGATAGTCAACAGGTACAGGAAAAGGTGCTCAACATCACTAATCAGGGACATGCAAATCAAAATCACAAAGAGATGTCACCTCACACCTGTTAAGATAGTTATTATCAAAAAGACAAGAGATAACAAATGATAGGGAGGAAGTAGAGGAAGTGGAACCCTTGTACACTGTCGGTGGGAATGGAAGCTTGTACAGCCACTATGGAAGATGGCATGGTGTTTCCTCAAGAAATTAAAAATAGATCTACCATATGAAACAGTAATTCTACTTCTGGGTATATATTCAAAGGATATAAAACCATTTCCTTGAGGAGACATCATACCCCCATATTCACTGCAACATTATTCATAATAGCCAAAGTACTGAAATGACCAAGGTATACATCGACTGATCAAGAAAATATGAGGAAATATATATAATGGAATAATATTCAGCCTTAAAAAAGAAGAAACTCCTGTTATTTGTGGCAATATGGATGAACCTGGATGGCATTATGCTAAGTGAAATAAGCCAGACAGAGAAAGACGAATACTGCATGGTATCACTTATATGTGGAATCTAAAAGAAAAGAAGGAGGGAAAGAAGGAGGGAAATTGAATTCATAGAAACGGAGTAGAAAAATGGTAGCAGAGGCTGGGGTAGGGTGGGGAAGATAGGGAGAAGCTGGTTAAAGAGCACAAACTTTTAATTATAAGATGAATAAAATCTGAGGATCTAATGTATAATGTAGTGACTATGATTGATGACTGTATTGTATAATTGAAATTTCCTAAGAGAGAACTTAACTCTTCTCACTAAACAACAACGACAAAAAGGCAGGCAAATATGTGAAGTGAGGAACGTGTTAACTCTATGGGGAGAATCCTTTCACAATGTATAAGTATTTCAAATTATCACATTGTATACGTTAAGTGTCTTACAATTGTATTTGTCAATTATACCTTAATAAAGCTGAAAGTTTTACTCCTGTTTAAGGAATGAATAATCATTAATTATAGAGCTGTTAGGGAGTTTCAAGTCCTGTGTCATATTCAACTTTGATGAGTCAGGATAGGCTAGGATAGATGCTTCACAAATGACTACAAATTTTTAATGGCTTAATATAACCAAGGTTTATTGCTCACTCACTGTCTTCTACAGGCCTTACCAATTCTCTATGAAAGTCTCCATGGGATAATACAGATACCTAGGCTGGTGGAGGCTTTGCCATTCTGGGTGGGTACACTATTTGGAATATGTGACATCTTTTGTCAATATGGCATGGGATGAGGGAACATGATTGCTAAAAATTGAAAACTAAATTCTTTACTTCTAAAGTGATATTTGCAGCATTTCATTGGTCATATAGCCACATCTAACATCAAAAAAAGACAGTGATGTTTAACCCACCATGAATTAGAAAGTAAGAGAAATAATATAGTAGTAAACTTTTATCTCAGGCTCAAATTACTCATGAATTAGCCCTGATCATTTTTCAGCAAAGAACACCTTCTGCTGTGGGTAGAGCATCATCTTGGAATGAGATCCTAACTTCTCCACGTAATAGCTGTGACATTGAGCAAGGTATGTAATCTTTCCCACTCCTGTTTATTGCTTTGTTGAATGACGATGGTGCTCTTCCTTTTGCAGTGTTCCTATGGACATTAATTGAATTAGTGTATACAAATCTTCTGGTACAGTTACTCACATATTTAGTAAAAATATCTTTAATAAATTGAGGAAGTATTGTGAGTCTGGACACATAGTTGCACCAGGGTTAGGATCTGATTTGTATTGAGCTCTTCAATCAGTAGTCCCTGATCTGTGAAAAGAGTCATGTGGTGCTTATATCCTGATATTTCCTTTATGCGTGGGCACGTGTATATGTGTATCAGATGGTGATGATAGGATATATATTTATATATATTCATATATGTATATATCTCACTGAACATAGGGAAAGAGCATGAGTGCCAACTGAAACCCCAGATTCTTCCATGATATTGTTGGAAATTGAAAATCATAAAACCCCACGAGAAGATAAGTTATCTCAGAAAGGATGAAGTAATATATCTTGTTTATCCTGTAATTTTTCCTCTGTATAGAGCTGTTTCCTATCTTTGAAATTGGCAGATATCATGGGAGTCTTTAAAAACTTATCTAACTGAGTGGGATAAGTTTTATATTCTTTATAGTCTTATAAAACTTATCCCACTATATTCTCATTTCCATCATATTTTTTATAAAAAATGATTTCCATTTTTTGATGGAAATGATTTCATTTCCAACATTTTTTTTCATAAATATCTTCATTTATTTCAGCCAAGTTCTCAAAAACAATAAAACCAAATTGTACCAGAAAGTGTCAGCAAAAATTATCCCTCTCTTAGGAAGTCTGTAAGATTCCAGAGTGACGGGGTGTGAGCACAGCTTTGTGTCTCAGGAGCACATCATGCTGCCAGGTGTCCTCTGGAGGTGGATATCTAGATGAGGGACAAGGGAAGAATCCAACTCTAGGATCTTGAGCTGTGTTAAGACATGGTCACCTCTTGGGCTGGAAAATTCATACGCCAATTCCAGAGATGAAGCTGTTCAAAAATGGTCTGAGTTGAAGCTTAGCCATAGGTTTGGAATTCTAGGAAGATTTGGTAGTTGTATTCTTGGTCCTGATCTCTGAATTATAAACAGTGTTATTTGGTTAGGCAACAGAACTGTGAAAAGAAGGACTACGGCAGAAAAGCCAGTAGTTGGTCGGGAATGTCAAGCATCCACTTTCCATGTCCTTATGCATCACAGGTGCGGCCAGCTGTGAGCAAACCAGGTTCATTTCTTCTTTTCAGCCATCTTCATTAGCCGATGCTCTAAGTCTTGATTTATATCTCATTTCCATCATAGTTTTTAAACCATAGGTCATTCAACTTTTCTAACACTCTGTCAGCTAAAAAAATTCTGTCTTAATTTATATTACTCTGAGACCTTAGGATTTATCATTTGGGTGTGGTAAGGCATTAAATTTTATGTCTAAGGTATCAGCTCATTGATTTCCTGGGTATGCATTGCAATTAGGAAGTTGCAAACTACATAACAAATTCCATAGAACACAAATTTACAAAGTTGAAATGAACAGTGTATCTTGTGAGGATACATGGATATAAAGAAGCAAATATGACTATATATTCACTACTATTATTCACTTATTCAACAATTAGTTTTTTAACCACCTATTATGTGCCAGGCACTGTTAAGTATATTGCAGATACATCTGGAAACAACACCAACCAAAATAAGCTCCCTGTCTTCTTGGAAGAGAGAGATAATAAGTACATAAGATCATAAATAAGATTGTTTCAGAGAGTGACGAGTGCTATGAAAGATGTCAGAGAGGGTGATTGGATAGGAAGAGAGGGAAAGGAGAGTTATCTTTAATAGAGTTTAGGTCAGGCTGCTTTGAGGAGATGACATTTCAACTGAAAACTGATTAATGAGATAGGTTCAGTCATGTGAAGATCTGCAGAAGAGTGTTCCAGGCAAAGGGAACACCTAGTCATGCTAGTGAAATAAAAATGACCTTATCTGGATAAAGAGTAGAAAGAAGCTCTTTGTTCAGTGTAGCTGGAACAAAATGAGGGAAGAAAATCTTAGCCGGAGATGAAATTAGAGGGGTAGGAGACATATTTTGAGAAGTCTTCTTAGTTGTGATAAAGTGTTTGGGTTTATTTCTAATTATAAGAATATCTTAATTCGCCTGAACCTCATCGATAGATTGATAGACTAGTAGATAGATAGATGGATAGATAGATAACTGATACATAGATAATAAATAGATAAATACAACTTTAATTAAAATAAGTAACATGGAACAAAACTGCTTTTAAAAAAAAGAAACTTTCACAGTCACTAACTTTGACATTATCAATGGTCAATGAACTGTGGCCCCTTCATATCTTTAAAGTTCACCACGTGTTCTGGCAATTATTTTTCTACCTTGCCAAATTCAGCACTACATGCTTCACTGTTTCCCTTACATATTAATAGAATAAAACACCTGGATAATTTTGCTCTTGGAGTCTTGGCACCACTATTATTCACTATTGAATAGTGTCGACTGAAAAGGATATGACCTGAAAATCTACACTAGAAGCCAACAGTATCCATGCATCATGCTCATAAGCTTGTTAACGTATGCCAATACTTATCCTAAAAATGCTGGCTCCCTCCCTGCCCAAATGAGGGCATATGGTTTTCATAAAAGTTATTAGTACTGGATGCTGAACTACTAGGTCATTGTTTTATTTATTCAATAAGAACTTATTATAGCTAAACATATCTGATACAATACACCCTTTGGAATATTATAATGCAGAAGAAAAAAATCATATGGTAAGTTGCATAGTAAAGGTATTACAAATTTAGGTGTGGAGAAAAGAATGTGGCAAATTACATTATAAAGATATCTACAAATTCTATGAGGGTATAAAATAAATATCTCCAGTACTGAAAGAAGAATTAGAGAATCAACCTTAGGAATTCAGAAAAGTTAAATTTATTTGTATCTCTAACCCCTTTCCCAGTGAGGATGTTGGATCCTGTTAAGAAACACACACACATAAAGTATCTTTCATAGAGTACTTGCTCAGTAAATATTTGAATATATATGTAAATATATTTCAGTTGTTGTGCTAAGGCCTCCCCTGACTGGTGCCTTGCCTGCCTTTTGTAATGCCCAGTTATACCCTTGTTTGTATTGATCAAGACCTTGTTCATCTGATCTCTTGCTCAATGGTGAAGTCTTATCTACATTTTTTGGCTGTCTGCTTGGTATTGCCTTCTATTTAGGATCATTCATATTCACTGTTAATGTGCTGTTCTAACTGACCATTCAGATCTCTTGAGACATGCTCATATTTCACACTCTGATTTTGCTGTGGCCAATATGGTGAGGTCTAGTGAACACATTTTGTGATGTGTTTCCTGTTTGGTTACTGGATGGTTTTGGCTTAGAAATTCTGTTTTATTTCTAGCTTCTTGTCATACTAGTGTTAATTATGGGTACTAGGCAGATACCTTGAAATGAAACATGTACATAGATCCTTTTACCCAAAATAAACACTTGAAAAACATGATTTTGATGCATTTATTAATTACAATATTTCTTTACAAGCCATTGTTAATTAGACTACTTGTTTAAGATTTTATTCTTTTCTGTTAAAAATTTAGTTGGACTTATGTAATGGATATAATTCTAGTATAAAGAGTTTAATTCTGTAATTTTTTTCCTCTGCCATTTTAATAAAAAATAATTGTTTTTACCTCAGCATTCATATTTATGACAATCCTTATTATAGCACTTAAAATATTGTAAGTAATCTGCTATATACCAATATTAACTCATAGATTTTAAGGATCGTAATGGGGTCATCATTCATCCATTCTAGCTGTACAATACAGAGTGTTATGTTTTTCTGGAACATAAAATGTGCTCAGTAGATGTTGGTTAAAGTGCTGGATAAATTTTTAAAAAACATATTAAAACTTCTGTCAACATAGGTAACAAAGTAACATGACATTCTATCTTTAAAAATAGCAAGTTATTTTTTTTTTAGAACTTCAAGGACAATAATTCTTTCTAAAGACTAGGCAATGTATTACTTTCTAATCTTTCATAAATACTGATATTTTCAACTATTTATTACAACTCACATTGTAATTCTCTTAGGATTTTCTGATAAATACCATCCTGTCCTAATCGTTTACTATAATTTCTCATCTGGATTCATAATTTACTTCTTTGAGAATGTTGACTTTGGAAATTGCATATTCTGTTTTCCTTAATATACACCTTTGGCATAATGATTTCTGTATTTCATATTACTTTAAAATATAAGGCATATATGCAGTAGTTTTTTCTATAGTCTTAATTCTTAATTCTCACCATTTTCTTGGTGTATTAGGGGATATATAAAACGTCACTTCTTATGATATTACTTCCCATATATGGTTGTTCTTTATGCAATATAATGTTAAAATTCTTTCTGAGCATTTAATTTTCTTCATTAACTTTAATCTTTATATTTTGTTTTTACCCATTCTGTTTTCTTTATTTCTAAATGTCATAAACATGCATTTGTATGTGTCTTTCTTTGTTTTGTCAACAGTCTTTTTCTTCAACTTGTTATCTATCACATTGTATATGGGAACAAAATTTACACCTTTCTGAATGATATCATTTTGAGCATTTAAAAGTACCATGCATGAGCTATCCCTTTCTTACTCTGACAGTTTTCTGATTTCCAAAAACAAACAAACAAAAAAAAACAAAAGAAACCCCCAAAACCCCCCAAAAAACAAAAACAAAAAAACAGAGAAAGAGAAATCAGAAAACAGGTAGAATATTATTTATCATCACTTGAGACTCTCAGGAATACCTTAATCCAGAATAACTAATCTTGACCTTGAACACCTTTTTCTTTAACATCTTTATTGGAGTATAGTTGCTTTACAATGGTGCGTTAGTTTCTGCTTTATAACAAAGTGAATCGGCTATAAATATACATATATCCCCATATCTCCTCCCTCTTGCATCTCCCTCCCACCTTCCCTATCCCACGCCTCTAGGTGGTCACAAAGCACCGAGCTGATCTCCCTGTGCTATGCAGCTGCTTCCCACTAGCTATCTATTTTACATTTGGTAGTATATATAAATCCAAGCCACTCTCTCACTTCGTCACAGCTTACACTTCCCCCTCCCCGTGTCAAGTCCATTCCCTATGTCTGCGTCTTTATTACTGTCCTGCCCCTAGGTTCTTCAGAACCTTTTTTTTTTTTAGATTCCATATAGATGTGTTAGCATACAGTATCTGTTTTGCTCTTTCTGACTTCACTCTGTATGACAGACTCTAGGTCCATGCACATCACTACAAATAACTCAATTTCGTTTCTTTTTATGGCTGAGTAATATTCCATTGTATATATGTGCCACATCTTCTTTATCCATTCATCTGTTGCTGGTTGCTTCCATGTCCTGGCTATTGTAAATACTGCTGCCATGAACATTGTGGTACATGTCGCTATTTTTTTTTTTTTCATGTCTCTTTTTGAATTATGGTTTTCTCAAGATATATGCCCAGTAGTGGAATGGCTGGGTTGTATGGTAATTCTATTTTTATTTTTTTAAGGAACCTCCATACTGTTCTCCATAGTGGCTGTATCAATTTACATTCCCACCAAGAATGCAGGAGGGTTCCATTTTCTCCATACCCTCTCCAGCATTTATTGTTTGTAGATTTTTTGATGATGGCCATTCTGACTGGTGTGAGGTGATAAATCATTGTAGTTTTGATTTGCATTTCTCTACTGATTAGTGATGTTGAGCATTCTTTCATGTGTTTGTTGGCAATCTGTATATCTTCTTTGGAGAAATGTCTGTTTAGGTCTTCTGCCCATTGTTGGATTGGGTTGTTTGTTTTTTGGATATTGAGCTGCATGAGCTGCTTGTAAATCTTGGAGATTAATCCTTTGTCAGTTGCTTCATTTGCAAATATTTTCTCCCACTCTGAGGGTTGTCTTTTCGTCTTGTTTATGGTTTCCTTTGTGTTTCAAAAGCTTTTAAGTTTCATTAGGTCCCATTTGTTTATTTTTCTTTGTATTTCCATTTCTATAGGAGGTGGGTCAGAAAGGATCTTGCTGTGATTTATGTCATAGAGTGTTCTGCCTATATTTTCCTCCAAGAGTTTTATAGTGTCTGACCTTACATTTAGGTCTTTAATCCATTTTGAGTTTATTTTTGTGTATGGTGTTAGGACTTGTTCTAATTTCATTCTTTTACATGTAGCTGTCCAGTTTTCCCAGCACCACTTAAAGAGGCTATCTTTTCTCCATTGTATATTCTTGCCTCCTTTATCAAAAATAAGGTGACCATATATGCGTGGGTTTATCTCTAGGTTTCTATTCTGTTCCATTGATCTATATTTCTCTTTTTGTGCCAGTACCATACTGTCTTGAATACTGTAGCTTTGTAGTATCATCTAAAGTCAGGGAGGCTGATTCCACCAGCTCCATTTTTCTTTCTCAAGATTGCTTTGGCTATTCGGGGTCATTTGTGTTTCCATGCAAATTGTAAAATTTCTTGTTCTAGTTCTGTGAAAAATGCCATTGGTAGTTTGATAGGGATTGCACTGAATCTGTAGATTGCTTTGAGTAGTGTAGTCATTTTCACAGTGTTGATTCTTCCAATCCAAGAACATGGTATATCTCTCCATCTGTTTCTGTCATCTTTAATTTCTTCCATCAGTGTCTTATAGTTTTCTGCATACAGGTCTTTTGTCTCCTTAGGTAGGTTTATTCCTAGGTATTTTATTCTTTTTGTTGCAGTGGTAAATGGGAGTGTTTCCTTAATTTCTCTTTCAGATTTTTCATTAGTGTATAAGAATGCAAGAGATTTCTGTGCATTAATTTTGTGTATCCTGATACTTTACCAAATTCATTGATTAGCTCTAGTAGTTTTTGGGTAGCATTTTAGGATTCTCTATGTATAGTATCATGTAATCTGCAAACTGTGACAGATTTACTTTTTTTTTCCAATTTGAATTCCTTTTATTTTTTGTTTCTTCTCTGATTGATGTGGCTAAAACTTCCAAAACTATGTTGAATAATAGTGGTGAGCATGGACAACCTTGTATTGTTCCTGATCTTAGAAGAAATGGTTTCAGTTTTTCACCATTGAGAACGATGTTGGCTGTGGGTTTGTCATATATGGCTTTTAATATGTTGAGGTAAGTTCTCTCTGTGCCTACATTCTGGAGGGTTTTTATCATAAATGGGTTCTGAATTTTGTCAAAAGCTTTTTCTGAATCTATTGACATGATCATATGGTTTTTCTCCTTCAGTTTGTTAATATGGTTTATCACATTCATTGATTTGCATATATTGAAGAGTCTTTGCATTCCTAGGATAAACCCCACTTGGTTATGGTGTATGATTCTTTTAATGTGCTGTTGGATTCTGTTTCCTAGTATTTTGTTGAGGATTGTTGCATCTATGTTCATCAGTGATACTGGCCTGTAGTTTTCTTTCTTTGTGACATCTTTGTCTGGTTTTGGTATCAGGGTTATGGTGACCTCGTAGAATGAGTTTGGGAGTGTTCATCCCTCTGCTATATTTTGGAAGAGTTTAAGAAGAATAGGTGTTAGCTCTTCTTTAAATGTTTGATAGAATTCGCCTGTGAAGCCATCTGGTCCTGGGCTTTTGTTTGTTGGAAGATTTTTAATCACAGTCTCAATTTCAGTGCTTGTGATTGGTCTGTTTATATTTTCTGTTTCTTCCTGGTCCAGTCTCGGAAGGTTGTGCATTTCTAAGAATTTGTCCATTTCTTACAGGTTGTCCATTTTATTGGCATATAGTTGCTTGTAGTAATCTCTCGTGATCCTTTGTATTTCTGCAGTGACAGTTGTCACTTCTCCTTTTTCATTTCGAATTCTAATGATTTGAGTCCTCTTCCTTTTTTTCTTGATGAGTCTGTCTAATGGTTTATCCATGTTGTTTATCTTCTCAAAGAACCAGGTTTTAGTTTTATTGATCTTTGCTATTGTTTCCTTCATTTCTTTTTCATTTATTTCTGATACGATCTTTATTTCTTTCTTTCTGCTAATATGTGGTTTTTTCGTTCTTCTTTCTCTCATTGTTTCAGGTGTAATGTTAGGTTGTTTATTTGAGTTTTTCTTGTTTCTTGAGGCAGGATTGTAATGCTATACACTTCCCTCTTAGAACTGCTTTTGTTGCATCCCATAGGTTTTGGGTCGTCGTGTATTCCTTGTCATTTGTTTCTAGGTATTTTTTGATTTCTTCTTTGATTTCTTCAGTGATCTCTTTGTTATTAAGTACTGTATTGTTTAGCCTCCATGTGTTTGTATTTTTTACAGATTTTTTCCTGTAATTGGTATCTAGTCTCATAGATTGTGGTTGGAAAAGATACTTGATATGATTTCAATTTTCTTAAATTTACCAAGGCTTGATTTGTGACCCAAGATATGATCTATCCTGGAGAATGTTCCATGAGCACTTGAGAAGAAAGTGTAGCCTGTTGTTTTGGGATGGAATGTCCTATAAATATCAATTAAGTCCATCTTGTTTAATGTATCATTTAAAGCTTGTGTTTCCTCATTTATTTTCATTTTGGATTATCTGTCCATTGGTGAAAATGGCGTGTTAAAGTCCCCTACTATGATTGTGTTACTGTCAATTTCCCCTTCTATGGCTGTTAACCTTTGCTTTATGTATTGTGTGCTCCTGTGTTTGGTGCATAAATATTTACAATTGTTATATCTTCTTCTTAGATTGATCCCTTGATCATTTTGTAGTGTCCCTCTTTGTGTCTTGTAATAGTCTTTATTTTAAAGTCTATTTTGTCTGATATGAGATTTGCTACTCCAGCTTTCTTTTAATTTCCATTTGCATAGAATATCTTTTTCCATTCTCTCACTTTCAGTCTGTATGTGTCCCTAGGTCTAAATGGGTCTCTTGTAGACAGCATGTATATGGGTCTTGTTTTTGTATCCATTCTGCCAGTCTATATCTTTTGGTTGGAGCATTTAATCCAGTTACATTTGAGGTAGTTATTGATATGTATGTTCCTATTACAATTTTCCTAATTGTTTTGGGTTTGTTATTGTCTGTCTTTTCCTTGTCTTGTGTTTCCTGTCTAGAGAAGTTCCTTTAGCATTTGTTGTAAAGCTAGTTTGGTGGTGCTGAATTCTCTTAGCTTTTGCTTGTCTGTAAAGGTTTTAATTTCTCTGTTGAATCTGAATGAGATCCCTGCTGGGTAGAGTAATCTTGGTTGTGGGTTCTTCCCTTTCATCACTTTCAATATGTCCTGCCACTCCCTTCTGGCTTGCAGAGTTTCTGCTGAAAGATTAGCTCTTAACCTTATGTGGATTCCCTTGTATGTTATTTGTTGATTTTCCCTTGTTGCCTTTAATATTTTTCTTCGTGTTTAATTTTTGATAGTTTGATTAATATGTGTCTTGGCATTTTTCTCCTTGGATTTATCCTGTATGGGACTCTCTGTGCTTCCTGGACTTGATTGACTATTTCCTTTCCTATATTAGGGCAGTTTTCAACTATAATCTCTTCAAATATTTTCTCAGTCCCTTTCTTTTTCTCTTCTTCTTCTTCCCCTATAATTCGAATGTTGGTGTGTTTAATGTTGTCCCAGAGGTCTCTAAGACTGTCCTCAATTCTCTTCATTCTTTTTTCTTTATTCTGCTCTGCAGTAGTTATTTCCACTATTCTGTCTTCCAGGTCACTTATCCGTTCTTCTGCCTCAGTTATTCTGCTATTGATTCCTTCTAGAGAATTTTTAATTTCATGTATTGTGTTGCTCATTGTTGTTTGTTTGCTCTTTCTTTCTTCTAGGTCCTTGTTAAATGTTTCTTGTATTTTCTCCATTCTATTTCTAAGATTTTGGATCATCTTTACTATCATTACTCTGAATTCTTTTTCAGGTAGACTGCCTATTTCCTCTTCATTTGTTTGGTCTGGTGGTGTTTTACTTTGCTCCTTCATCTTCTGTGTGTTTCTCTGTCTTTTCATTTTGCTTAACTTACTGTTTGGGGTCTCCTTTTCACAGGCTGCTGGTTCGTAGTTCCCATTGTTTTTGGTGTCTGCCCCCAGTGGCTAAGGTTGGTTCAGTGGGTTGTGTACGCTTCCTGGTGGAGGGGACTAGTGCCTGTATTATGGTGGATGAGTCTGGATCTTGTCTTTCTGATGGACAGGTCCACGTCCGATGGTGTGTTTTGTGGTGTCTGTGACCTTTTTATGATTTTAGGCAGCCTCTCTGCTAATGGGTGCGGCTGTGTTCCTGTATTGCTAGTTGTTTGGCACAGGGTCTCCAGCACTGTAGTTTGCTGGTCGTTGAGTGGAGCTGGGTCTTAGCGTTGAGATGGAGATCTCTGGGAGAGCTTTTGCCATTTGATATTACATGGAGCTGGGAGGTTTCTGGTGGACCAGTGTCCTGAACTCGGCTCTCCCCCCTCAGAGGCACAGGCCTGACACCCAGCTGGAACACCAAGACCCTGTCAGCCACATGACTCAGAAGAAAAGGGAGCAAAAAAGAAAGAAAGAAAGAAAAAAATAAAGTAAAATAAAGTTATTAAAATAAAAAATAAAAATAATTATTATAAATTAAAAAAGAAAAAAAATAAGAAAGAAAGAAAGAAGAGAACAACCAAACCAAAAAACTAATTCACCAATGACAACAAGCACTAAAACCTATACTAAAAAATGAAACAAAAACAAAAAGAAAAATGGACAGACAGAACCCTAGGACAAATGGTAAAAGCAAAGCTATACAGACAAAATCGCACCAAGAAGCATACACATGCACACTCACAAAAAGAGAAAAAATATATATATGTCTATATATAAAAAAAAAGAATGAGGAGAGCAACCAAATCAATAAACAAATCTAACAATGATAATAAACTCTAAATACTCAACTAAGATAAACATAAAATCAGAAACAAATTAGATGCAGAAAGCAATCCCCAAGTCTACAGTTGCTCCCAAAGTCCACTGCCTCAATTTTGGGGTGATACGTTGTCTATTCAGGTATTCCAGAGATGCAGGGTACATCAAGTTGATTGTGGAATTTAATCCACTGGAGATTTAACCCGCACAGCTCCTGGGGTTCAGCTTTAGATTTGGCCCCGCCTCTGCGTGTAGGTTGCCTGAGGGCATCTGTTCCCACCCAGACAGGACGTGGTTAAGATAGCAGCTGATTAGGAGGATCTGGCTCACTCAGGCCGGTGGGAGGGAGGGGTACAGAATGCAGGGCGAGCCTGTGGCAGCAGAGGCCAATGTGACATTGCAACAGCCTGGGGTGCACCGTGTGTTCTCCTGGGGAAGTTGTCCCTGGACCACGGGACCCTGGCACTGGCGGGCTGCACAGGCTCCCAGGAGGGGCAGTGTGGATAGTGACCTGTGCTTGCACACAGGCTTCTTGGTGGTTGCAGCAGCAGCCTTAGTGTCTCATGCCCGTCTCCAGTGTCCGCGCTGATAGCCGCAGCTCGTGCCCGTCTCTGGAGCACGTTTTGGTGGTGCTCTGAATCCCCTCTCCTCACACACCCCGAAACAATGGTCTCTTGCCTCTTAGGCAGTTCCAGATTTTTTCCCGCACTCCCTCCTGGCTAGCTGTGGTACACTAGCCCCCTTCAGGCTGTGTTCATGCAGCCAACCGCAGTCCCCTCCCTGGGATCTGACCTCCGAAGCCTGAGCTTCAGCTCCCAGCCCCCACCCCCCACCCATCCTGGTGGGTGAGCAGACAAGCCTCTCAGGCTGGTGAGTGCCGGTCGGCACCGATCCTCTGTGCTGGAATCTCTCCACTTTGCCCTCTGCACCCCTATTGCTGCGCTTTCCTCCATGGCTCCAAAGCTTCCCCCCTGCCACCCTCCCCCCCGTCTCTGCCATGAAGGGACTTCCTAGTGTGTGGAAACTTTTCCTCCTTCACAGCTCACTCCCTGATGGGCAGGTCCCGTGCCTCTTCTTTTGTCTCTGTTTTTTCTTCTTTCTTTAGCCCTACCCAAGTACGTGGAAGAGTTTCTTGCCTTTTGGGAAGTCTGAGGTCTTCTGCCAGCATTCAGTAGGTGTTCTGTAGGAGTTGTTTCACATGTAGATGTATTTCTGATGTGTTTGTGGGGAGGAAGGTGATCTCCACATCTTACTCCTCCACCATCTTGAAAGCTTCCCCTGAACCACCTTTAAGGATAAGAAAGAAGAAAGAAATTTTTGATATTACTTACTAACTGTTGACTTTGTTGTCATGACAACTATGTGCTTATTTTTGTTTACCCTCTCCCCTTTCCAATTAGTACAATTAAAACAACTATAATGCATGGAATATAGTTGTGATTAAAAATGGGTAGGTTTCAATATAAATATAATGTAATATAAAATCATATATTAACTAATATTGGACAGTCTCCAAGTGAGGCCATAACTTTATTAGCATTATCCTTTCATTTAATTTTCCTTAAACGTTTTCTAGGATGATTTGGAGTCAACACTCATAGGTATCAAACCAACAAACAAAATTCTAATAGTGAGAGTTTCGACTTCTAGAATGTTTTAGACTTTACCCACCAAGATATTTGAGTTTGTCTTTTATTATTTTATGAGGGCCAGAGCAGTTTCTTACTCCTATACAACCATGACCTCAGTGTCTAGGTCAGATCTTGTTATGTATTAGGTTCTAAATAAAAGTTATACAATAATGAATACATCTGGATATTAATAAATGGTATAACAATCAGAATTCTTGTTTTAATTTCAAACACTTAATCAGGCTTGTAATTGGAAGATAACCAATCTGTAACTAGTATATTGCTGTATCTTCTATGATTTACCATCAACAAATATGAAAACAAATTAAAAGAATATGATTTTTAGTTACTCTTTCACATCCTAGAACAGCAATCCCCAACCTTTTTGACACCAGGGACCAGTTTCATGGAAGACAATTTTTCCATGGGGGGGTTGGGGGGGAGAGATGGTTCAGGCAGTAATGCCAGTGATGGAGAGTGATCTAGAGTGGCAGATGAAGCTTCCCTTGCTCCGGTTCCTAACAGGCTGCAGACCACTACCACCAGTCCGTGGCCCAGGGGTTGGGGACCCTTGTCCTAGAATCTTCAAAAAATTTAAAATTCTATGTTCCTTAAGTTTATTATGGGTTTGATTGAATACTTTATCAAGAAAAAAACAACAACAGAGCATTCCTTGACTTATTTCTCAAGGAGCCCAGGGAGAAACCTTCTCTTTTTTTATTCTTCTTCCAGTTTTATTGGGATATAATTGACATACAGCACTGTATACGTTTAAGGTGTACAGCATCATGATTGGACTTGCATACATCATGAAATGATAACCACAATAGGTCTAGTAAACATTCACCATCTCATATAGGTGCAACAGTAAAGAAATAGAAGAAAATTATTTTTCTTTGTGATGAGAATTCTTAGGATTTGCTCTCTTAACAACTTTCACATATAACCCACAGCAGTGTTAGTTATATTTATCTCATTGTACATTACATCCTTAGTCTTTGTTTATATTATAACTGGAAGCTTGTATCTTTTGACTACCTTCACCCAATTCCCCCTCCCCTCACCCCTCACTTCTAGTAACCACACATATGAATTCATTTTCTATGAATTTGCTTGATAAGTCCAGTTTCCATCTGCCCCATCATACAAAAGATGTTACATAACTATTGACTATATTACCCACACTGTACATTTCATACCTGTGACTCATTTGTTTTGTAACTGAAAGTTTGTACTTCGTAGTCTCCCTCACCAATTTCTCTTCTTCCCCTACCTCCTTCCCTCTGGCAACTGCCTGTTTGTTCTTTTTATTTATGACACTGTTTCTGTTTAGTTTTGTTTGTTCATTTGTTTTGTTTTTTAGATTCCACATATAAGTGAATCAAAATTTTTCTTTCTCTATCTGACTTATTTCACTTAACATAATACTCTCTAGGTCCCAAATAAATAAATCAGAAATGAAAAAGGAGAAGTTACAACTGACACAACACGAATGCAAAGGATCATAAAAGATTACTACGAACAACTATACACCAATAAAATGGAAAACCTAGAAGAAATGTACAGATTCCTAGAAATGTACAATCTTCCAAGACTGAACCAGGAAGAAATAGAAAATATGAGCAGACCAATTACCAGTAATCAAGTTGAATGGGTAACAACAACAATAACAACAAAAAACTCCCTACAAACAAAACTCCAGGACCATATGGCATTACATGTGAATTCTACCAAACGTTTAGAGAAGAGTTAACCTCTATCCTTCTCAAACTATTCCAAAAATTACAGAGGAAGGAACACTTCTGAACTCATTCTACAAGGCCATTATCACCCTTATAACCAAACCAGACAAATATATCACAAAAAGTTAGAAGTCAGTATTGCTGATAAACATAGATGCAAAAATCGCCAACAAAATATTAGCAAACTGAATTCAACAATGTTTAAAAAGTATATACACCATGATGAAGTGAAATTTATCCCAGGGATGCAAGGATGGTTCAATATCCACAAATCAATTAATGTGATATGCCACATTAACAAATTGAAGAATAAAAGTGATATGACCATCTCAATAAGAGAAAGCTTTTGACAAAATTCAGCATCCGTTTATGATAAAAAAATTCTCAACAATATGGGTATAGAGGAAACATAACATAATAAAGGCCATATACAAGTCCACAGGTAACATCCTACTTAATCGTGAAAAGCTGAAAACATTTCCTCTAAGATCAGGAATAGGACAAGGATGCCCACTCTTGCCACTTTTATCCAACATAGTATTGGAAATCCTAGTCACCACAATCAGACAAGAAAAATAAATAAAAGGAATCCAGATTGGAAAGGAAGAAGTAAAACTGTCACTGTTTGCTGATGGCATGATAACATACATAGAAAATCCTAAAGGTGCCACCAAAGAACCTACTAGAACTTAGTGATGAATTTGGTAAAGTTTTAGGATACAAAATGAATGTAGAGAAATCTGTTACATTTCTATACACTAACAATGAACTATCAAAAGGAGAGAGATTCTCTTTTAACTTTATTTGCTTTTAACTTTCTCTTTTAACTTTGTTTATATCTTCAGTTTGCAGATATCAAATGTTCTGCCTTTTGTAGTCATTTTATATTATACTATAGAATGTTTCCTTAGACTATTTTATGTAGACTTGTATTTTAAAAGACAACAGTGACTAATAAGACATGGATCAAGTATTATAAAGGGCCATAATTTAAACCTAATCTGACTAAAAATAAAAGAAAATAAATCACATATCAGTGAAATTTAATGTTCACACACTCCCTGAGCCTAATAAGACTTTAAAAGTGAGAACTGAAAAACTAAATATAGAAAGTCAAAGTAAATTTTATGAATGCTTAGAAACAAAGATTATAAAAAATAAACTTTTAGTCAAGTGAAGATTGAAGATAAAATATCAATTATTTCCCCATATGGAAGCAGTTGAATTTTTAGGTACAATTAATTAAATGTGACATTTTATCATAAGTCCATTCTAAATTTTATATTCCAAAGGAAGGATAAAATTGAACTAAATTTGGAGAAAGGTGTAGTATCACATAGTAGTTATGTTATAGTAATTATAATAAATAAAATTATAGAATATTCAATATCTCATTTGAAGAAATATGTATGTACCATTAATAGTATAACGGAAAATTATACAATGTAGCCTAGTAACTCATTTAAGGCTAAGCACAAAGGCATACCACAGAGTTTTAAAACCAAAGATCTTTGTTATTTAACTATAGAGTTTGAAACTCAAAATGAAACATTCTGCATTTTCATGTTTACTGAAATACCACGTATATTCTAGGACAGTGATATACAAACATAAAAACACTTTCATCTTCCAAAATTCTAAGTTGTAGAGGTGATTTGGTTGAATACAGTATCTTTAACTTGGTTTTGTTGAAAACAAATAGATTTTTACAACAATAATAAAAATATGTGCATGGGAAGTATGTTTCAAGCACAAAATGCTAAGATATTTGACTGTCTCCTTGAATTCTCCTTTTTTTCCATGCTTTAAAATAGCAACATTGAATTTAATTCCATAACTTGATATCATAAAATTAATACATGCTCTTTTAGCAATACGAAAGACTTAGAAAGTTCTGAAGAAAAATCTGTCAGTTGTTTTTCTCATCCTTCTTCCAACACACCCACACTCTATCTCCAAATCTGCCTTATTATGCAGTCACTGTTATTCTGGTTTATATAATTCTATACATTTCTTTTAGTATACAAACAACTACAAACATTTATGCACACAATATTTAATTGATATCATATACTTATTTTCAAGCAATAATATGTTATACTCAATTAGAAATAAACACCTATTGCCATGGCAGTAGTTATAATGAAAGTCTGTATTTTTAATTCAAAGAACACATTTTCCCAGTTGCACTCCCAATAATTCCTTGTAAACAGTCAGGAAGAATACTTACAATTTATTACTTCTGCATAAATGACTGCTTCTGTTAGAGAACAGAAAAAATAATTTGCTGAAATAATAGGTATGCTGGTGCATTGAAGAAACTTTTAGGCCAAAACTTAAAATCACAAAGGCAGAAAATAGAAAAATTAAAGCTTAGCCACAATGGTTATCAACATTACATGTTTTTACTTGAAGGCGTAGAATTGCTGAACAATTGCGTATGCAGTTCTTCCAAATTCAGAGTAACTACATAAAGAAGAATTTACACAAAGAATAGGAATTTCTTTTAAAAAAAGTACATGATATGTGCTTTAGATTGTAAAGAGTAAAATGTTTATAAAGTTTGTAGATATTAAGACACATTTTTTCATGTAGCAAGTACATGGGAAAATAATATAATTTCCAGTATTTCCTATTATTTCATTTAATGTTTTAAGATTTCAAAATAATAACCATGAAGAATAGGGGGAATCTAGTTAACATTTAAATATTTGGAAATGAATAAACATTAAAATTGTTTAGGATATGTATATACATAGAGACTTAAAAAATAATTACATTGAAAAATTTATCACCCTCCCTAAATGAATACCTTCTTTGGAGTAATACAAATGGCTAATAATAAAAAATAGTGTTTTCCTGGTTCTATAACTCTAAATTGACTTAAGAAATAACTTTGAGAATTCTTATCCCAAAATAATCTTTATGTTTTCATAAATTTTTAGGAAGCTTCCTTTTAGAAAGGGAGTATGCATGGAAATTATAAAAGTAAACAAACAAACATGCATACATAAATAACTAAATAACAAGTATCATTTAAGAAGTACTATGTGCCAAATATTGAGGAATATAAAGGGTGATGTGGGGGACAAGGAAAAGAGTCTAAGCTCGGGAAGCTTAAACAGACAATGTTAGGAGATGTAGATGGAAATGAACAAAGTATTCAAGGCTTTGAAAGTCCTACTTTTGATAAAATCCTCAATCTAATGCAGTGTTATCGTTAATATCACACATCACTGGGGAATGTTACACACATAATTCTTTGTAGACCTTTCAGAACTCTTTTTTTGGCAGTCATTTTAAGGAAGAGGTCACGACCCAAGAATATGATACATCAGTCTCTCACTGCTACAGAAACATTGGGCAGTGTATATACATCAACAAAAACAAGTGTTTGACATAAATTTGCCTTTATTTTCCAATTCTCCATATTCAGCATCTTCCCTACTCAATCAATTGGTGGTTTCTCTTTCTAATAAACTCACTTTTGATAAGATGTGAGAGATGATGTTTGTCACCCATCCCAGGGACACTTTTTTTTTTAAATCAGAAAACCTTAATAGTAATGATTGTTCCAAACAATTTAAATTTCTGAACGAAAGGAGTTATTCAGTTTCTCTCTGCTCAAATTTCTACAAGTTTCTATATTATAAACTTCCTCGACCAAATTTTGAAGTAAAGTAACTTAGTCTTTCCTACCAAACAAGCTTAACTAATGCATAAATAAATCACTAAAGATAGATTTCAACCTGTTGTGTAGTTTAAAAAAATATGTAGAGAAAGGACTCTTTACAGAATCCCTCAAATAAAGTCTGTGAAAGGCTGGCTATTCTCAAACTGATAGGGTCAGTCCATCTTGTTTTCTTTTGAGGGATCGGTTATAAAAAAAGGGCATTGTAGTTGAACCAGTGAACTCAGACTGGTTTCATAGAGTAACCACAGTTCAAATCTATAAAAAAGTAGTTGAAGCAGAATGGGGAAAAAAATAATGACAGGTCTTATTACTGAATTTGTTCATGGAATGAAGTGGTTCACATTATTTTCCTGTTTATATAAGATAATGATTACACTGGGACAGGGTGTAGGTGGGCTTAGAGAGGAACGGTATTAAGATGTCTCATTAACTCTATGTATGGTTTGATTAAGGAAAGTAAAATATAAATCACTTTCCTTCATTACACAACATATTCCTAGGGAAAAAAATGTTATGTTGGAGCAACAGAGAGCTTATGTCTTAGCAAAGAAGAATAATCAAGTTAAATATTTACAATTCCACCTTCTAGTTTTCATAAATAGGAAAAGATATGTCATAGTTATGACTGATTTCATTTTCAGAGCAGCTTCACTTTTCTGAAGTTTTTAAGTTAGGCATATAATTAACATTTTATATCAGCCATATCGCTGTACTTATATGGCTCACTAGGATAGATACAGGGAAAGAAAAATAGATTAATGAGTACATAGAGTGATTCTAGTATTCACTGAGGTTTCAACACATGCTAGCCCTGTGGCGGGCACTTCAGAAGGTGTGTAGCATGTAGGCAGGACAAAAAAATGATTAAAATGAAATTTCTGCTGTCAGAGAACTTTTGGTTTAATTCCAGTAATAGATGCATCCAAATATGCAGGCAGTTGAAGTACAGAGGCCGAGATGACATAGTGTAATGCCAATAACAGAGCTGAACAACCGCCTGGGTTCAGGTTGGAACAGTAGCTTTAGAGTATGTGCCACTTTATATTTACTCCCTGAAATGTAGTTTGTGTCAGTAAGTTTTACATAAACTTGAAATAGGACTATACAAGTATTAAAGGTCATAAGAAGTAATGAATAGTAGCAGTAGTAGTAATAATAAAAGCAATTCTGTATGGCACTTGCAATGAGATAGGCTTTGTTCTAAGTAGTTGTCATATATTAACTCATTTAGTCCTACACTATGGGATGATCACTATTATATACCCTTCCTGCAGATGAAGGGACTGAGATAGAAAGGAACAACAACAGAAAATCGTTGTGCAGGATTGCAATCCTGAGATTTAAGCACAAGCAGTAGGACTTCAGTGTCTATACCATCAACCACCATTCTAAACCTCCGCTTAGTAAGATGATTGAGGCAGCTACATTTAATATTCAAACACCTTGAGTAAGCACATCTAAATACCCTTAAATATATTATTTTATAATTATGATTTACACTAACTAGTTACTGGTAGATCAAATATTGTCCTGTTTTAAAGCCCATCCATTTTGTGTCCATATAACTCCTGGGCTACATGAACTTTGTTACTTTTTCTCAGTTTCTTGCATATGGTTCCATTCTTCAATCATGTATTGAGGATTCACAACATTAAAAGTGCCATGTTTTATACTGGTGAGCAAGGCAGGCAGTCCCTGCCCTCAAGGAGTTAACAGTCCAGGAAAAAACAATAAGAAAATAAAAGTACTTAGAAGCTGATTTGCCAAATGCAATGACAGGAATATACATGGTGGTTATCCCACCCAGCATGATTTCTTTAGTGCTTGGCTTAGTGTGAAGGAATATTAGTGCTTGAGTTTTTCCAAAAAAGGCAATGTATGAGCTAAGGTTTGAATGCTTATAGCATTTAAGTGGATATAGAGTAGGTGGTATAAGGAAAAATAGGTAGCAAGAAAGACCAGAAGGAAGAGGGCCATGAGAATTTAAAATCTTAGAAATAAGAGACAGCACGATGTATTCAAGAAATTCTGAGACTGAGAAAGTACACAGTAAGCCTCAAAGATATTCTTGTGGTATAACGTAAGGAAATCCTTGGAAAAGGAAGGACACAAGAGCCAACTTGAAAGGAATCCCACTGGCCAAATCTGAGACAATTTTGATAAGCGAATACATAATGTTAGTAAAGGATTGTAACTATAGAATAAAATAAGATTCCATGACTCAATATTGATATATATTAATGAATAAATAAGCAGAGACGGGAAAACTCTTCCTCAAAGTATAATTTCAAATAATAAATGTAGAATGCATGATGGAATTAGAAAAATCACTATTCAGAAAGTGCCACAACAATACTGGTTTCAGGCAAGATTCATCAATGTATGTTACATTTAATGAGCAAAAATATTATAACAAGATATTTACATATTCTCAGAGTATATCCCCGTAAGTTATTTATTAATTCAAAGAGAAAATAGAGAAGGCTGACAGCACCTGAGTGCAGTGAGCAGTGTGTACATCACCTGCAATGGGACAAATCAATGTTATATGCCTCTTGATATGGTGCACCTTGAGGGATACAGTATCACTTCTGTGCTCTATCTGCCAAAAATCCATAATCTGTATCAAATCAACATGAAACATCAGACAGATCCAAAATGAGGGACACTGTACAAGATGGGCTGTACTCTTTAAAAGTATCAACATCATGAAGGATACTTAAGGAACTGTTCCAGATTAAAGAAGAATAAAGAGAGATGAAAACTATGTATCAAATGTGATTTTTTTCTAAAATTGTTTCAAAATAGTAGTAGCTATTGTTTACAGTGAGCATCAGCTCTCTGCTTAAACTTAATGCCTTTAAGGTCACTTGCAATGCCAAAATTTTATGTTATTTCCCGTTAAAGGAAAATGAAGTATTTCTTACATGTTAAAGTTTTGTAATTTCTTATTTCACTTTTGCTGCCCATTTTTCCCCATCCTTGCTTTATGAATCAAAAAGTATAAAGTATTTAATGGTGTTTATAATAAAAGAGAATGTAATAAATTACATATTTCACATATATACATCCTACATATTTTACATATATACTGCATGCATAATTATATGTACTATATATACATGTGTCCAAAATTATTATACACACACACACACATTTGTCAGCCAAGGGAGAAGTGAGAAATCTAAAAGGATGCGTAATATAGGGAATATATAGTTAGTGACTGCAGGAAAATTGTGGACATACAACAATTGTAGCTGATTGATTTTGAAGAGAGAGATTAGTAAAAAAAAAAAAAAGGAAGTAAATAATGAAAGGGTTTTGTGACTTCCATCAATAATGAGCCATATTTCCATTGTTAAAGCAAAACATCTTAGAGACCCACAGTTTGGTTTCCTGTGATTATTTGAGCAGGGAAATAACCTCCTTTGAAAATCAGTACTCATATTACTCTTCCCCTTTAATAAAACAGTATATTAGAATAGGAATGCTAGAATTTGTATGGTAAGTATTAAACTGCAACTTAATATGCATTAAAAGCAAGTCCAGGAAAATAAGAATGTACAGGCTTATAGATGGCTAACCTCTCTGTAGCAACAGAAGAGTCTATCAAAGATGTTTCATCTTACGTATGCCATGGGTGCTACTTTTCCAAACCAATTGTATGTTTTGAGGATTTAAGAATATAACATCAATTAGAAAAAAAAAAGGAAGAGATGTAGAATTTTTTTCTAAAACATATACATTGTTTTAAATGCCCACATTTCTCTGTGTAGCACATCTAAGTTGCCAGCTCCTATTTTCATCTCACCTTGGATTATGTATGAAAAGCAACATTTTAAAAAAATGAACTGAATCTTTGTAATTGAGTGTGTATGTGTGTGTGTGTGTGTGCTCATGCATATATCATGCATATGTGCTGAATATCTTTGATTCAGAATAAGATAAAATAATTTATCGCAGAGAATAACTTTTTGCAACTTAATGTCAATCTGCTCATATTTGGCTATGATCTTGAAAGACACAATAACTCAGGTAATGCCCAAGACAAAGGTGGATAGATAATAGATACAGACATTGATATATTCTTTCACATTCAAGTAATTTACCCAAACTTTATATGGTTTTGAAAATTGTGAATATATAATATGCTTTACTACACAAAGGACGTCATCTAAAATTTTAAGTAATAAGTTATATAATGATTATTGTATATGAAAATCTACTGAGGAAGACACTATGCCCTGCCCTCAGGGAAAAAGAAAAATTATGTTCCCTAACTTCAATTGCTTCCATTCTAGTGGAATGAAGACGTACTAGACTAGTATAAGCACACAGCCCTCACCTTTAACTGAACTATGATACTGAGTACTGATTTACCCACCTATTGTCTAATAGAAGTCACAGTTTGCATCTTGTAGGTGAAGGTTATATATAAGATAAGGTGGAATAAGTGGGTGCAGGAGAAGAAAACCTATGGGGAAGGTGAGAATTGCTGATGTAGAAGTTTCAACAGAAAATTTCACAGCATATCTTGGATACAACATTCAGATGGTTCATTTGCTTTGCCTTAGATCTCATCTGACAATGGCCTTATCCCTACTCTACTATTTACTAATGGGGTTTGGGGGGCAAATCACTTAACCTCTCAACCACAGTTTTCACATCAGTGAATTTGGGATAAGAATGGTTTCAATCTCATAAGGTTGTAGTGTGGAGTTAAGGAGATAATATTTAACACACAATACAGAAAATGTACTCAGAAGGATACTGCACATAATACATTTTGTGTCTTGTCTCACCTAACACATACACAATAAATGTATACGTGCATTACGTACAAACACACACACACAAACACAAACACACACCAAGTTGCTTTCAGGTCCCTAAACTTATAAAATAATGCTTAATAATTATTTTTATCTCTGTTAATGCACATCACTTAAAACATATCACTTACCAGCCATATTCATATCTCTGTAAGTGGGTAGAAATGATCAAATGAAGGGAATAGTTTTGCCTGATAGGGAGAGTTGGGGAGGGAAACCTTTGATTTTCTTTTGGATTTCAGACTAAAAGAAAACACTAATTATAGGGTTGCAAAAAATAAAAACATTGTGTGAGTAGGCATTATCTTTAATGAATTAATTGCTTGAACAGTGAGGACAGTATCCAGCTTTGATGCATTGGCAAATGGTTTGAATGAGCACTGAGAAAACGAAATGGAAGGCAACCCGAAAAGAATACAGGAACTTGAAGCCACAAACACCTGTTAACTACTCTGAGCAACTTCAGTGCTGTTTATGTCATTTGGTTTGGCACCCTTTGAATACATGGCATCGAAACTGTTTCCTGCCAAACGATCTAGTTAAATGAGTGTACTGTGTTTTCTATCCCAATTAAAAGCGAAGGGTTGGTGGCATTTTTATATCTTTATGGAGCACTTCCTTTTTTATCTAAATACCTAAAATTGAATTCTGTTTTTCTCTCATCAAAAAAACTGTAATCACAGTATCTTAGGCCAACACCTTTTCTTCCTTTTCTCCTCTTACCACCTGCCTGACCTATTTTCTTATTATTGACTATTTGTTATTCAGTTAAGGAAGATTGTTAGCAGTGCAGCCCAGAAACACTTGGTTCTATTTAAAACAAAAGCCTACTGTTGAATTCAATGTCAGAGCTGAGGTTTATAGCATTGAAGAATTGCCTTGATAAATGGCCCTGACATTACAGTTTCCACGACTCCACCTTCAATGTCATCACAACAGAGCGTAAGTGTTAAAGTATGGCCATCGCTACCTCCCCAAAACATATTAACTTGATGCTTACTCTATCTCTGGATCCCATAGGCACAATAAATGGAGAAAATAACACATTTACAAACTGATAAAATCCAGCAAAGCTAATAAAATCAGACACTTTATAGCTCGGCTAATCGTGTCCTCTGAAGGACATCAAATAACACGTCATGTACTGCTCAGGGGAAAATCAAATTAGGTGCAGCAATGTCCCTTCAGAACTAATGCATTTGAATAGACAGGAGCTATTGTAGCTAATCAACTTGTATTGTAGGCGCTTTATCATTAATACAGTGTTTATGTTAAGTAGGCATTATGCAGTTTTTGTACGAAAAGGAGGAAAAGTTTTCCTTAAACTGTTTGCATTCTGAATCTTTTTAGTTTTTTCTGTCTTGATTTTATCTTTAATAAATGTGAGTGTCACAATGTGGTATGCATCCCTGCAAATAGTGCTCAAAAATCACTTAGCTCTTTGAGAACTGGCCAAGTTACTCAGCTTCCAGAGACATGGTGCCTTCCATTTACCCCTCTTCCTATCCCCAGCTCTAAATGATCACTATATCATTGGCTTAGGAAAACATAAAGGAATGTTTGTAACACATAGAACCAAGTATCTTGCCCCAGAATGTTTAGCTCTGTCTTAAACCAAAGTCTATACAGGCAAAGAGTCTATATTCTTTATTCTCTAAATTCTTGAGTTCAGAATTAATATTCTTTTAGCTGTGTGCCACCTCTCTTCCATCAAAGCTTTAAATTACATATGAAAAATCGAAATGCCTATTTACAAGGAAGACAGTTAAGAACTCCCAATACTAGAAGTTACTCCTGGAAAGAGGTCGTTAGAGTTTAGGAAGAAGATCTGGGAGTAAAGGTCTTAGAGACAACAAATCGAAATTCTGAGGTAGGAGTCAGCAATCTATGGCTTCTGAACCAAATCTCTCCTGCTTGCTATTGTAAATAAACTTCTATAGGACACAGCCACAGTTAATTTGTTTTTTTTTAACATGTTGTCTGTGGCTGCTCTCACATAGTTGTAATTGAGACCATGTGGCCTGCAAAGCCAAAAATATTTATTATCTGACCTCTTAGAGAAAACAATTTACTGACCTCGACTTTAAAGGCATAGCTTTATAGATGTTGTTAAAGAAAAAGGGTGAAAGAAAATTAAGAATAAGTTCCCTAGTGATAATAAGGCCCATATATTTAAGTGAAATTAAATAAAATCTTTGTCACAAAAAGTCCAGGAACCAGTGAGTCCATACTGATTTAAATAATTTGATAAATGAGTGGAGAGGATAGACAAGTCTCCTGTGCAGAAGAATTCCAAATGGTTTATATAGATACTTTGCCCTTAAGGAGGCAGGACATTTACTTCCCATTCCTTTGATGTGAGTTGTTTATAGCGACTTCCTTCCAAAGAATACAGTATAGAAAGAAGGGGGGGAAAAAAAGAGCAACTTTACAGTAGGAAACCTGACAACACTACTTCATTCATGTGATGAAGGTCAATATCAATGGTGCTAAGTCATGTTGCTAGTATGTACCCTTGATATAATGTAATGTAAGTGACATTTTATCTCTGTGATTTTCTCTGAAAAACACATAACCCTAGGATAATCGTGAGAAAAACACCAGACAAATCCCAGTTGTGGGATATTCTACAAAATACCTGACTAATACCCCTCAGAACTGTCAAGGGTCTTAAAAACAAGGAAAGTCTGAGAAACTCTCACAGTCATGAAGAATCTAAGGAGACATGACAACTAAATACAATGTGGTGTCCTGGTTGGGATCCTGGACCAGAGAAAGGATGAGCGTAGAAATTAGAAAATCTGAATAAAGTTTGTACTTTATTAAATGTATCAATATTGGTTCATTAATTGTAACACATAGTCCATGTAAGATGCTAATAAGAGGGGAAACTGGGTGTGGCATATAAGGGAGCTCCATTTACTATCTTTATAATTTTTTCTGTAAATCTAAATGTTGCTAAAATTTAAGAAGTATTTTTTAAATGGGGACTATGATAATATTTGATCATTTTCCATCTCTAGATCTTTTCTATGTTTTTAAACCCAATAAATATATAAGGAAAATTTTGAAGAAAGCACAAATCAAGGGATTACACAAAACCTCAATCAGTGTATATGAAACTCCTTCATAAAAATGCTTAACTATTGTAAGCACTGTAAACAAAAATTAATTTTATGTAGAGTACTGCAGACCTGGATCCCAAAATAAATTTTAGTTTCTGTAGTATTGATACTATTCTGATATGTTCACCATACTAAAAAAGCTGCTGACAAGTTTCAGTGACTTGGCCAACTCCTCATAATTATTTTCTAAGCACCAATCACTCTTGAGGACCTATATCTTACTAAAGGATAGAGAGGGAAGTAACTGAATCTTTCCATTCACTTTGTTTCCCTTCCCCTCTCTTCCCTGCACTTCTGTTTAGTGTCATCCTCTTCTCTTATCAGCACTAGAGAATTGTGACCCTAGTAGTACTGGAACCAACAGTAGCCCCAGAGGGATAAAGTTATACTTGTATGCCATGGTATAATGTTCTCTTTAGGAAGTCAGAAGAACATTGGAATCATTGGAAATACATATGCCAAGAGTACAAAATTTATTTATTAAAGTACATTGCTATGCTCATTCTGAGTCATCAAAAAGAATACAGGAAGAAGTTGATTTGTTCTTTTACACTTGTGTGTTGCTTTTAAGTTTGCAAAACTTATTCATGTTTGTATTTCTGGCAGCCTGTTCATTAGAAGTGCACAGCCATTGTAGATCAGGCCTCAAATTGTTCATCTGTCATTTTTTTTCTAGTCATATGATCTTTTGAAAGTTACTTGAACAATTATTTCTGTTTTCTCACCTTCAAAATAGGTCTAAAGATCTTAATGATATCACCAACAATCTTCAAACATCATATATAATGAATGTATACTTTCTGATACCTATCAGTAGATGATAGCTGTAATCAATGATAATAACAATATTATAGCTGTTATTTTTCATTCCTTGCATAGCCAATTGTAATTCAAAAATATTAAATGACTATCTTACAACTAGCAAATGGCACTATAGAGGATGAGCTATTGCCTTTGGCATATAATTCATGCAATTACTTATACAAGAAATATTTATTTATGACCTATTTATTATCAGCAGGTCCTGAAGCCTAGATTCAAGTAAGAAGAGAGGAAACTATAATAGGAATGATAAAATATATAGAAAATAGGTGGTAGTTTAGAAAGTGGTATGTATAAGAAGAGGAACAAAGATGATGGGAGGCAGAGAAAAAATATTTTGGCATCAGAGTTGTGAATAAACTGAGGTGTCTCAACAAAAATAAAGACATACATGACCAATATAAAGAATATAGAACTATTTTTATTAAAGTTCTTGTATCTTTCGTATTGATTTCTTAGTATTTAAAACATTTCCTTACTGTAACTACCCTCCTAATATAGTATAGACAGAAAGCACTGTCTATATACTTTACAATTTCAGAGATGAAGTACAGGAAATGGATTGGTCATTAGAATGCATCTCTGTGCTGGTAGAGACAGTTGTATTCTTTATTTTTTTTCCTAGAAATTACACCTTTTATTCAAGTAATAGACAACCTTCTTTGAATAATTTTGTTTTTATGCTCTGAAACATTTTTCTGGCCTAACCTTGTCTAGTTGCTATACGGTAACTTCTAAGTTATTCAAAAACAAGAGTTGAATATTATTATTTCAAAGGTAGTTGACCATTGGAGGGAAAAGGAGAGGAGAAAAATAGCAAGCAGCCCTTAGCTATATTTTAAAAATATGTTGTACGTGAAGAGAAGCATACAAATTAATTTGTAGAAGCTGGTTTCAGTAGCTCTGGAAAGCTGTCAGATCTAGACCTATTAGCAAAAAAAAAAAAAAAACTTAGAAACAAAAAGTTCAAATATTGCATCATTCAATCAATCAGCCATCATGGGTTATGTTACTAAAGATTTTGCGTCTACCAGTAACCACCAATTTGGAGTGTCACTATTTTTAGCATGTGCATAAGTAGTCTAAGCAAGAATGTTGTCTAGAAAAGGAAATATTGATGCACTAACATCACAGATTTGTATTAATCTCCTGTCCCTGGAAACATTATCCCCAATTCCTTACCATAGATTACAGGAAAAATATAGAAATTTGAATCCAGGGTATAGGAAAATTTAGATCCCTCAAGAGGAGATTCTTGGAATGATCATATTTCCCTCAAATAAATGGAATTTTCACCACTCCACTATAAGGTCCATTATTTTCATTTAAGTCTACTGTAAATCAGAGGGAAAAGAATCCATATAATCTAAAGAATTATTAATACTAATGTCTTCTTACATATCCTGCTGAGATGAATTAGGTTTATTTTTCGCACAAACATGTTAAGACTGTTACTTCTTGCCTTGTAACTAAGGTTCGTTGTCAGCTCATTTCTCCTTAGCAACTCAGTGGACATTGCTTGAGATTAAAATCAAGTCAATTAATCAGGATCTTCAGCTGGTTACAGAGAATGGGGGTTTCCTGCTTGCCAGAACACCTGCGCTTGTGAAATGGCCTTGGAGCTTAATTGTTTCCAGGTGCAGCACATGCTTATTCTGGGCTAACCCAGAATCGTGGATTTCTGCTGCCAGAGGACACACTCTGGAAGCTGGAGTTAACTAGTAAGAGAATTAACCCACAGTTAGGAGAGGTATACGTGCTGCTAATCATTAAAATGGAAATTTGCCGAATATTCTTTGATGTTCAATTAAGGAACAATCTTTTCTTTTTTAACTAACAGACCCTATTCTTCCAAACTTGAGATACATTTACGTAAGGTGGTGATAATTTTGTGAAGTTCACTCTATAAATATTCCCTCTACGTTTCAGGAACTTGAAATACAGCAGTGAGCAAAACAAAGATCCTTCATAGAGGTTATATTCTACTGCTAGACATTTATTTTTTCTTTATTTCTCTCCCTTCCTTTCTCTCTCTCACTCTCACTCTCTTTTTCCCCCTATTTTGGAACAACCTTAAGTTGGACAAATATCTCTTTCAGAGTCTAGTCTACATGAAATAATCACACTAGCTTTATGTCAGCTTTGGAGCTTGGAAATGAGTGGATAGTAAGTTTGGTCTTGCTCTGCAGTTTAACTTATTTTCAGTTCAGGGTATCAGAGAATAAGACACCCTACTTTGGAACCTGGTTTCCCTCATATTTTTTTATCTGATTTTGTCAGAAATAATGCTCAGACTGTGTTTTACTAGTCATCTTATATTTATTTCCCAATGGTTTGGGCATTGGAAGGAGAATGTGTCATCATTAACTACTCTAGTCCTCTCTGGTCACACTCCACTTCTTTTTCTGGAAAATGGTGGCCAAATTATATTTACATTTTAAAGGGTTAGTATTTATACTTTCTCCAGTGAAAACTGTGTGGTTCCTACCTCAAAGCAATAGATTTACCAACAGAATCTTTGGAGAAATTTTGAGTTCAGACTCCTTTATTTCATTTTTTTCCTGAGGGTTTCATTTTTTTCATTTTTACCTACTTGAGGGTAGGTGAAACAAGGAGAAGGAAATATAGTTCTAGACAATCATGGAGTCCATGTGATCAGAATTCATGAGGAGGACTGCTGATAAAAGGTTCTGGTTCTCTGCTCATCTATTTTTTCTTTTTTATTTCTTGCTAGGTGAGTATGTGCCTCCTAGCTTGTTTATAGCTAACAAAAGATCAGAAAACTGGAAGTAAATCTTATCTCTGATTAAGCCAGAAACAGAAACATCCTAGGATTACTTCCCTGTTGGTTAAAGATCTTCCTTTATGCTATAAGTGTTCCTCCATTCTAGCAAGTTCTGTGTGAATTAGGATATGAGAAAGGATGGCTGTGATGGCAAATTATATCTCACTGTGAGGCTAAAAACAAATTAGTCAATAACTATGTTGACGTGGATCTATGATTATCTCAACAACTCTCTTTTAAATTCCTCAAAAAAAATAGGTGTTGTTTTTATTATTTTTATTTTAAGTGCCATGCCAATGCTTACTGGTATGAGTTACCTTCAAAAGGCCATGGGACTGTTCCTTTCTCAGGTAGAGAAGTTTCTGTTATTTTTTAATGTATTTTTCTTCCTAGTGTATCTTATTTGTTTTGAGTGTTCACTGTATTTTCAATTCTGAAATATGTTAATGTTTAACTTAAACTGATTGTTCCTTAGAGATTTACTCAAGTCATTTATATCTTTCTCTGCCTCTTTTTTTTTTTTTTTTTTAATACTATGTTATTTCTCTATACTGGCTCTCTCCAAATTGTGTTTCACAGAGCACCAGTGTCTTGTGGGATATTAACTGCTATTACTCAAAAAAGGAACTAATGCTTTACCAGAAATGATGTCCATTCTGGGTTTTAATAGATATCTGATATTTATTTCCCAACTGACTAGGTCTTTGGAATGACAACGGGTGACACAAACACTGTTGTTGGCTGTTTATTCAGTATCCATCATTTCTTCTATATTAAAAGAACTCTGAATTTCCACCAAATGTCTGCTCTCATGTCCCAAATGTGTCAAATATATTTCAAGGAGAGGCTTACCCCAGATTGGCCTAATGTGATTACAGTGGTCCCATTCTCATTGCTTAGTCATCCTTGTGTGATAAAATTCTGGCAGTGATGAATGAGGAGAAATGTACTCTTGCCTCTAAGACACAGAGGAAAAGATCTCTTTCCTTTGAACTTTGTCATATCTGAATATCATTTTTATAATTGTTGCAACTGTCTTTCAAATGTTTTCAAAATTTATGTATTAATATCAGTGGCTCTTTTAATAACTGTTACTACAAAGGGGTACAAAGGAGTAGAGTGGAAGAGTAAAGAAGATGGAAGAAAAATTTGGATACTGATGAGAAAGATCCAGTAGAGAGGAAAATTAATGGCACAGGAGAGAGTTGGGGAGGATTGCTGAAGTGATATTTTTGAACAGGTAAGAAGGGCTAAGAGATAGGGAACAAATAGAGAGATTTAGATAAGAGCACAGATAATCCATATATGTTGTCAGGCAGTAGGGAAGGAATTGTGGGTATGGATGAAGGTAGGTGAGAGTATATATAGCGGTGGGAGTCTTGAAAGCTTTCTTCTAATTGTTTCATTTTCCGAATTATTTTTCATAACTTTTTCCAGGTCACATCACTCAAAGGGAAGAAACAGAGATTTAAACTCTCAGGAGTCTGTTCATACGTTTTTCCTATAAACATTCTAGCACCTGAGAGTAGGCCAGTGTTAAAGACAATGTTGCCAAGGAAAGATTCAAAAATACCTCCTTTATTAACAGAACCTCAGTTATTTTGTGGTGCCATGTGAACAAATCTAGGCATTCTATCTTAACTGATCTAAAACAAATGTAACAATTCTCTTCCTCACTTTCCCAGCATCACGTGCAGATATGGGTGGTCCAATTCTGGACAATGAACAAATTTGTTATGAATGTCTCTGGAAAAGTGTTTCTTTCCCAAGTAAAAGAGACCAATGTGGTTAACACTATCCCTGTCTCACATTTTCGCCCTATATCTTCATTGAACACTCATGATGGCTGGAGCTACAGCAGCCATCTTGCCATTATTAGAAAAGAAAAGAAAAAAAGCCCTCTACTTCAAGGTTGGTGGATTAGAAAGACAAAAGCCTAGTTTTCTAATAGCATCATAGGACAGATGAACTATTACTTGAAGAAAAATAAATGGCAATTTCAGTTACTGTTATTTAGGAACTACTAATGTAATTCTAAATGGTATGGCCAGAATTCCATCATTATTTAACTTCTGGGAAAAAATGAAAAAGAATGTAAAACTGTAAGTTATGATAGAATTCTCAAAATATAGATATTAATTATGAAACACTGATCTCATGATTCTGCTGTGTTCTCAGAAATGCAAAATTAGTTGTAAATTTTTAATCAAGATAGAAATAAATCCTATCACTAAATGTTTAAGTAATGCTTGCCCCCTGGTCATTTAGAAATGTTATTCATTTCATGTACAGCTGACACAGTATATTTTAAAATTCTTAAACAAAATTAACTTTATATTTGGTTGAATTAGAAGAAATTAGACATCAAATTAGAAGTTTGAAAATTAAAACATGTGTCTAAATGAAATTCATTTTTTTTAAATGGAAAATTTCCCTTAATACCACTTTACGGAATTACATAGGTCAATTATGTCAGGAAAAAGTATTTCCAAGCATATTTTGATACAAGATTTTATGGCATAAATTTGAAAAATAATTAAAAAGTTGCTGCTGGCAAAGTGAAAAGAAGAAAGATTCTGAGTACTTCCTAATTGAGTCGATCTGTTGAATTACCCAATTCAGAAGCTAAATTACTTATGATTTCTTATTATGCAAGATGATAAGTGGCCACATTGGTTAAATGACTTTGAGTTGAATTTGCTGGCTGTTACTTTTAGCCAAAGTGTCCTAACTGATAGAATATTCTAACAACTCTAGGAAACACTAGATTTAACAATATTAAAGAATCTTGTTTGTTTGGAGGGTTAGTTTTAGTTTGTTTTCTGTTTTTTGTTTACTGCAGAACTTCACTAAGCCTTTAATATGCTAAGGTACATATTGAATTCCCTAAGCAAAGAGAGAGTAGGCAGTGTTTTGTAAATTTATTTGATCATAGAATTTGTTATCGTAGAAGCTCTTCTCCCCACAGGCACTCCCTAAAACACATATTAAATGGATCTAGCATTCACAGAATCAACATTTTAGCCCTGAAACACAAGAAAGGGAAAAAACCAAAGCATCTAAAAACGCAGGCATGAATTTAAAACTGGTCTTCCACTGATAGCTGTGCATCTTTAGACAAGCAACTTGACTTCTCTGAGGCTCTGTTTCTTTGTAAATTGGGGGGAAATAATAGTACCTGTATAAGAGTACTGCTGGGAGAATTCACATGTTGAAATTTATTGAGTATCTAGAACATAGTGAGTACTCAATGATGACATTCACAGTGATAGCTTTATTAGTACTACCAGCAATGTTAATGGATATTATTAAAATGATGTTTTTACATTATTATATATTTCATTTATCTGTGCTGTCCCTGACCCTGAGGGGGCCAATAAGTTACTCCTGTCATCTTTGCTGATTATTTTGCTCATGTATTATATTATAAATCTGAGACTTATTGAACCGATAGGAAGAATAGGAACAATTAACAAAGTTCAAATGCTAATTTTTTCTGAATTATCCAAGTGCTAACAGTGAGAAATTCCTTGGATCTTTAAATTGATAGAGAATGCCACTTGAGTTGTGGAATGATAGTTATTTGTCTAGCATTCAGTGCAGAACATGCTATTTTTTTCTCGCCTAAATAAATGGAGATGTAGAGTCAATTTATTATTTTATTGGTAGGAATATAGGGCAGTTTCAGAGGATTCTGCTGGCTTTCCCTCACCGTACTAACTCTTACTTCACAGGCCAAGGATTCCATTTGGGAGTTACCCCAACTTCCATGTATGTCCATCAAAATTTCCCTCACAGACTGGGAAAATGTCCACTGGGAAAGTTTGTAGACCCAGTGGATTTATTTTAAACCAGACCTTAGCCAAGCATGGCTTAGGACCTGCTCCCTGTATTTACCACTAGATCCCTTATGTCCCCATATGTGCTCCATTCCAACTGGGGAGCCATGATGATACTTCAGATCTTTGGGCATCAATATCAACTCAGCTGCCGTGCTCAGTAGTCCTCAGAATACATGAGCATTCACCTTTTTCTATTGCACAGTTACCTGAATAAATGGCCAGAGATAACTTTGGGAACTGACAAGGGAATTTTCATAGCATATACTTGCCATGGTGTTGCAGGGTCCACTCAGTTTGTTCCAGATCTAAATATTGACTCAGATCTGGGAACTGAGCAATGTGTTGTTATATTTTATCCATACAATCACATTCAGCTTCCTATATTTCCATTTGTGCCTTTTTATTGTGGATATTGGGGAGCCCCATCATTGGCTATCCATCTATTTTTCCCCCGGCATTACCATGTTTATGTCTCCCTCAGAGTTCAGTGCTATTGACTACCCTTCCATCCTTGCCCTCCTGTCTTTACAGTAACTGCAGTCTCCTAGATTCTTAGGCTGAAGCACCACCACCTGCCCTTTATTATTTCTGTGTCCCATTGTTCCCATTCCCCCACTGAGACCAGCTCTGTTGTGGCTTAGTCCTGGACTGCAGAGGAGAGTGACCTCCAAATTTCTTATTGGTGCAAGTGCTCTTAGCAGTACAGTACTGATTTCTTCAGGTGAATGACATGTTCTCTGGGCTCTCCTGTGAAACATAATCCTGAGTCTTCTGGCCTTACCATCATATATCCTTTCCAGTATGCCCACCCCCCCCCCAAACCTTATTTCTTTTTCTATCTTCTCGAGGGAAAATTAAGTATTTCTATTTCACTTAGTATGGGCCATTCTTACTCCAGCTTCTAGAATCATCCTAGCAGCAAGTTTGCCCCATCCCCTTCGGTCCTTGTTAAGTACTACATTTCATATCTTCAGAAAGTACCTCCAAATTAATAACATTTTAAATATTCAATCTTACTCTCTGACCTCTTTGATGAAACACCCTCAAAATTCAATCTTATGGATACTCTCCAGGCTCCTACCTGTACTTGCTAGCTAACATGTGCATCATCTTTAGAATGTAATCTCTTTCCTTCCTACTAGACCCACCATATCCCCAGCTGAGAAATGTTGAGCCGGAATCAGCAGGATTAGATAACTAATAAGATACGAATATCTAGGAACAAATGAATGCCTCTTATTCATTGTTTTCTGCTTTCCTTCTATATGTAATGATGTTGACAAAGTTACTCATTGTTCTTTTTAATTGGTTTCATTTTTATACTCCAATTTTTTCTGTCTAAAAATGTAATTCACTTGTTTGTTAATGTTTGCTATAAACTGTCATGATATGGAAAAAAAAATTCTAATTTGAATTAATCCAGAAACATCAGTGTAAATGTTTTAAAAACTTTAACTATAGTATCTTTTAAGTGATGATGTATTACATGCTTTCCTAATTGTTCAAACATGACTGATTAAGAGGGAACCTGATTCTATTGACTACAGTCTGGAAGCTCTGTAGTCAAGTTGAGCTTAAATCCTGGTTATGTTGCTTATTAGTTCTGTGACTTAGGTATATTATAAAAGCCCTAACATAATTTCCACATCTACATAAAGGGAATATTTATGCTATCTATCTCATAGAGCTGATGTGATAATTTATAAACTAACTAATACATTAAAAGCACTTAGCATAAGACTTGGCATAGAGTAAGTGCTCAACAAATAGTACCTACTGGAGGATTATGAGATGTCACATCTTTTCTTACTTATTCCCACTCCAGCATATATTTTATCATCAAATCTTAGCTCAAATTCTACCTTATTCATAAAATATTCACATATAATTATAGCTAAAATAATTCTATTTTGCTGAACTCTAGAGAGATTTTTCTGTACCTTGCTCATGTCTCTTGTATACTTATTTCTTCTATTTTGATATTCATAGAGTATCTTGTATCCTAGAATATCATAGCCATCTTTGGAACAGGCATTCTGTTTTGGACATTATCCTCCCACCCCATCCCTATAGTATCTTGCATGTATCAGGTGTTCACAATATATGCTCTAAAAGAGTTAAAATAAAGAACACTAAATCCTAAGTAATGTTGATTTTATCAACAATAAAACAGTTATAACTACTATCCACTGACCACAGTCTTACAATGACAAAGCAAGATATAAATTACAAATGTGATAAGTGAATTGGGGAAAAATTTAAAGCAAGTGTAGAAGTTAAGGTAGAATTATTATCATGTGCATTTGACTCAAGGTTTCAGATGCCTATTTTATTAGTGATTATGTAATGAGTTTCATAACTTTCAAGGACAAAGATGCAGTAAGATCATACTGTTGAATAATGCTAGTCAGCCCTCAAACACAAGTGTATAATCCATAGCAAACTCTTAAGCTTTTGAATGAATCAGGAAAAAGACAATTTTTACAGCTTCTTCCTTCTATCTTTCATCATCTCTTTCCTCTTGCCTTTGTCTTATTTTAAAGCCTATGTGAATCAAAAGAAAAAAAATGTGTGTTTTGTTCTCACCATGATGGGCCCTTCATAAGGCTTTTAATTAGCCTCTCCTTCTATGTAGGACATTTATGTATATAAATTATATGATCCCTTACTTGTCTAACTTTAAGTGGATGATGTGAATGAGAGTGGCTTCATTACTCTTCCTCTTCTTCACATAGCTTAACATATGCATATTCATATTTAAGCACATATGCCTATACATTTTAATTTTACAGTAAGTCCCCTACATAAGAACGAGTTCCATTCCGAGAGCACATTCGTAAGTCCAATTTGTTCATAAGTCCAACAAAGTTAGCCTAGGTACCCAACTAACAGAATCGGCTATTTAGTACTGTACTGTAATAAGTTTATATACTTTTCACACAAATAATACATAAAAAACAAACACAAAAAATAAAGAAAAATCTTATAGTACCTTGAAAAGTACAGTAGTACAGTACAACAGCTGGCATCAAGTGAACAGGCTAAAAGAGTTACTGACTGGAGGAGGGGGAGGAGGTGGGAGATGGTAGAGCTGAAGGATCGTCAGCAGTAGGAAACAGAGGGCAAGCTGCAATTTCACTCACGCGTGACGTTGATGGCACAGGTTCTGGTTCCTTGCTGGATTCAATTCTATCTACCCTCTTGAAAAAATGATCCAGGGATGTCTGGGTAGTAGCTCTTTTTTTCTTGTCATAGATGACATGGTAGCACTGGATTGCATTCTGAACGGCTGCTGCAACCTTCATGTACCGTTCTACGTTCAGGTCCTGTGCCCCAAAAACTAACAGTGCCTCCTCAAATAAAGAAAATCCCCTTGCCATTTCCTGCATCGTGAATCTCTTCGGTTCTTCAGTTACTTCTTCTTCCTCTTGTCTCTCTTCTTCCTCCCTCTGGGCCTCCAATTCGATCAGGTCTTCATTAGTAAGCGGCTTGTGTTGCACAGCAAGGAGTTCAGTGAAGTCGTCCTCTTGCGGATCTAGCTCCAGCTTCTTGCTGAGTGTCACTAAGTTGCTGAAGACCTCTTTGGACTCTTCATCCACCTTCTCAAATCCATGAAAATCGTGAGCAATCTGTGGGCAAAGTTTCTTCCAAACCCCATTCATGGTGACAGCTGTAACCGCATGCCAAGCAAAGTCAATGTTTTTTATGGCCTTGTAAATTGTCGCAAGGTTGTTCCTGATTCGTCACTCACCTTTGCTGTTGACGAAAAGTCTGATGTAAATAATATCTCTTGAAAGTCACTATAACTCCCTGGTCCATAGGTTGGATGAGTGACATAGTATTCGGTGGCAGATGCACTACTTTGACCTTGGGATGAAAGTCGTCCATGAATGGGGGTGGCCTGGAGCATTGTTGAGCAGCAAAAGAATGTTGAATGGGACATCCTTCTCCAAGCAATATTTCTCTACCTCCGGGATAAAGTGGTGGAAAAACCAGTCCAGGAAACTGGCCTGTGTAACCCAGGCTTTGGGGTTACGCTTCCACACAACAGGAAGAGAGTCCTTGGCTATGTTTTTAAGGGCTCTTGGGTCCTCTGAATGATAAACTAAGAGAGGCTTCAGCTTCGTATCACTGGAAGCATTGCCACCAAACAACAGAGTTAGCCTATCCTTCGCTGCTTTAGAGCCTGGCATCAGCTTTTCCTCCTTACTGATGTAACTTCAGTCTGGCATCCTCTTCCAGTACAGTCCTGTCTCATCGACATTAAAAACCTGCTTGGATAAATAGGCACCTCCATCAACAATTTCTCAAAGTGGTTCAGGAAATTCCTGGGCAGCTACCACATCTGCACTCACTGCCTCGCCACTTACTTTTACATTGTGAAGGTTGGCTCTAGCCTTGAACCTATGAAGCCACCATGGCTGGCATTAAAAGATGTGCCCTCTGATTCTTCACCATGTTTCTTCTTCAAGTCTTCATTAAGTTTTTTAGCTTTCTCTGAATCAGCATTAAGCTGAGTGGGGACTCAGTGCTGAAGGTGATCCTGCATCCGCACACTGAGAAGTTTCTCCATCTCCTCCATCACTTTTCCACACTTCTTTGATATATTGTCCACATCATCAGCACAGCAGACTTCACGTTTCATGATCTTGTCCTTGTACTTTTTTTTTTTAATTTATTTATTTTACTTATTTTTATTTTTGGCTGTGTTGGGTCTTCGTTGCTGTGTGCAGGCTTTCTCTAGTTGCAGTGAGTGGGGGCTACTCTTTGTTGTGGTGCACGGGCTTCTCATTGCAGTGGCTTCTCTTGTTGTGGAGCACGGGCTCTAGGCGTGCGGGCTTCAGTAGTTGCAGCACTTGGGCTCAGTAGTTGTGACTCGCAAGCTCTAGAGCACAGGCTCAGTAGTTGTGGTGCACAGGCTTAGGTGCTCTGTGGCATGTGGGATCTTCCTGGACCAGGGCTCGAACCCGTGTCCCCTGCATTGACAGGTGGATTCTTAACCACTGTGCCACGAGGGAAGCCCGTCCTTGTACTTTTGAATCATGCTGATGGTTGAATGATTCATGTTATAAGAATGAGCAAAGTCTACCATATTTTCGCCTCACTCCACTCTCTCAATTATTTTCACTTTTGTTTCCATCATTATCGCTTGGCATGTCTTAGCAGTACCAGCTACACCACCACTGGTTTTGCGCTTGCTTCCTGACATCATGAGCTTGAAATACAGATACTGTACTACTGTACTCTATGCAGTACTGTACAGTAAAGTACACAAAAGTACAACCACTTGTAGAGGATGCATGCACCTGACAGTGCACACCAGACACGTGAACTGACTTACGTGACTGGACATGTGAACGCACATTCGCATCTTTGAAATTTCGCAACTTGAAGGTTCATATGTAGGGGACTTACTGTATATGAAAAAAGCTTAAGAATTATCATTTTAGACATTCCATGGATATTTGTTCTTTTCTAAAAACAACCAGTTCTCTTTTTGTATGTGCAAACTACTACAAAGTGGGAATGAGAAAATATTATTGACCCCACTTCCCACTCGTTTTTGAAGAATCAGAGAAAAGCTAACTTAATTGGTGTCATGGAGCACAATATAGTGTACTCACATTAAAAATGAAATCAGTTAAGTACTACTATATCTACTCACACATACACACAAAGTATTGACAAAGATCCACTTTTTGAGGTATAGTATTTGGATCTATGTTTAATAATAACTCATAAGTCAACTGAAGTATAGTTTAGAATTGGGCGTTCTTTTGGTTAGCAGTTAGTGTTTCCAAAATATATTTTCTTGGGTGTTTTCAACATTTCTGTTCTGACATTTCCAAGAACATTTTACCAAGTTGACCAATGATTTATTTCTAATTAGTTTGAAGTAATAGGGGTTTTTGTCCTGTTCCTTTATGGGAAAATACCTAGTTTCAGATAATTCAAAAAACTACTTAATCAGTGGGTGCAGGTTTTAAAAATATAAATCAGTATCTCCCTAATTTAATAGTTTACTTAATATATAGCTTCTATTTTATAAGAACAAGCATATATCATTTTTATATCCTCTAGAAAGTAAAGCATAATTGCTAAAATAATTAATACAAAGTTCAACTAAAAAGGTATTTTTAGATTATCGTTTAATGTCGTTGGTATACCTGTGATCAATAATAGTAAGCATGACTAGCGGTAAAAGAACAGAATAGAAAAACAGGCATTAAATGGCATGGATTCATAATACTGAGTCAGATGCTATGCATAGTTGAATTACAATAATTTGTCCTCTGATTATTTTTCTGCTATGTCAATCCTTTTCTAACAAGAAGTTAAAAATCCAGTTGACTATCCTAAGCAAATTCAGTACTTCCAGGTTACAGAATTAAGTTGCCATTATTACATTTAATGAACCCTCAGCATCATACCACTTTATTTCAAGACTTACTATAAAGCTATAGTAATTATGGCAGACTGGTATTGATGTAAGTGTTTACATTGAGATCAATCGAAAAGAATAGAAAGTTCACAAGTAAGCACATACATATGTGGTCAATTGATTTTTGACAGAAATGCCCATGTAATTGAATAAGGGAAGAATAGGTGTGTAGGTTTTGAGAAACCCAGGCCTGGTGGTCACTGCATGCTTACGTGACTGAGTAAAGTCTTGAGTGAGCTTCCCTGTTCAGCAAAACCACAAAGTGTTGTCGTATGGCGTTGTTGGGAGAATTAACAGATCCCCATGTGACTCCATTGGAAGGAGATAGCTAGAAGCTTGTGCCGTTTCTCCTGGACTTTACCCCATGTGCCTTTTCCCTTTGCTGATTTTAATCTGTACCCTTTCACTATCATAAATCATAACTATGAGTATAACAGCTTTTCTGAGTCTTGTGAGTTTTTTTTAGCAAATCATCCGGCCTGCTTGTGGCCTCGGGCATCTCTGACCCAATAGTTTTTTCATCAAATGGTACTAGAATTTCTGGATATGTATCTGGAATCAAAACCAAAACCTTAACCCTTATCTCACACCATAATCAAAATTCAATTTGGAATGGATCACAGACCTAAATATTTAAGCTAGATATAAATATATAAAACTGCAAACCTTCTAAGCAGAAGTATTAATAGAAAATGTTTATTAACTTGGGATAGGCAGACACTCCTTTTGGAGGATGCAGAAAGCAAAAATCACAAAAGAAAAATTGATAGATTTTACATTATTAAAATATAGACAATCTTGAAAGGCATAGTTAAGAAAATGAAAATATAACCTACTAAGAGAAAATATTTGTAATACATACATAGACTGCTATGGAGTGAACTGTATCCCCCCCAAATTCATATCTTGAAGCCTTAATTCTCAATATGAATATATTTAGAGACAGGATCTATAAGGAGGTAGTTATGGTTAAATGAAATCATAGCCTTTAGGCCTTGATCCAATAGGATTAGTATCTATATGAGAAGAGACACAGAAAACTCACTCTTCCTCTCTCCACCATATGAAGACACAGCAAGAAGGCAGTCATCTGCAAGCCAGGAAGTGAGCTGTCACTAGGCATCCAGTCAGCCAGTACCTTGACCTTAGACTTCCCAGCCTCCATAACTGTGAGGAAATAAAATTCTGTAGTGTAAACCACGCAGTCTGTGGTATTTTGTTGTAACAGCCTGAGGTGACTAATACTGATGACAGAGGATTTATATCCAGAATAAAGAACTGTAACAACTCAATAAGAAAAGGAACCCTGAAAAGGGGCAAAAAATTTGGACAGATACTTCATTAAAGACAAAACAAAACAAAATAAACAAATGGCCAGCTAGAACATGAAAAGATATTGAACATCATTAGTTAAGGAAATGCAAATTAATACTACAATGAGAGCGCTTCCCTGGTGGCGCAGTGGTTAAGAATCCGCCTGCCAGTGCAGGGGACACGGGTTCCAGCCCTGGTCTGGGAAGACCCCACATGCGGTGGAGCAACTAAGACCGCTGTGGAGCAACTAAGACCGTGCATCACAACTACTGAGCCTGTGCTCTAGAGCCTGTGAGCCACAACTACTGAGCCTGCATGCCTAGAGCCTGTGCCCCATAACAAGAGAAGCCACCGCAATGAGAAGCCCGCTCGCTGCAACTAGAGATAGCCTGCATGCAACAATGAAGACCCAGTGCAGCCAAAAATAAAATGAAAATAAAATAAATTAAAAAAAGAAAGGAAAAGAAAATCCTGGTTTCCCTAAGAAAAGGAATATTACAATGAGATACTAATAAATAACCACTAGAAAGGCTTTAAAAATCTGAACAATACCAGGCGATGGGGAGACTGTATAACTTTAGCTTCAGTCATTGTGTGAATTTAAATAATATGGCCACTTTGGAAAATGTTTGGCAATTTCTTATAGAGTTTATTATATACTTACTCTATGACTTAGAAATTCCATTCCTAAAAATTTATTCAAGGAAGATAAAAACATGTGGACCGGAGAAACTTACATGTGAATGCTCATAGCAGCTTTACACATATGAGACAAAAACTAGAAATAATGTGAATTTGTACCAATAGGTGAACAGATAAAATATGCTATATAAATATGATATAATATAGTTAGCAATAAAAAGGAATAAACTACCAATGCATAAAAACTATGTATAGGGCTTCCCTGGTGGCGCAGTGGTTGAGAATCTGCCTGCCAATGCGGGGGACACGGGTTCGAGCCCTGGTCTGGGAAGATCCCACATGCCGCGGAGCAACTGGGCCCGTGAGCCACAACTACTGAGCCTGCGCATCTGGAGCCCGTGCTCCGCAACGAAAGAGGCCGCGACAGTGAGAGGCCCGCGCACCGCAATGAAGAGTGGCCCCCGCTTGCCACAGCTGGAGAAAGCCCTGGCACAGAAACGAAGACCCAACACAGCCATAAATAAAATAAATAAATAAAATTTAAAAACAAAAAACAAAAAACAAAAAAAACAGAGGCTCTTTAAAAAAAAAAACAACAAAAAAAAACTATGTATATAAAACTCAGAAATATTATGAAGTGAGTAAAAATCAGGCACAAGCAGTATATATACAGTATGATTCCATTCACATCAAATTCTAGAAATGGAAAAGCTTATCATGGCAGAAAAAAAATCAGTGGTTTGTTGGTATAACAAGAGGGTGCGGGTGCTGATTGCAAAATAGCACAAATGAACTTTTGGTGATGGTGGAAATATTCTATATATTGATTTTGGTAGTATGTTCACTGTGTGTATATTTGTCATATTTCATTGAAGTTTATACTTAACTGGGTGATTATATTGTTTGTAAGTTATACCACAATACATTTAATTTTAAAAAGAGAGAGTGTAATATGAAGCATGTATGTGTTTGATTTGCATATGCAGCTATTGTCTCTGTTAACACATGAGAAAGTGCAAGTATTGGCTTCTCCTGTAGAGAGCAATGTTTTGGGAGGGTCATTTTATGTTGTACCTTGGTATGCCTTTTGAATTCTGAATTAAGTAAATGTGTTACCTATTTTTTTTTAAATTACATATTTTGTTTATATCCTAGAACCTAGTACCATTCCTGGAACAAAGTAGGCACCCAGTAAATGTATATTTAATTAAAACTAAGGCTGTGAACTGAGTCATAACTCATAGTTTACTATATACTGAACACATAGAGATAACTTTCAAAACATCTCAGAAAAAAATGATTTACTGGATAGTATTTCAAGCAAATAATATTTTAGGATAATAATGGAAGACAATTTTGCCAAGTTTCATTTGTTCTTTCAGTATGCTACAAACTGATTCAAAGGGGTCAGAGGTGATGAATCTTAATACAATAAAAATGTTTAAAACTTTGACATATCTTCTAGCTGAACAGAAGCTCTTGGAATCCATAAAACAGAGCATCCACTTAAGTCAAGGCATACATCAAATAGTGGTAAAGATAGATTCTTTTCATAGAAAATGTAATAAAATGGAAAACCAATATATAATTTATTGACTGCATTTCTGAGAGCTAGTGAATCCAATTCTTCTCTTAAGATACATCTTTTTATTTTATTTGCTGTTATTTTCATTTTCTTCTTTTATTATGGAGACATTTATTACATATCTACTATGTGTGAAGATACCTTTATATCAATAGAAATTATCTTGTTCCTATAATTATAGGTGTTACTAAATCAAATTACACTAGAAATTTAGTAGTCAGCCAGTTTTCATTTCTATTTCAAAATTATAATTTTAGAGAATGTATTTCAGTATTAGAAAGTTTACTTTTAAAACATAATTTTGAGACTATTGAGGAAGGTTGTTGATACTGTTCTGTTATTCATTTGCTTCTTTTGAATTTGTGCTGCACCTGCAATATTGTGTGTTTTTTTTTCCCCCCACTGTGTACTTTACAAGGGACACTAACAAGTTGGAATGTGTATAAAATGAGAGCAACCTATATAACTAGGGGATAGAAAGTTATGTCGCTGATAGTCAATTCTCTTAAAGATCACCAGAAAAAACCTGTGGATGTGGCAAAGCTGAATTTATTAGACTAACTCCAGAAAGGGTGAACCAACCTTGAGAATATCTTAACAGTGTCTCAAAATAGGAAAAGTGGTGGGGGGGGATGTCTGTAGTGTTTTAGGACATGGATTCAGTGATTTTAGGGTGGCGAACAGGTAGGATGGGCAGGGTTTCTGACAAGATATTTTGTCTCTGTAGGCAGGCTGTGGTGATGGTCTTCAAGAGGGCCTTGATCAGCAAAGTTTTGTCTTAATAAGCGAGCTATTTATTTTGGTTCACAGCCTTGCTTAGCCTAAGGAAGGGTAAATCTGTTTTGTCTCAGAATTGTTTAGCAAAGAGACAGAGAAGATATTGGTTTTAGTTCTCTATGTCAGATGAATGACAGTTTAAAAACTGGGGTTGTTTAGTATAAATTTAAAACTAGAATTCCTAGCTTGGAGTAAAGAAAAATGATGATGATCGTTAGTTTCTTAAATAAAAATCTGCTATAAAAATTCTGTAAGAGGTATTGTGCAATTGTAATAGTGGCCCTGAAGTAATAGTCCCAGTTCAGTTTCTTGGTGTCCTAAAGAAAAGAAAAAAGTCAAACATTGGGGAAGTGTAATAAATGTAAAAAGCACATGGAATTAGTTATGTAATTGTAAAAGTGTACTAATTGGGGTGTACGTGTGTGTGTGTGTATAAATATAAAATCGCAATTTTTCAATCATTGTTTTTGTTTGTTTTACTTTCCCATAGAACTTGATATAGTATTAGATACTGACAACATTCAACATTTAACTGGTTTGTGGATTAGAATATTTTTGAAGAACTTTTGTGCTCTATAGGAAAAATAGCCATGGTATCTTTTTATATTGGAATGTTTGACACGCTCTGTGACATGTCCTCGGTGAGGATCTAGTCCTCTTTGGTCTGTAAGAAAAAGCACTTAGATTCTGATCTCTGCTTTGGCAATTAATTCTAGCTGTGTAAACTGGAAGAAGTCATTAACATCATTGACCTCAGTGGCTCACTACTAAAATCATTCTAATAATATGAGAAAGAAATTGCATAGCATTTTTGAAACATTATCATAAACTAGAACACAATTTGCAGGTGATCTAGTATCATCTTTTTTCTTTAAACTTAAAAGAAGTGCACCCTGGAGATGTCTCGCTTTTTTATGATCTCATATCCAACATTGCTTAGACTTCGACGTTCCATTGTTCATGGAGTATAGCCGATTCTTTGGCTTCCTTTTGTTAATAAATGAAACTGTGTATTTAAAATCCAAATCTTGTGGAAGCTGGTGTACAAGGAAAGCATATCTCAAAAGCCTTTGTGTTTTTGTCCTTTCTTTTCCCCAACAAATGTAAGCCATTGAGCTAAATAACTGTTGAGTTTCCCAATTGCCCAAGTTGTTTCAATTTGCACAAAGGAGGAAATGTTTTCTATGGAGTAAGGCTATTAATTTGGAAGTAGAGCTTTTCTGGGCTAGATGGAGATGCACACTTAGTGTTGTAAATATTATTATCCTTGCTATTTTATTAAAATGATCTATTACAAAAAATCTTTGAGTTGTGTTCTAGCTAGATATTCCTTGGCATGTAGATGTAGATATAGATATAGATATAGGTATAGAGATATAGAACTTTTCCACCTCTACATTTGTTATCTGAATAATTATTTTCCATAATAATAATAAAAAAGATTTATCTGCCTCATATATAGTAGTATCTTTAAGTTTCAGTTTTATGCAAAATTATGTACAGAGAAGTATTTACTTTCCTTCCTACTAAGTAGGAGAAATGAGAGAAAATAGTGCTGAGAAACTACTAATTAAAAAAAAAAATTCATCTGCAGTTTTGAAATGCAATAAAAGAAGAGCTAAGCAAATGGACTCTGAAGTTAGGTTACCTGCATTTGATTCTCTTACTCCATGATGTGGGAGACGTTGGTCATTATTTAATTTATTTTAACTCAGTTCCCTTATATGTAAAATAAGGATAAGAGTAATACCTAAGTGTTGTAGAAAGATTAAATGATACAATAGATATGGAGCATCTCACAGTACCTAACATACGGTAGCCACTGAATAAATATTAAATATTATTATTTTTGGAGATCCTCTTTCCTTTTCTGCTTCAAATAGCTATGTATACCCAGAGATACACATGCACATAGGGATACATGCACAAATTTATCATCCATATTTAGCTTTTGACTTATGAAGCTCTAATTATGCAACCAAGATCTAATTTGGTAGTTGGAGGAAGATTTTTCCATAAACTTCATCAAATGACTTTTTTCAAGGACTTATTTAGAGCTTTCATCTTGGAATTGCTTCCAGCAATGGGTTACAAATGCACAGGAGAAACAGCTAAATATTATAGTCTAGAGAACTGATTCAGCATACCTTTCTGAAATGCAGTACACTCTCTTAATGGTGAATTAAAATATTGGTTTAGATAGGAGCTTGCTGTCTGTGAAGTTAGAAACCTGTGCTTAATATTCTGTCTAAGGAGAACTAACTTTAAATTTTCTGCTACTTCAGAGTTGTGGAGTGCTATACAGAAAGTGAATTAAAAGCTTTAAAATAAAAAGTAGATGGAAACAAGTAATTGTCCTGTACAAGAAGTTATCTGACTGGCATATTAAGTTTAGAAAATAAAAGGTCTGAATTCTAAAGTGGAGGAAATGTCGTTTTCAAATCAAATTAAATTTTGATTAAAAAGACATGTAAGTATAATATATACATTAGCATTTTCATGTAATATACTTTGTTGAATAAATGAAATATTTAATTAGAAGTAGAAGAATTTTAATACTCATGGACAAAAAATAGTTGCAAATCCTTTAATTTGTTTATATCAATCTTCAGAACTTTTTCTTTTTATTCTCTTTTCAGATTCAAGTTCTCCACACTTCTAATGTAAATTTCAATACACTATCTTCATAAAATAAATCAAGAGGCAAACTTTAAGGAAAAAACTAAATTTCACAAAATTTTCTTATTGTTATGCTATCCATTAACTTTTTTCAAAATAATTTGTACCTAAGTTTCTTGAATTGTTGACTTTATAGTTCCTTTGTCACACATATTTGGAAAGTTCTTGACCCAACTTGAACCAAATCACAATAAGTCTATGAACGGAATTTTTACAAGTCATGCATTGTGGAGAGTTTATCCTTGAAAGTATGACTAGCACTGATAGATTTAAGTCAGTTGAATAACAATTTATGATCAAAACTGCTGAAGTTCTTCAAATAACTCCTTTTCCTCAATGTCAGTTAATTTGGCAGGAAATAACAGGCTCCTTTGGTGTAGGCAAGGGATGTATAACTCCTCCATTTGAGATTCTTAGAGTCTTCTTTGCTAAATAATTCCAATCTGACATGTGTATATGTGTGTGTGTGTGTGTGTGTGTGTGTGTGTGTTTAATGCCCTGTGAAATCAAAAGGGTCATTATTCATTCTGACTTCTAGGGATTCCATTTGATTTGTGTAATTTCTCATTGGCTTAATTTATGTATCGTATCTCCTTTCTTATGGAAGAGAAAAAAATACAAAATTGTTTCAATATTCTTCTTTCGTTCTTTAGTTATCAACTGTCCCATTTTGAAAAGCATAAGACTTTGTTCTGGCACTCAGTTAAATTTTCACAAAATAGCTTGGTCCATTTGGAGTTTGCTTTCTAGCATTTCTAGGACAGGTGCAGAGAAGGCTTTATTCTAGGGCAAGACTCTTCTGAGGAAACTACTCATTATCCTGAAGAGTAGAAGGTCTTTTCAAGATGGCTGCTATGGGTTCTAGGAATTGTTTGACTTATTTTTCTTTAGTTCGTTCCTTAGCTTTGTGGAATTTCACTCCACATATATACAAATTGAATGCAACCAAAGACTCAAGGAGACTCTTCTGCATCTCTTAGTAGACCCTGCTCTGTGCTGCTCTGCCCTCCAAATTCTAGTCACCTCAGTTTCCTTAAACTCTGAACTTTGCCTCCTCAACTCAGCAAGTCAAAGGGTTTGAGTTCATTTCCTGCACTGAGACCTGGAGACTATTCCAATAACAGTAAGATAGCACAATTGTCGGGCTCATCTCATTTGTTTCTTTTCTCTCAGGAATCACAATCCTGTACTGCCTGTTGTGCAATGTCTGAAAACCATTTTTTCATTTTTTTTTTTCCCTCTGGTTTTTTAGTTGCTTAAAGCAGGGCAACCACTCCCTTGGCAGGTATTTCTTCATGAGCCAAAACTGAAATCAGGTTGGCAGTTTCTTATGAAATTAAACATAAGCTTAACATATAAAATAACAATTCCACTCCTACGTATTTACCAAAGAAAAATTAAATTATATGTCTAGAAAGCAGTCTATATGCAGATATTCATAACAGCTTTATTTATAATAGATAAGATTTTAAATAACCTCAAAACCCAACAAACTCAAGTGGATTAATACACTTTCATATATTCACATAATGAACGATTACTGTGAAATATAAGAACACAGCACTGATATACATTACATGGAAGAATATCAAAAACATTTTGCTGAAAAAAGAAGCCAAACGAAAAAAAAAAGAATACATGCTCTATGATTCCATTCATGTGAAGTTCTAGAACAAACAAACTAACCTATAGAAATCAGATTGGTCATTGCCTAGGGGATGGGGTGGGGAATTGAATACTAAGATCCATGAAGGATCTTTTTAGAGCGATGGAAAATTTTCTTATTGATACAATGGCCCCCTACCCTACCCCCCACATACTATGTAAATTAAACCTAAATACATTTTTAATAAAAGGTAGCTTAGAGCAGTTGGTAGCAATGGAGATGGAATGAAGAATTTGAATTTGGAAAACTTTAGATGGTTAAAACAGACAGGAATTAGTGATGGAAATGATAGTGAAAGAGGAGGAATAGGAAGTTTTCAAGAGTGACTCTGAGGTTCCTGAGTTGGATAGGTGTACATTCACTGAAACAGGAAACCCTAGAAAAGAACTAGACTGGAAAAAACTGAGAGTAGTAGGGAGAGGGCTATTGTTCCAACATTACGTTGGAAGTATTTTTAATATATGCAAGTGAAAATGTCATGTACTAGATTTACAGGATTGGAACTCAGAGGTGTGCTTTGGAGAGATCGGTCACTGGCGTGTAGGTTTAATTAAACCATGGATGTAGACCAAGCTGCCTGAAAGAGTGAGAAGGGAATGGACTTTGAAAAATTGCACGTTTCACTGATATTGTTAAGAGGATACAGATAGGGTATGGATTTATTCACACTTTGGTTTATTCATTGATTTGGCAAATAATTTCATATGCCTTTTATTACTAGATACTATTCATTGTAAGCACTATGAATAAACAATCCATAAGATGGAAAGAGAGTCCTACACTTATCACAGATTTAGGATGGAACCAGTTTGACCTATTGTGTAATTTTCCCAGTAGTTCATTCACTATTGGTGCATAATCAACAGATTCATATACTTATGTTGCTATACTGTTGGGTTTTTATCAGCTGTATTCTAAATGACAACAAAAGGTAACAGAATGGAAGCATGTTACTGACAGTCAAAGGAATCTGAGATGGATAAGAAGGGATATAAAAATAAGGAAAGTCTATGCCATGATAAACAAGATTATTCTTTCAGAAAGCAAAAATAGTAAAGGTTAATGAAGATGCCTTCTGGTAGACACAACATGGTTGCTCCTTACACTATGCAAGGCAATAAACTTTATGTTCCATCCATATGTGAAGGCTCTCTTTGGAATCATCATTTCATACAGAAGCTGGCTAAACACACACACACACACACACACACACACACACACACACACACACATGCATGTCATGTCAGGCCTTTTCTTAATGTACTCTCCTGCTCTTTTTCTGTATTGTTTAAGTTAATGGATAGGAGAATTACCAAACATTCAAATAAACTATTTCTTTTTGCTAAGAAAAAATACTTTGTAGGAAGTTGAAATTGAAATCAAGATTGAGACAGGTATATTCTCTTAGAGAAGTGCAACAGGTATCTCAGGGAGAGAGGACTTCAAAAGCAACCAGAAAACATAATATGAACATTAAAATATTTAAGCACATCATTTACCTGTAAAACAGATGAATGTACTGTGTTTTATGATATAAGGAACAATTAACACAAAAATTTTAAAAAGTTATTTTAAAAGTTGCAATTATATTTAAGAAAATAAAATAAATGTTTATTATAGCATTAAATTAAAATCAAGCCTACTGAAGTGGCAGATATTATCAGTAAGCAACATAACAGGAGGCATTTATTAATTATAGAGCCAGAGCAATGGCTAATGGAAAAGACACACCAACCATACAGACTGTCCTCTTGTATCAAGAAACTGTGCTCCATTTGACAAATATCTCTTGTCAGTTTCTTGACATATTTACAATCCTAGGGTTATTAAGAATACTTCCACAATTTTTCTAAGAAGTTAATACTGCCTTCAATTATTAAGTAGTTATAATATTTAATATACTTGCTATAAAATAATTTCTGACATTTAATTTTAAATTCCCTTAGTTTATATTTGTTCTTTCACTAAAATATGCTTCATCATGATTATCCTACTTGCATAATTTGCTTCAAATGCCAATTAAGACACAGATCCTCATTCAAACACATAGAATTTTATATCATTTTTCCTTTTTAGAAATGACTGTGTTGATAACATTGCTCTTTGTGTGGTGGAAGATTACCAATCATCTCCTCCCTGAGACTATATCCTGTCTTTCATTTGAAGAGATCATTATTTGCAACATATTTTGGCAAAAGATTGAATGAGGTTAGAGCTGTCAGATATAATGATAAAAATCATAGGCTCTGAAGTCAGGCTGCCTGTGTTCAATCCCTAGTCTCACTGGCCAGTAAACACATGGCCTTGAGTGATTGTTTTTAACTTTTCTAACCTCAATTTCCTTATCTATAAAATGGAGAGACTAATAGATGGTATTACTGAGCACGTATAACATGCTAGGCAAAGGTCTAAAAGTTTTTCATGTATTAACTCATAAATCCCCTCAATTACCATGAGGTTATTATCATCAGTGTTTAATTTAAAATGAGACATTTGAAAACTAAGGAAAGAAATAATATGTTCGATGCCATGCACTTTGAATCAGGTAATGGTGAGTTTATGTAATCTTTTTTTTTTAATACACCTTTATTGGAGTATAATTGCTTCACAGTGCTGTGTTAGTTTCTGTTGTACAACAAAGTGAATCAGCCATATGCATACACATGTCCCCATATCCCCTCCCTCTTGAGCCTCCCTCCCACCCTCTCTATCCTACCCCTCTAGGTCGTCGCAAAGCTCATCTCCCTGTACTATGCTGCTGATTCCCATTAGCTATCTGTTTTACATTTGGTAGTGTATATGTGTCGATGCTACTCTCACTTAGCCCCAGCTTCCCCCTCCCCTCCGTGTCCTCAAGTCCATTCTCTATGTCTACGTCTTTCTTCCTGCCCTGCCACTAGGTTCATCAGTACCATTTTGTTTTTTTAGATTCCATATATATGCGTTAGCATACGGTATTTGTTTTTCTTTTTCTGACTTACTTCAGAGTTTATGTAATCTTAATCATTGAATAATACTGACTCTCACAGTCCTACCATGAGATCTACCACTTAGTAGAGCACTTATTACATGGTATGAGTTCTAAAAATATCTATCCTTCTGTTTGTCATGAGCTGTTGACTCAGCTTAGTTAGCTAGCTAGGTAGTGGTGTTCTCTTTTTATCCTTGCTTCTGTTAAGTAACCTCCTCAAGCTTTGCATATAGTTGAAATGTCAAAAATACAGAATTATAAAGAGTAAAATATTAAAATCCATTTATCCCCTCCCCTCAGTTCCTGTACAAATATAGTCATTATTAATGATTTGGTGTGTTCTGTGCAGTTGTTTTTCTTTATATACTTTTTACTTACACACACATAGAAGGTCATATACAAATACCTTACTTTCATTAAATAATTTGATCATTACACAAGTATGAGATGATGCTATATACTCTTTTGGTTTTATTTATTTGTTTGTTTGTTTGTTTATTTATTTATTTATGACTGCATTGGGTCTTTGTTGCTGCCTGTGGGCTTTCTCTAGTTGCAGAGAGCGGGGGCTACTCTTCGTTATGGTGCGTGGGCTTCTCGTGGTGGTGGCTTCTCTTCTAGAGCAGAGCACGGGCTCTAGGCGCCCAAGCTTCAGCAGTTGTGGCACGTGGGCTCTAGAGCGCAGTCTCAGTTGTTGTGGTGCACGGGCTTAGTTGCTCCACGGCCTGTGGGATCTTCCCGGACCAGGGATGGAACCCGAGTCCCCTTCATTGGCAGGAGGATTCTTAACCACCGCACCACCAAGGAAGTCCCTCTATATACTCTTTTAAAAATTGTTATTCAATTTATTTAAACTAAAGAAAAACCCAAAATAGTCCTCCCATTTCTCCGTACCCCCCCACCTCTTGCAACCACCAATCTGTTCTTTGTATCTCCATTTTTTTTTTAACATTCCACATATATCAGAGATCATTCAGTATTTGTCTTTCTCTGTCTGATTTATTTCACTTAACATAATGCCCTTGAGGGCTGTGTGTGTGTGTGTGTATAAATAAAATATACTCTTTTGTAGATTTATTAGCCTTTACAAATATCAAAGTACCTATTTTGAAGTAATTTTATGATGGCTGCTCTAAAATATTTGGCAGAGAATTCCAAACTCTGATTTATCTCAGTGTTGACATGTGTCAGTTGTCATTTCTCATTTAAGCTGTGTTTCCTGGTTCTTGGTATGATGTGATGAGTGATTTTCAACTGTATCCTGGACATTATGTTAGAAGGTTCTTGATCTTACTTAAATCTTATTTTGGCAGGCAGGTGCCCTGTTTAGGTTTAGCCTGTAGGTCCTGGTGGCCCTCACAAGCTGCACTGATGTTCTGTCTGTGAGTAGACAAGGTACAGCTGTCAGCTGTGGAGAGATGTGGGGAGAGTGGCTGGTTTGTCCTGTCAAAGACTCACTGGTGATGATGCCACAGAAAAGTTGCCCTAGGCCATCATTAGATGTGGATCTGAATGCCAAGTTTCTGCTGCTCTTCCTCTTTCCAGGTCCCTTGGTCAGACAGATCAGGCTTTTCTTGTATTTTACACTATGTTTTTGTTGTTGTTGTCATTGTTTTTCATTTTTTTGTTTGCTGGTTTGTTTTTCTGTTGAGGGTTGGCGGGCTCCCTGACACACTATTAGGCATGCATGGAATATAAAAATAAAATCCAGGGAACTCATAGGCGTCCTTTTGGTCCTGTGGTCCCTAGCCAGTCTATTTTCTTTCTCTCTACTTTGCAGAGTCTTTTTACGATTGTCTTTTGAATTATTTCTAGGGTGTTTAGTTGAATTTAGGAAGATGGAACAGGGGAAATTGGTTCAATACTATCTTACCCTAGAACTGGAAGCTCAAAGCATCTATTTTTAATTGTTTGTTTTCTGTCATTAATTTTGCTTTTAGTTTTATTACATCCTCTCCTTCACATTATTTAGGTTTATTCCACTGCTCTTTTAAATTACTGAGTTTAATGTCTAGTATATTCAGTTAAATCTTCTTTGTTTTCTAATAGAGTTGGCATTGCAAGATTTTATTTTTTTCAGAAAACAAATGGGGTTACATCTCAGGAATTTTTATGGTCAGTGTTTTCAGTGTATTTTGAAAAGAGAAAGGTAGCTTACCAAGTGAAATAAAGGTCCCATTTTTCCAGTGGTGGAGTTCACACTGGGAGGGGGCAGCCAGCCAGGAAATGCTTTCATGGTCTTTTTTCCTCCAGCAGTGGCCCTGTGACTATTTCTAGCCAGTAGAGTGTGAGCAGAGACTTCTGTGCCACCTCCAGGCCTAATCAGTAAAAACCTTCTGCACATGCAAAAAATAATGCAGACCCTATGAGCCCAAATTCTTGAATAATTCTTTGAAATTTGCCTTCCTTTGTTTATACACTCAGTGCTATTACCTGAAAAACTTCAGTTCCACGTATCACTATATACATGTTTAGATCTATAATTTGTAAATCTTATTTGCAAACTGAAAAAGATTCCCTCATTTGCAAATGAGTTATTTAGAAGAGTCTGTCTTTAAATTTAACTGAAAGGCTTATATTTTGATTACTACTTCAGTATTATTTTCTAATTGTATTCATTGCATTTAGAAAATATAACATTAAAAAAGCTGCTTTTTGAAATGTATTGATACAATCTTTATGAATTCATATATGACCACTGTTACTAATATTGCACAAGTTTTAGTAAAAAATGAGTAATCCATGTAACTAGAGTACAGTATTCATTATTTGTCTGTTAGATCAAGCCTACTTATTCAGTTCCTCTATATACTTACTACTTGTTTTCCATTTGTTTTACTGATTTCTGAGAGGAGTGTGTTAAAGTCTTCAAGTATAGTTTTGTGTTTGATCATTTCAATTTTGCTTATATATTTCAAAGTAATGATTAAATACATTAAAAGTCACACGTATTATATCATAAGTGTGTTTTTATCTTTAGTAACATTTTTTCTTATTTATTTTCTCAATACTATTTTGTTTGACAGTAATAAAATGATACTATAATTTATAGAATTTTAAAAATTATTGTGATAAGACTACTTGAGCTCTACCTAAGCGCTCAATACGGTGTTGTTAATTCTAAGTATAATGTTGTATAGCAGATCTCTAGAACTTATTCATCTTGTATAACTGAAACTTTATACCCCTTGAAAAGCAATCACCTCTCTTCACTCTCTAGCAACCGCCATTCCACTCTTTGTGTCTATGCGTTTGACTGTTTAACATACCTCATGCAGTGGGATCATGTAGCATTTGTCCTTCTATGACTGGCTTATTTCACTTAACATAATGTACTCCAGGTTCATCAGTGCTGTTGCATATGGAGGTATCTCCTTTTCTTTTAAGGTTGAAAAATCATCCTTTGTGTGTGTGTGTGTGTGTGTGTGTGTGTGCTCATGTGTGTGTGTTTTCTTTATCTATTCATCTCTCAATGGATATTTAGGTTATATCTGTGTCATGGCTATTGTGAATAATGCTGCAGTGGACATAGGAATGCATATATCTCTACAGGATCCTTATATCAATTCTCTTGGCTATATACCCAGAAGTGGGATTGATTGATCATATGATTATTCTATTTTGAACTTTTTTGAGTAAAGTCCATCCTGATTTCTATAGTGGCTGCACCATTTTTCATTTCTACTAACACCATACAAGGGGTTCTGTTGGGTTGGCTAAAAGGTACATTCATTTTTTTCCATAAGATGGCTCTAGTAACACTTAGTTGTCTTTAACTTCATTCAAAACAATTTCATTAGATTGTATTGTGACAGCTGACATATCAGCATGCACTTAAAAAAACTTATCAAAATTAGTGAATTTTTCTATAGCCATTTTAATATTGAAGATGGAAGAAAAAAAGCAACATTTTCGGCATATTATGCTTTATTATCTCAAGAAAGGTAAAAATGCAACTGAAACACACAAAAGGATTTGTGAAGTATATGGAGAAGGTGCTGTGACTGATTGAACGTGTCAGAAGGGGTTTGCAAAGTTTCATCATGAAGCTTTCTCGCTGGATGATCCTCCACAGTCAGGTAGACCAGCTGAAGTTGGTAGCTATCAAATAGAGACATTAATTGAGAATAATCAGTGTTATACCACGTGGGAGATAGCTGACATACTCAAAATATCCAAATCAAGTGCTGGAAATCATTTGCACCAGCTTGGTTATGTGAATCGCTTTGATGTTCAGGTTCCACATCAGTTAAGCGAAAAAAACCTTCCTGACCATATTTCTCCATGCGATTCTCTACTTAAATGTAATGAAAACGTTCCATTTTTAAAACAAATTGTGATTGGCAATGAACAGTGGTTACTGTACAATAATGTGGAATGGAAGGAATCGTGGGGCAAGCGAAATGAACCACCACCAACCACACCAAAGGCCGGTCTTCATCCAAAGAAGGTGATGGCGGGATTAGAAGGGAGACCTTTATTATGAGCTCCTTCAGGGAAACCAAACGATTAATTCCAACAAGTACTGATCCCAGTTAGACCAACTGAAAGCAGCACTTGATGAAAAGCATCCAGAATTAGTCAACAGAAAACACAAATCTTCCATCAGGATAACTCAAGACCACATGTTTCTCTGATGACCAGGCAAGAACTGTTACAGCTTGGCTGGGAAGTTCTGATTCATCCGCCATATTCACCAGACATTGCACCTTCAGCTTTCCATTTATTTCAGTCTTTATAAAATTATCTTAATGGAAAAAATTTCAAGTCCCTGGAAGACCGTAAAAGGCACCTGGAACAGTTCTTTGCTCAAAAAGACAAAAAGTTTTTGGAAGATGGAATTATGAAGTTGCCTGAAAAATGGCAGAAGGTAGTGGAACAAAAGGATGACTACGTTGTTCAATAAACTTCTTGGTGAAAATGAAAAATGTGTCTTTTATTTTTACTTCAAAACAGAAGGAACTTTTTGGCCAACCCAATATTTATCCACATACTCTTGAACATTTATCTTTTCTTTTTTTTCTTTTTCTTGGTAACATCTTTATTGGAGTATAATTGCTTTACAGTGTTGTGTTAGTTTCTGCTGTATAACAAAGTGAATCAGCTATACATATATATATATCCCCTTATCTCCTCCCTCTTGCGTCTCCCTCCCACCATCCCTATCCAACCCCTCTAGGTGGTCACAAAGCACCGAGCTGATCTCCCTGTGCTATGTGGCTGCTTCCCACTAACTATTATACATTTGGTAGTGTATATATGTCCATGCCACTCTCTCACTTCGTCCCAGCTTACCCTTCCCTCTCCCTGTGTCCTCAAGTCCATTACCTGTGTCTGCATCTTTATTCCTGTCCTGCCCCTAGGCTCTTCAGAACCATTTGTTTTTAGATTTCATATATATGTCTTAGCATACCGTATATGTTTTTCTCCTTCTGACTTCACTCTGTATGACAGACTCTAGGTCCATCCACCTCACTACAAATAACTCGATTTTGTTTCTTTTTAAGGCTGAGTCATAATCCATTGTATATATGTGTCACATCTTCTTTATATATTCATATGTCGATGGACACTTAGGTTGCTTGCATGTCCTGACTATTAAAAATAAAGCTACAATGAATATTGTGTACATGTCTCTTTTTGAATTACGGTTTTCTCAGGATATATGCCCAGTAGTGGGATTACTGGATCCTATGACAGTTCTGTTTTTTGGTTTTCAAGGAACCTCCATACCATTCTCCATAGTGGCTGTATCAAGTTACATCCCCACCAGCAGTGCAAGAGGGTTCCCTTTTCTCCACACCCTCTCCAGCATTTATTGTTTGTAGATATTTTGATGATGGCCATTCTGACTTGTGTGAGGTGATACCTCACTGTAGTTTTGATTTGCATTTCTCTAATGATTAATGATGTTGAGCATTCTTTCATGTGTTTGTTGGCAATCTGTATATCTTCTTTGGAGAAATGTCTATTTAGGTCTTCTGCCCATTGTTGGATTGGGTTGTTTGTTGTTTTGACTGCATGGGCTGCTTGTAAATTTTGCAGATTAATCCTATGTCAGTTGCTTCATTAACAAATATTTTCTCCCATTCTGAGTGTTGTCTTTTCATCTTGTTTATGGTTTCCATTGCTGTGCAAAAGCTTTTAAGTTTCATTAGGTCCCATTTGTTTATTTTTGTTTTTATTCCATTTCTCTAGGAGGTGGGCTAAAAAGGATCTTGCTGTGATGAATGTCACAGAGTGTTCTGCCTATGTTTTTCTCTAAGAGTTTTATAATGTCTGGCCTTACATTTAGGTCTTTAATCCATTTTGAGCTTATTTTTGTGTATGGTGTTAGGGAGTGTTCTAATTTCATTCTTTTAAATGTAGCTGTCCAGTTTTCCAAACACCATTTATTGAAGAGGCTATATTTTCTCCATTGTATATTCTTGCCTCCTTTATCAAAAATAAGGTGACCATATGTGTGTGGGTTTATCTCTGGGCTTTCTATCCTGTTCCATTGATCTATATTTCTGATTTTATGCCAGTACCATACTGTCTTGATTACCATAGCTTTCTAGTATTGTCTGAAGTCTGGGAGCCTGATTCCTCCAGCTCCGTTTTTCTTTCTCAAGCTTGCTTTGGCTATTTGGGGTCTTTTGTGTTTCCATACAAATTGTGAAAGTTTTTGTGCTAGTTCTGTGAAAAATGCCATTGGTGGTTTAATAGGGATTGCATTGAATCTGTGGATTGCTTTGGGTAGTATAGTCATTTTCACAATATTGATTCTTCCAATCAAAGAACATGGTATATCTCTCCATCTGTTTGTATCATCTTTAATTTCTTTTATCAATGTCTTATAATTTTCTGCATACAGGTCTATTGTCTCCCTAGGTAGGTTTATTCCTAGGTATTTTATTCTTTTTGTTGCAATGGTAAATGTGAGTGTTTCCTTAATTTCTCTTTCAGATTTTTTCATCATTAGTGTATAGGAATGCAAGAGCTTTCTGTGCATTAATTTTGCATGCTGCTACTTTACCAAATTCATTGATTAGCTCTAGTAGTTTTCTGGTAGCATCCTTAGGATTCTCTATGTATAGTATCATGTTATCTGCAAACAGTGACAGCTTTACTTCTTCTTTTCCAATTTGGATTTCTTTTTCTTTTCTGAAAAGAAAAGATTGCTGTGACTAAAACTTCCAAAACTATGTTGAATAATAGTGGTGAGAGTGGACAACCTTGTCTTCTTCCTGACCTTAGAGGAAATGGTTTCAGTTTTTCACCATTGAGAATGATGTTGGCTGTGGCTTTGTCATATATGGCCTTTATTATGTTGAGGTAAGTTCCCTCTATGCCTACTTTCTGGAGGGTTTTTATCATGAATGGGTGTTGAATTTTAGTGAAAGCTTTTTCTGCATCTATTGAGATGATTATATGGTTTTACTCCTTTAACTTGTTAATATGGTGTATCACATTGATTGATTTGTGTATACTGAAGAATCCTTGCATTCCTGGGATAAACCGCACTTGATCATGGTGTATGATCCTTTTAATGTGTTGTTGGATTCTGTTTGCTAGTATTTTGTTGAGGATTTTTGCATCCATGTTCATCAGTGATATTGGCCTGTAGTTTTCTTTCTTTGTGACATCTTTGTCTGGTTTTGGCATCAGGGTGATGGTGGCCTCGTACAATAATTTTGGGACTGTTCCTCCCTCTGCTATATTTTGGAACCGTTTGAGAAGGATAGGTGTTAGCTCTTCTCTAAATGTTTGATAGAATTCACCTGTGAAGCCATCTGGTCCTGGGCTTTTGTTTGTTGGAAGATTTTTAATCACAGTCTCAATTTCAGTGCTTATGAGTGGTCTGTTTACATTTTCTATTTCTTCCTGATTCAGTCTCGGAAAGCTGTGCATTTCTAAGAATTTGTCCATTTCTTCCAGGTTGTCCATTTTATTGGCATATAGTTGCTAGTAGTAATCTCTCATGATTCTTTGTATTTCTGCAGTGACAGTTGTTACTTCTCCTTTTTCATTTCAAATTTATTGATTTGAATCTTCTCCCTTTTTTTCTTGATGAGTCTGGTTGATGGTTTATTAATTTTGTTTATCTTCTCAAAGAACCAGCTTTTAGTTTTATTGATCTTTGCTATCATTTCCTTCATTTCTTTTTCATTGATATCTGATCTGATCTTTATGATTTCTTTCCTTCTGCTAACTATGGGGTTTTTATGTTCTTCTTTGTCTAATTGCTTTTGGTGTAAGGTTAGGTTGTTAATTTGAGATGTTTCTTGTTTCTTGAGGTAGGATTGTATTGCTATAAACTACCCTCTTAGAACTGCTTTTGCTGCATCCCATAGGTTTTGGGTCATCGTGTTTTCATTGTCATTTGTTCCTAGGTATTTTTTAATTTCCTCTTTGATTTCTTCAGTGATCTCTTGGTTATTAAGTAGTGTATTGTTTAGCCTCCATGTGTTCGTATTTTTGGCAGAATTTTTCCTGTAATTGATATCTAGTCTCATAGCGTTGTGGTCAGAAAAGATATTTGATACGATTTCAATTTTCTTGATTTGTGACCCAAGATATTATCTATCCTGGAGAATGTTCCATGAGCACTTGAGAAGAAAGTGTATTCGGTTTTTTTGGATAGAATGTCCTAGAAATATCAATTAAGTCCACTTTGTTTAATATATCACTTAAAGCTTGTGTTTCCTTATTTATTTTCATTTTGGATGATCTGTCCATTAGTGAAAGTGGGGTGTTAAAGTCCCCTACAATGATTGTGTTACTGTCGATTTCCCCTTTTATGGCTGTTAGCATTTGCCTTATATACTGAGGTGCTCCTATGTTGGGTGCATAAATATTTACCATTGTTATATCTTCTTCTTGGATTGATCCCTTGATCATTACATAGTGTCCTTCTTTGTCTCTTGTAATAGTCTTTATTTTAAAGTCTATTTTGTCTGATATGAGAATTGCTACTCCAGCTTTCTTTTGATTTCCATTTGCATAGAATATGTTTTTCCATCCCCTCCCTTTCAGTCTGTATGTGTCCCTAGATCTGAAATGGGTCTCTTGTAGACAGCATATACATGGGTCTTGTTTTTGTATCCATTCAGCCAGTCTATGTCTTTTGGTTGGAGCATTTAATCCAGTTACATTTAAGGCAGTTATTGATATGTATGTTCCTATTATAATTTTCTTAATTGTTTTGGGTTTGTTATTGTATGTCTTTTCCTTCTCTTGTGTTTCCTGCCTAGAGAAGTTCCTTTAGCATTTGTTGTAAAGCTAGTTTGTTGGTGCTGAATTCTCTTAGCTTTTGCTTATCTGTAAAGGTTTTAATTTCTCCATTGAATCGGAATGAGTTCCTTGCTGAGTAGAGTAATCTTGGTTGTAGGTTTTTGCTTTTTATCACTTTAAATATGTCATGCCACTCCCTTCTGGCTTGCAGAGTTTCTGCTGAAAGATCACCTGTTAACCTTATGGGGATTCCCTTGTATTTTATTTGTTATTTTTCCCTTGCTGCTTTTAATATTTTTTCTTTGTATTTAATTTGTGATAGTTTGATTAATATGTGTCTTGGCCTGTTTCTCCTTGGATTTATCCTGTATGGGACTCTTTGTGCTTCCTGGACTTGATTGACTCTTTCCTTTCCCATGTTAGGGAAGTTTTCAACTATAATCTCTTCAAATATTTTCTCAGTCCCTTTCTTCTTCTCTTCTTCTGGGACCCCTATAATTTGAATATTGGTGCATTTAATGTTGTCCCAGAGGTCTTTAAGACTGTCCTCAATTCTTTTCATTCTTTTTTCTTTATTCTGCTCTGCGGTAGTTATTTCCACTATTTTATCTTCCAGGTCACTTATCCGTTCTTCTGCCATTCTGCTATTGATTCCTTCTAGAGAATTTTCAATTTCATTTATTGTGTTGTTCATCACTGTTTGTTTGCTCTTTAGTTCTTCTAGGTCCTTGGTGAATGTTTCTTGTATTTTCTCCATTCTATTTCCACGGTTTTGGATCATCTTTCCTATCATTACTCTGAATTATTTTTCAGGTAAACTGCCTATTTCCTATTCATTTATTTGGTCTGGTGGGTTTTTACATTGCTCCTTCATCTGATACATATTTCTCTGTCTTCTCATTTTGCTTAACTTACTGTGTTTGAGGTCTCCTTTTCACAGGCTGCAAGTTCATAGTTCCTGTTGTCTGCCCCCAGTGGGTGAGATTGGTTCAGTGACTTGTTTAGGTTTCCTGGGGGAGGGGACTGGTGCCTCTGTTCTGGTTGTGTGGAGCTGGATCTTGTCTTTCTGGTGAGCAGGGCACGTCTGGTGGTGTGTTTTGGGATGTCTGTGAACTTAGTATGATTTTAGGCAGCCTCTCTGCTAATGGGTGTGGTTGTGTTCCTGTCTTGCTAGTTTATTGGAATGGGGCGTCCAGCAGTGGAGCTTGCTGGCCATTGGGTAGAGCTGGGTCTTAATGTTGAGACAGAGATCTCTGGGAGAGCTCTCTCCGATTGATATTATTTGGAGCCAGGAGGTCTCTGGTGGACCAATGTCCTGAACTCAGCTCTCCTACCTCAGAGGCACATGCCTGACACCTGGTCAGAGCACCAAGACCCTGTCAGCCACACGGCACAGAAGAAAAGGGAAAAGAAAGAAAGAAAAAGAATAAATAAAAATAAAATTTAAAAGTTATTAAAATAAGAAATAAAAAAAATTATTAAAAATTAAAAAATTAAACAGTAACAAAAAATAATAGAAAGAAAGAAGAGAGCAACCAAACCAAAAATCAAATCCACTAATGATAACAAGCACTAAAGACTATACAAAAAAGAAAAAAAAAAGGACAGACAGAATCCTAGGACAAATGGCAAAAGCAAAGCTATACAGACAAAATCATACAAAGAAGCATACGCATACACACTCACAAAAAGAGAAAAAGAAAAAAATATATATCTATATATTAAAAAAAGGAAGAGAGCTATCCAATCAATAAACAAATCTACCAATGATAATAAACTCTAAATACTAAGCTAAGATAGACATAAAACCAGAGACAAATTAGATATAGAAAGCAAATCCAAGTCTACATTTGCTCCCAAAGTCCATTGCCTCAGTTTTGGGATGATTTGTTGTCTATTCAGGTATTCCAGAGATGCAGGGTACATCAAGTTGATTGTGGAGATTTAATCCACTGCTCCTGAGGCTGCTGGGAGAAATTTCCCTTTCTCTTCTTTGTTCCCACAGCTGCTGGGTTCAGCTTTGGGTTTGGCCCTGCCTCTGTGGGTAGGTCGCCTGAGGGCGTCTGTTCCCTGGCCAGACAGGACAGGGTTAAAGTGGTAGCTAATTAGGGGGCTCTGGCTCACTCAGGCCAGGGGGAGGGAGGGGTACGGAATGAGGGGCAAGCCTGTGGTGGCAGAGGCCAGCATGACGTTGCAAAAGCCTGAGGCTCATTGTGTGTTCTCCCAGAGAAGTTGTCCCAGGATCATGGGACCCTGGCAGTGGCAAGCTGTGCAGCCTCCCAGGAGGGGAGCTGTGGACAATGACCTGTCATTGCACACAGGATTCTTGGTTGCCGCAGTGGCAGCTGCCTTCACATTTCATGCCCGTCTCTGGTGTCCGCGCTTATAGCTGAGGCTTGTGCCCATCTCTGGAGCTCATTTAGGCGGTGCTCTGAATCCCCTTTCCTCGTGCACCCTGAAACAATGGTCTCTCACCTCTTAGGCAGTTCCAGACTTTTTCCTGGGCTCCCTCCCAGCTAGCTGTGGCACACTAGCCCCCTTCAGGCTGTGTTCGTGCAGCCAACCCCAGTCCTCTCCCTGGGATCTGAACTCTGAAGCCAGAGCCTCAGCTCCCAGCCCCCACCTGCCCCAGTGGATGAGCAGACAAGCCTCTCAGGCAGGTGAGTGCTGGTCAGCACTGATCCTCTGTGTGGGAATCTCTCTGCTTTGCCCTCTGTACCTCTCTTGCTGCGCTCTCCTCCATGGCTCCAAAGCTTCCCCCCAACCCCGCCCATCTCCCGTCTCCACCAGTGAAGGGGCTTCCTAGTGTGTGGAAACTTTTCCTCCTTCACAGCTCCCTCCCAGAGGTGCAGGTCCCATCCCTATTCTTTTGTCTCTGTTCTTTCTTTTTTTCTTTTGCGCTACCCAGGTACGTGGGGTGTGTCTTGCCTTTTGGGAAGGCAGAGGTCTTCTGCCAGCGTTCAGTAGTAGGTGTTCTGTAGGAGTTGCTCCATGTGTAGATGTATTTCTGATGTATTGTTGGGAGGAAGGTGATCTCCACGTCTTACTCCTCCCCCTTCTTGAAGGTCTCTCCTTGAACACTTACATCTTTTTGATAATAACCATCTTAGCAAAAGCATTTTTGTTTTGATTTGCATTTCACTGATGATTAGTGATGTTGAGTATGTTTTCATAGAGCTGTTGGCACTTGTATGTCTTTGGAGAAACAAATTATTTGCCCGTTTTTAATTTTTTTTTTTTAGCTATTGAGTTTTCAGAGTTCCTTATATATTTTGGATTTTAGTTCCTTATTAGATATATGATTTGCACTGTTTTTTTACCACTATGTAGGTTGCCTCTTCACTCTATGATGTTTTCTTTTGCTGTACAGAAACTTGTTTGTTTGATATAGTCCACTTGTCTATTTTGCTGTTGTTGCTTCTGTTTTTGTTGTCATATCTAAAAAATCACTGCCTAGACCGATGTCATGACGTTTTTCCCCTATGTTTTCTTCCAGGAGTTTTAAAGTTTCAGTTTTCACATTTAAATCTTTAATTCATCTTGCATTGATTTTTGTGTACGGTGAAAGATAATTTGTAAATCTTTGCTTGTGGATATCCAGTTTTCTCAATACAATTTCTTTAAGAGACTGTTTTCCCCACTGTGTATTCTTCTTACCCTTGTCAAATACCTGTTGTTTGTTTTACCCTGATAGCAAAGCCAGACAAAGATACTACACAAAAAGAAAACTAAGGGCTAGTATCTCTAATGAACATAAATACAAAAATTCTCAGCAAAATACCAGGGAACTAAATTCAACAGGACATTAAAAAGATCAGACAAGATGATCAAGGGAGATTTATCCATGGCACGCAAGGATAGTTCAGCATATGCAAATTGCTAAACATGATCCACCACAATAATAGAATGAAGGATAAAAAGCACATGATCATCTCAAAAGATGCAGAGAAAGCTTTTGAAAAAATTCAATATCCTTTCATGATAAAAACGCAGACCAAACAAGATATAGAAAGAATGTACCTCAAAATAATAAAGGCCATGCATTAAAAGCCCATGGCTAACATGATGTTCAGTGGTTCAGAAAAAAGACTGAAAGCTTTTTCTCTAAGATGACGAACAAGACAAGGATGCCCACTCCCACCACTTCTATTCAACGTAGGACTGGAAGTCCTGGACAGATCACTTCAGCAAGAAAAATAAAAGGCATCCACATTGAAAAGGAAGAAGTATACTTGTCTCTGTCTGCATATGTCATAGTTTTATATGTAGAAAACCCTAAAGACTCAGACAAAAAGTGTTAGAACTAATTAAAAAAAGCATCAAAGTTGCAGGATACAAAATCAGTATATAAAATAGTTGCTATTTACAATAGCATTTAAAAGAATAAAGTGCTTAGGAATTAATTTACCCTTGGAGATGAAACATCTGTACACAGAAAACTGTAAAACATCGATGAAAAATTTGAAGAAGACACAGATAAATGGAAAGATATCCCATGTTTATGGTTGGAATAATTGAAATTGTTCAAATATCCTCACTACCCAAAGTAATCAGTAGATTCAATGTAATTCCTGTCAAGATTCCCAAGTCATTTTTCACTGGATAGAAAAAAATCCTGAAATTCATATGGAACCACAAAAGACCCTGAATAGCCAAAACAGCCTTGAGCAAGAAGAATAAAGCTGTAGGCATCACCTGTCTTGATTTAAAAATATATTACAAAGCTACAGTAATCAAAATAGTATGGTACTGGCATAAAAACAGACATATAGACCAGTGGAGGAGAATAGAGTCCAGAAATAAATCTACATGTCCATGGTCAACTAATCTGCAACTACATTCCTAAGAACACACAAGGAATAGATAGTCTCTGAAACAAATGGTGTTGGGAAATCACAAAATGCACATGTAGAATGATGAAATTGGACCCTATCTTACACCATAATCCAAAATCAACTCATATAGATTAAACACTTAAGAATAAGACCTGAAACTGTAAAACTACTATAAGAAAAGTGAGGGAAAAAACATCTTGACATTTGTCTGGGCAATGATTTTTGGATATGACTCCAAAAGTACAGGCAACAAAAGCAAAAATAGACAAAGGGATTACATCAAGCTAAAAAGCTTCTGCATAACAAAGGAAGCAATCAAGAGAGTGAAAAGCCAACTTAAAGAGTGGCAGAAAATATTTGTAAACCATACATTTGATAAGGGTTTAATATCCAAAATATATATGGAACACAAATGAATGAATTGACAAAAGACAAATAAACTGATTAAAAAGTGGGCAATGGACCTGAAGACATTACTCCAAAGGCCTACAGGTATACAAAAGAGTACTCAACATCACTAGTCTTTAGGGAAATCCAAATCAAAAGGCAAATCAGGATGAAATATCACCTTACATCAATTAGAATGCCTATTATCAAAAAGACAAAAATTACTAGTATTGGCAAGGAGGTAGAGAAAAGGGAACCCTTTTGGTGATGATGTAAATTGGTATACCCATTATGGAAGTAGTATGAGGATCCCCTCAATAATTAAAAATAGAATTATCATATGATCCAGCAATCCCACTTTTGGGTATATAGCCAAAGGAAATGAAAACAGTATCTAGGAGATATATCTGCACTTTCATGGTCATTGCAGCATTATTCACAATGCCAAGCTATGGGAACAACCTAAGTGTCTATCAGTGGATAAAAGGATAAAGAAAATTTGGTAGGTACATACAGTGGAATATTATTCAACCTTATAAAATGAAATCAACATTTGTGACAACATGGCTGAACCTGCCGAACATTATGCTACGTGAAACAAACAAGATACAGAAAAACAAATACTGTATGATTTCATTTATATGTAGAATGTAAAAAGGTTGACTCATAAAAGCAGAGAGTAGACTGGTGGTTGCCAGGGGCTGGAGAGTGGGGCAAATGGGGAGATGTTGGTCAAAGGGTACAAAGTTTCAGTTATGTAGTGTGAATAACTTCTGTAGATCTAAAGTACATCATGGTGACTGAAGTTAATAATATTGTATTTTATACTTGAAATTTCTGAGAGATCTTGAGTGGTCTCACAACACACACCCACACCTGAGGTGATGCAAATGTTAATTAGCTTGATCATGGTAATTATTTCACAAAATAATTATATATCAAAAATTGTGTATTAAAACATCATGTTGTACACCTTAAATATATAATCTTTATTTGTCAATTATACCTCAATAAAGCTGGGCAAAAAAAAAAAAAAAAAAAAAAAAACCATAAAATCCAATGGAATAGACTAGAGAGCCCAGAAATAAACTGAGTATATAGTCAACTGATACTCAACAAAGTGCCAAGAATATACAATAAATAAAGGATAACCTCTTTATAGTATTTATTGTTAAAAATTCCTTTTTAAAAATTTATAGTAAAATGTTTAACTGTATAAAAGCTCAAGTGTATTATGATGAAACCGTGTGTCCCTATCACAGAGCTTAATGAATAACACAAATGTACTATATTTGAATTTCCAATGAATATATTCTTCTTCCCACTTTCCTATTCCAGTGAAACAAATATCCTGAATTTGGTTTTTATCATTTCCATGATTTTTAAATACATTTATAATATGTGAATTGTTCCTAAATGATGTATAGCATTGATTTGAATATTTTCATACTTTTTAAAGAGAATCCTACTTTATGTATATTTCAGCAACTTGCTTTTTTGATAAAAATGAAGCTTGTAAATTTATCCATATTATTATTTTTACTACTGTATATGATTATGGTATATGTCCATATCTTTGTTTATCCATTCTCATATTGAAAGATATTTAGATGTTTTCTAGTTTATTACTATCAGCTGCTAATTGCTGTTTTGTCTCTGACTCTTGTACATATATATTTCTTGTAATAGGTACACACGTATGCACACACACACACACAAATGAGTGGGTTTTCTGAGTTATAGGTTCCATGCAACTTTCATTTAAAATAGTTATCACAATAGTTTCTGAAGTGTTTGTGTCTAGTACACTAGTTACACCCTAGCGAGCACAGTATAAGAATTGTCATTCCTTTAAATACTTTTAATGTTTGTTGTTTTAAATATAGATAATAATGCAGATACATATATAAATATATACACATATTCTTATATACACATATATCAATACTTAGGGGTGTATATATGTGTGTGTACATATATGTGTGTGTATATATATGAAATAGGATGAACTGAGTATTTTTGATATTCTCCAGTCAACATTATATAATATGGCAATGTGGATCAAAAGCATTAATTTCAAACATTGATCCATGTTCTAGGTTAATTCTAAAGAAACAGTCAAGTGTATCTGCAAACATTCATGGACAAGATTATGTACCGTGTCCCGTGTTTGAAACAAAACTTGGAAAAAATATAACTGTCTAAAATGTATGTTGTTATAGATATGATAGCATATGCCAACTTGTGGCAGATAATAACAGTGTACAGATAATTTTATTAAGTAAAACTGGAAGTTATAAACAATTATTTATGAAATAGTGCTATTTTTCATAGAACATCTATCAATTCATCACTAGCTATATCTGTTTGTTTTCAGGCCTTGATATTTGCTCGTCTTTCTGCCGGAAATAATCTTCCCTGAGTTTTTACGTTAAATTACTCAGGTTTTGACTCAAATATATATACGTTCTAGACTTTAGAGCAATTTTAAATTGTAAATTTTTTTAAGTTGTTTTTTTCTTAAATTAGTAAATACTTACTTCTCTAGAATATGTTCAGTAAAACATACTTTAAAGTGTTGAACTAAACCAGGGTCCCCTTTGAATATTTTTTCAGCTAATTATTCATCAGAGACATATTTGGATTTTAAAATTTATCTGTTAAACCTTGGATGGTCTATTGATATTGTTGATATCATGAATATAGTTGTCTTAAAACTGGGCCACTTTCCATAATCATACAGCATCAAAAGAATTAGTTAACTATAATTGCCCAGAACATTAATTAAATGTCTGGCAAAATTTAGATCCTGAAATATTGTTATTAAAAAAAATCTAGCCAGTTTTGGTTGTATTACAAACATATTTTCTTTTTTTCTGTATTGTAAATGTTTTTGTTAAATTTATCTGTACTAAATATTAGCTAATATCAATCAAGTGTTAAAGTGATTTTAGCTAGTAATTTTGAAATTTGTTGTTTTGATAAGAATAATATCATATATACAAACAATTGACAGTATAACCCTTGAGAAAATTATTGCAGATTTTTTAACCTCACAATAATATTTAATCCAATATAATCAGCAACTATAGACAGATTAAGACAATACCTCTTCATTCAAGCTTACATATTCAGCATATAAATCTATGGTGAAATAAAAGAGTATCATACTGTCTCTGGTTTAGGTAATTTGTATGAATTTTTTAACTTAAACTGTTTTATGGCATATAGTCTTCAATGGCAATACACGCTAACTGGATAGAAATTTCAGACGTGGCACAATATCCTATTTATTTTCTATTTCATAGATTGGATTCTGTAATGTTCCTTGGAGACCTATTTTACTGGCTTATTGTTCTTAGGCAAAATCATATGAATGGATCATAAACTACAACAAAATTATTATCACTGTTTATGTTTAAAACAATTGAGGTGTCTAAAAGGCCACAAACAGCTATTATAGTTACATAGCTCTGATATTCAATCAGATCTTATTTCTGCTATTGCCATTTGAAACCTCCTGGTAGCCCAGAGACCAAGGTATTAAAATAGAATTTACATGGTTTAAATTTTTGTTTCTTATATTAATTTTTTAGAAAGTGCTTTATGGAGATAGCAAGATACAGCATTCTCCCCGTTCCTGTGTTATGCTATTTCCTCTCCTGAAAATTCTGTGATAAAAGTACTACTCACAGTTCAAGCACTTGTTTAATTTCCCAAAGCAAAACCCTTTAGGCACAGCCACAATTTCTAAAAACTATACTGGAAGAGATAAATAGATAAAAAAATTTTCACAGTCGAATGTAGAAAAAAGATCCAAACCTCTACTTTCTTCACTTTCTACTGAATATGAAAATACTTTCATACGTAATTATGAAATTATAAAAGAGATTAGTTACACAACAATAAAATTATATTTCCTCTGAGCAGGCAATTATTACTTTTTCCTGAAGATGGACTTTGTAATTACTTGAAGTAAAACAAAAGAATGTCCAGAAAGTTACCGTATGCCTTCAGACATACAAGGAAGAAGCAAAGTTGATACATTTAATTATCTGCCCCCATCCATGTACAAGCTCTATCGACATCTCCCACCAGAGTAGTACATTTTTTACAACTGATGAACCTACATTGACAAATCATTATTACCCAAAGACCATAGTTTATATTAAGGTTCACTCTTGGTGTTACACATTCTGTGGCTTTTAACAAATGTACAGTGAAATGTTTCCAAAACTAAATTATCATCCAGAATATTTTCACTGCTCTAAAAATCTGTGCTGTATCAATTCACCCCTGTCTTCCATCTAACCTCTGGCAACCACTGCTCTTTTTTTTTTTTTAATTTTATTTATTTATTTATTTATTTATTTATTCATTCATTTATTTATTTATTTATTTATTTATTTATGGCTGTGTTAGGTCTTCGTTTCTGTGCGAGGGCTTTCTCCAGTTGCGGCAAGCTGGGGCCACTCTCCATCGCGGTGCGCGGGCCTTACACCATCGCGGCCTCTCTCGTTGCGGAGCACAGGCTCCAGACGCGCAGGCTCAGCAGCTGTGGCTCACGGGCCTAGCTGCTCCGCGGCATGTGGGATCCTCCCAGACCAGGGCTCGAACCCATGTGCCCTGCACCGGCAGGCAGAATCTCAACCACTGCGCCACCAGGGAAGCCCACCACTGCTCTTTTTACTGTCCCCATATCTTTGCTTTTTCCAGAATGTCATGTAGTTGGAATCATACAGAATGTAGCATTTTCAGATTGGCTTCTTTTGGTTTAAATATGCATTTAAATCTCCTCTATCTCTTTTCATTGTTTGATAGATTTTTTTTTTTAAAGCACTGAATAATATTCCATTGTCTGGATGTACCACAGTTTAGTTATCCATTCACCTACTGAAGGACTTCTTGGTTGCTTCCAGGTTTTGGCAATTTCCCTGATGACACAATGGCAGCATCTTTTTACACACTTATTTCCATTTGTATATCTTCTTTGGTAAAGTGTCTGTTCAGGTAATTTGCCTATTTTTTAATCAGGTTGTTTTTTTTTCTTATGGTAAAGTTAAGAGTTTTTGTATATTTTGGATGACAGTCCTTTATCAGATATGTCCTTTGAAAATATTTTCTCCCAGTCTGTGGCTTAAATTTTCATTTTCTTGATAGTGTCTCTTGCAGAGCAGAAATTTTTAATTTTAGTGAAGTCCAGCTTGTCCATTTCTTCTTTCATGGATATGCCTTTGATGTTGCAGGGAAACAATTTTTTAGATATCAGAAGTTTAGAAAGAATGTGTGAGACAATGGTAATAGTGTCAGCAAAAGCACAGAGGTATGAAAATTCATGCATAATATAGGAAAAAATAGCTAACATTATGGTGCTCAAAAATTATAAATCTTGAGTAGTGTAGGATGGGAAATGTTAATGAAAAAGTAGTATGGTACCATATTAGAAAGCAATATGAATAGCATACTAAAGATTTGCATTATATCATGCAAACAAAGGGACTCATTGAGGTTTTCACTTCTTACCACTCTCCCCCATCCCCCTCTCCCCCAGAATAAAAGGCATAAGCAGATTTTTGCTTTGTGTCCCAGGAAGCTCAGCATGTCACTAATAAGGACATCCCATCACTGGGTCTCCACCCAGATGATGTCATCTAAACCTAATTAACTCTAAAAGACCCTACCTCCAAATACCATCACACTGGGGGTCAGGGCTTGCTTCAACATATTAATTTTGGGGGGCTACTAACATTCGGTCCATAGTAGATTAAAGATAGATTAAAAATGGATTAAATATTTAAACATAAGACCTGATATTATAAGACTTCTACAAGAAAATATAAGGAAAAGGCTTCAAAACATTGGGCTTAGAAGTTATTTCTTGGAATGATACCAAAAGCACAAGCAACAAAAGCAAAATTAGACAAGTGCACTACATACAACTAAAACGTTTCTGCACAGCAAAGAAAACAATCAACTGAATGAAAAGGCACACTATAGCATATTTGCGAACCTTATGTATAATAAGGGGCTAGTATCAAAAATATATGAGGAACACCTACATTTCAATAGTGAAAAAAACAATCTGATTAAAATATGGGCAAAGAACTCAAATAGTCATTTCTCCAAAGAAGACATACAAATGACCAAAAGGTATATGAAATGATGCTCAACATCACTAATTATCAGGGAAATTATCAGGGAAATGCAAATCAAAACTGTAATGAAGTATCACTGTATACCTGCTAGGTTAGTTACTGTTAAAAAAAAATAACATTGTTGACTAAGATGTGGAGAAATTAGAACCCTTGTATGCTTTTAGTGGGAGTGTAAAATGGGGACGATGCTATGGAAGACTACATGGAGCCTCTTCAAAAAATTAAAAATAGAACTACCATATGCTCCAGCAATCCTACTTCTGGGCATATGTCCAAAATAATTAAAATCAGGATTTTGAGGAGATATATGCACTCCCATGTTCATTGCAGCATTATTCACAATAGCCACAATATGTAAATAACATAAAAATCCATCAACAGATGAATGGATAAAGAAATTGTGATATAGACATAAAATGGAATATTTAGCCCTAAAAATAATGATATTCTGCCATATACAACAGTATATATGAATCTGGAAAACATTAAGCCTATCACAGAAGGAAACATACAGCATGATTCCACTTATGATGTCATGAAATAGATATGACATATCTAAAATAGTCAAACTCATAGAAATAGAGAGTAGAATGGTGGTTGCCAGGTGCTGAAGGGAGGGAGAAATGGAGAGTTGCTACTTGACAGGTATAAAATTTCAGGTATGAAAGATGAATAAGTTCTAGAGATCTGCTGTACAACATTACACCTACAGTTAATGACATTGTATTGTGCACTTAAAATTTGTTAAGAAGGTAAATCTCATGTTATTCTTACTATAATAATAAAAATAAATAATAACAATCTATTAAGAGTCAAAAATTGTAAGTGTGAGTATTTTTCCTTGGTAGTAATTGTAAAATATTTTAAAACATTATTATTGAAAATAAATCTTATTTCTATGTAAAGAAAACAACAACAACAACAGCAAAAGTAAATGTACAAGACCTCTACACTGAAAACTGTAAAACATGGAGAGTAATGAGAACCTAAAGAAGTGGAGGAATGTACCATGTTCATGAATTAGAAGACTCAATACTTTTAGGTATCAATTCTTCCAATTGTTGTATAAATTCAGTGCAATCCAATCCAATCAAAATCACAGTAAGATTTTCTGGGGAGGTTGATAGAAGATCCCAAGTTGTATGTGGTAATACATATAGCCCAGAAAAAAACCAATGTGATATTGAAAAGAGCAAACTAAAGGACTTATCAAGCAAGTCCTATAATTATATTATATTAGTGTAGGGATACACAGATTAACCAATAGAAGAGTATAGAGTCCACACATATATATATATGTGTGCATATATATATATATATCAGAATTATGATAAATATGACACTGCAGTATAGTGATAAATTTTTTTTCATAAATGGAGCTGGTTTAATTGGATATTTATTTGGAAGATTATATATTGACCTCTGCCTCATGCGATGCACAAAAATCAATTTCAGTATATATTGTAGACCTAATGTAAAAAATAAGGGAAGATAATATTTTCACAACTTTGGACACAGTAAAGATTTTTTTAAAAGACAAAATGTTAACTATAAAGGAAAAATTAGTGAATTGGACTACATTATAATTAAGAACTTTTTTTTATAAAAGGACATCCATAGCATGAGAAGGTAAGCCTCACCCTAAGAAGTTTGCAAAACAAGAAAGAATTTATATCTAGAATATACACAAACTCCTTAATTAGTAAGGGAAATACATTTATATAAAAAATTAGTGAGATGAATTGAACAGGATCCTCACATACAAAAAAATGAATATCCAGTTGGCCAACAAACACACGAAAAGGCACAATATATATTCCATGAGATTTCAAGGGAATGCAAATTCAAACCACACTTAGATATCTTACATTTCTGCCAGGATGGTTAAATTATTTTTTAAAAGATAACAAGACCTAATGATCATCTGGAACAACTTGAACTCTCCTACATTACTAGTGGAAATGTAAACTGACATAATCACACTGGAAAACTGGCCATGTATATACACGCATATACCATGCCTCAACAATTCTACTCTTAGGTATACACCCAAGAAAAATGAGTATTATATTTACCAGAAAGAGTTTTTATATGTGAATGTTAGTTAACAGAATAATGTTTGTAACAGCTCCAAACTGAAAACAACTCATCAGAAGTGAAATGTATAAATGATGACATATCCATATAATGGATTATTGCATAACAATGAAGATGAGAACAAAAGTATAATCACAAAAACAAGAGGGATGACTCGTAAAAACATATATTTGCCAAAAGAAGGTAAGTGTAGACAAAAAAATCATGCTTTCTTATTCTAAATTTCACAAGTAGGCAAAACTAATTTACAGTGTTAGAGGTCAGCATAGTTGTAAAACTTTATCTTTGTGCACTTGCCAGAGAGGGAAGTGTGAGGTGGGGAGGAGGGTTGGGAATGGTAAATCTAATGGGATAGATGGAAACTTCTTTTGTTCTATAATATTCTGTTCTTTCATCCATGCTGGTTACACAGCTGTATTCATTTTTATGAAATCTATTGATCTGTACATGTTTTGATTGAAATTCCCATAACATAAAATGAGCCATATTAAACTGTACAATTCAATAGCATTTTGTGCATTCACATTGTTGGGCAACTACCACCTCTATCTAGTTCCAAAATATTTTTATTCCCCCCAAAAGAGAATCCCATACTCATTAAACAGTCCCTCCCTGTTTCCCTTTTCCCCAAAGCCCCTGGCAACCAACAATCTGTTGTATGTGTCTATGAATTTATCTGTACACTGGGTATATCATATAAATATGATCATAAAATATGTGACCATTGTGTCTGGCTTCTTTCACTTAGCATAATGTTTTCCAGGTTCATCCACATTGTAGCATGTATCAGTACTCTATCCTCATTTTCATGGCTGAATAATATTCCAGTGTGTGTGTATGTGTGTGTGTGTGTGTATGTGTGTATCACACTTTGTTGATCCGTTCATAGGTTGATGTACATTTGAGCTATTTCCGCCTTTGGGCTATTATGAATATTGCTCCTATGAACATTCTTATCAAGTGTTTGCTTGAGTACCTCTTTTCAATTCATTTGGTACGTAATTAGGAGTCAAACTGCTGAGTCTATGGTAATTTTATGTTTAATATTTTTGAGAAACTGCCATTTTCTTTTCCACAACAGCTGCACCATTTTACATTACCACTAGCAATGTACAAGGGTTTAAATTTCCCTCCATCCTTACCAATGCTTGTTATTTTCCATTTTTTTTGTTATAGCCATCCTAGTGAATGTGAAGTGGTAACTCGTTGTTTTGACTTGCATTTCTCTAATAACTAATGACACAGAGCATCTTTTTGTATGCGTGTTAACCATTTGTACATTTTTCTTTAGAGAAATGATGGCTCAAGTCCTTTGTCAATTTCTTAATTGGGTTTTTTGTCGAATATCTGTATATTTTAGATTTATGCATTTGTCAATAATATTATAATTCACTGAAAATTAAGGTACTCTTTTAAAGGCAGAATAACACCTGATTTTGAGACTACCAAAAGGGCAGAAGGGAAAAAGAACTATTTCAGATAGTATAGTGAAAAAAATTGGTTGTATATTACCTTTTTTTCCTTTGGAAATGAGTGTCTGTGGTTTTGAAAAACTATCCTCATATTGTAAACTTGAATTTTTGCTAACAGAGTCAATAAGTGTGCTTTTGTTTAAATGTGTGTATTTATAGACCATATTTTAATTAATACTAATAAGTGACAACTACTGATTAAAATGAAAGTCAATTAGGTAATTTACATGCAGTTTGTTTTACATATGAATTTCTCAATAAATTCATCTTAACAACTGTTTTAAACATATATATCCCCAAAACTAAGTCTACAAAGGCTAAATAATATACACAACCTCCCACAATCTGGGCTAGCTTCATGGGTAGGCAACCTGGGCAGTCAGACAGAGCTTGATACTCAGAAGGGCTCCACAATTAGTTTGATGCTCTGGTGTTACTATCTTGAAATTCTTTTCTTTTTTTTTTAAAATAAATTTATTTATTTGTTTATTTTATTTATTTATTTATTTTTGGCTGCGTTGGGTCTTTGTTGCTGCACACGGGCCTTCTCTACTTGCAGCGAGCAGGGCTACTCTTGGTTGTGGTGTGTGGACTTCTCTTTGCAGTGACTTCTCTTGCTGTGAGCATGGGTTCTAGGTTTGCCAACTCCATAGTTGTGGCTCGTGGGCTCTAGAGCGGAGGCTAGGTAGTTGTGGTGCACAGGCTTAGTTGCTCTGCAGCATTTGGGATCTTCCCGGATCAGGGCTTGAACTCGTGTCCCCTGCATTGGCAGGCAGATTCTTAACCACTGCACCACCAGGGAAGTCCCCCATCTTGAAATTCTTAATAATAGTTCAACAGGAGTTCCCACTTTTCATTTTGCACTAGGTCCAATAAATTTTATAGCCAGTACAGTTTACAAGTTTCAGATTCAAATAAATATGACTTAAAAATAAAACCAAATAGCCTCTTTGCAGAACAAATATAGGGATTTTGCCATAAACTAGATTTAATCTACCTTTGACTTTGACATCGAAAGTTTTGCTCCTACTAAACTTAGGTAATTTGATATTCTGTTAAGTATCTTTTTATCCATTTTTTACATTTAATTTTTCCAGTTTTATTGATAAATAATTGACATATATAACTGTATAAGTTTAAGGCATACAGCATAATGGTTTGATTTACTATATTGTGAAATGATTACCACAATAGGTTCAGCTAATATCTATCTTCTCATATAGATGCAATATAAAGAAAAGAAAGAAAAAAACGGGAAAAAATTTCTCCTTGTGATGCGAATTCTTAGGATTTACTGTCTTAACAACTTTCCTATATATCACACAGCAGTGTTAGCTATAGTCATCAAGTTATACGTTGCATCCCTAGTACTTACTCATCTTATTACTGGAAGTTTGTACCTTTTGACCACCTTCCTCCAATTTCCCCTCCACCCATCCTCCACCTCTGGTAATTGCAAGTCTGATCTCTTTCTATGAGACTGGGTGATTTTGTTGTTGTTGTTTGTTTGTTTACATTCCACATATAAATGAAATCATACAGTATTTGTCTTTGATTTATTTCACTTAATGCCTTCAAGTTTCATCCATGTTATCACAAATGGTAGGATCATTTTATTTTTTATGTCTGAATAATATCCCATTGTGTAGAATATTATATCACAACTTTTTTATCCATTCATCCATCGATGGGCACTTAGGTTGTTTCCATGTCTTGGCTACTGTAAATAATGTTGCTATGAACATTGGAGTGAAGATATCTTTTCGAGTTAGTGTTTTCATTTCATTTGGGTTTATTCCCAGAAGTGGAATTGTTGAATAATAGAGTAGTTCCACTTTTAATTTTTTGAGAATCCTCCATACTGTTTTCCATAGGGGTTGTACCGATTTACAATCCTTCCAACAATACACAAGGGTTCCCTTTTCTCTGCATCCACACCAGGATTCATCATCTCTTATCATTTTGATGATGGCCAGTCTAACAAGGAGTGTGGTGATATCTCATTGTGGTTTTAATTTGCATTTCCCTAATGACTAGTGATGTTGAGCATCTTTTCAGGTACCTGTTAGCCTTTTATGTATCTTCTTTGGAGAAATGGCTATTCAGGACCTTTGCCCATTTTTAAATTGGGTTATTTGGCTTATAGCTATTGAGTTGTATGAGTTCTTTACATATTTTGATATTAATGCATTATCAGAAATGTGGTTTGCAAATATTTTTTCCATTCTTTAGGTGGTCTTTTCACTTTGTTGATGGTTACTTTTACTATGTAAGTGCCTTTTAGTTTGATGTAGTCCCACTTGTTTATTTTTTATTTTGTTGCTCATACTCTAGATGTCATATCCAAAAATTCATTACTAAGACCCACATCAAGGAACTCTGTTCCTATATTTTCTTCTAGGAGTTTCATACTTTCAGGTCTTAAATTTAAGTCTTTAATCCATTTGGGTTAATTTTTGTAAGTGGCATAAAATATGGGTCCAGTTTTATTCTTTTACAGGTGAATATCCAATTATCCCAGCACCATTTACTGAAAAGACTATCTTTTCTCCATTAAGTATTCTTGGCTCCCTGGTTAAATATTAACTGACCAAATGTGCTTGGGTTTATTTCTTGGCTCTCAATTCTGTTCCATTGGTTTATTTGTCTGCTTTTATGCCAGTCCCATGCTGTTTTAATGACTATAGATTTATAGTATAGCCTGAAATAAGGAGGTTTGATGCCTCCTGCTTTGTTCAATAGCATTAAAAACAACAAAATACTTAGGAATATATTTAGCTAGGGAGATAAAAAATATATTCTGAAAACTACAAGACATTGATGAAAGAAATCAAAGACACAAATAAATGGAAAGATATCCTGTGTTCATGGATTGGAAGAATTAATATTGTTAAAATGTCAATACTACCCAAAGCCATCTATATTCAATGCAATCCCTATCAAGATTCCAAAAGCATTTTTTAAAGAAGTAGGAAGAACACACCTAAAATTTATGTGGAACTACAAAAGACCCTGAATAGCCAAAGAAATCCTGAGGAAAAAATGAAAAAAGCAGGAGGCATTACATTTAATTTTGAGGAGAGCCATTGTCACAGATACAAATTAGATGTTAAAAATTTAGATTTTGCTTTGTGACAAAATACTGATTTTTTTGTTCCTCTTAATTTTGATAATATTAGATAATGGAAACCTTTTTTTATTGAGAATATTACAACATATTTTTTTTTCATTTGAGAGTCACTGTAATAAAAATATCATGTCATAAAATTACAATTAGAAAGACTACTCAGACACAAAATTAAAGAGGGTTTATATTGAATCTTTAAAGACTCCTCAAATCTTACTTGATAGGTTTATTTATAACAATGCTTCCTAGAGATTCATGCCTTATTTTAAAAAGTTTTACTTGTATTATGATCTTTTGACCAACTGTGATGTAGGTAATATTACATATAATGAAATTCTACTTTGCAACTTGCTGCATTTTTCTTTTCTACCACTTCTGAAATGACTTGCCTAATTACAGTTTCTATATATCTTCAACTTATTGATATACTTTAGATAGTGGAATTGATTTTCATCAGCTAATCTTTTCCCTCTTACATTATTTATTAGTTCACAAATTCAGTTGAGAGAAGATATTTTCACTTGACTTGTACCTAGACTAACCTCATTTTCATGACATTGTACAGTATAATTTTGCTATTTATTTAATGACTAAAATATTGAGCATGAAGATTACTCATAATGAAAATGATGAATAAATAAAAACCCTATTTGATGTTACACGATATTAGAACTCTGGGTGCACCTCATTATAAGAAATAAAATTTATCAATAGTCCAGCCGAAAAATTTGATTAATTTTCAAAGTAAGAAATATAAAGTTAATTCCTGCTAGCACAGAAAATGTGAATAAATGTTTTCAAAAACTTTTCTAATAAAAGAAGTATTTCTACAGATGATATGATTAGGAAGAAATGAAGTAAATGACAACTAGCTTTATGGCTCAAGAGAAAAATAATTGTTAGTTAGAAAAAAAACACCTCATATGCGGTCATTTTATGCTAAAATAGGTTAAGTCTGTACTTACATAACTCTGCTAACATTTTTGCATTAAACAAGAAATATACAGATTCTTATGTAGTTAACTCTTTTCGGCCTATTGTAATGGAAAGGGCTTTGCACTTCAATTTGAGAGATATAATTCAAGTCTTTAGTCAACTATCAATTATGTACATGGTAGTGGTCATGAAATAGGTCCTAGGCCATGGTTTTTCATCCACGGTAAATTGGGGTAGCTAATTTCTTTTTTTTTTTTTTTTTTTTTTTTTTTTTTTTTTTTTTTTTTTTTTTTTTTTTTTTTAAAATTATTTATTTATTTATTTATTTATTTTTGGCTGTATTGGGTCTTCGTTTCTGTGCGAGGGCTTCCTCTAGCTGTGGCAAGCGGAGACCACTCTTCATCGCGGTGCGCGGGCCTCTCACTATCGTGGCCTCTCTTGTTGCGGAGCACAGGCTCCAGACGCGCAGGCTCAGTAGTTGTGGCTCACGGGCCTAGTTGCTCCACGGCATGTGGGATCTTCCCAGACCAGGGCTCGAACCCGTGTCCCCTGCATTGGCAGGCGGATTCTTAACCACTGCACCACCAGGGAAGCCCCGCTAATTTCTTTTTAAAAATTGTGTCCCAGTCCATAATTGCCTATTTTATACATACATTTTGGATATACTGTCTACTTTCTGGTGTCTCAAGTTTCTTGCAAATAATTGTAGAGAGTAAAACGAGAAGTCATAAACAACCTTGAAAACAAAGCACAATAAAATAATAGTCTAGAAAATAACTGGTTTAAATTGCAAACAAATACATCCTTCATCTTTCACTTAAAATTTTCAGCTAATGATTATTTATATCTTTAAAATGTAAATAATATCTGCTAGTAGTTTGGAGACTTTATTATTACAACAACAGATAATAATCCTCTTTGTAGGTATAACACAATTTGAATGTAAAGTAAGAATGTTAAGGCTTGATTTGCCCCCAAAGAGTCAGGTCTATAGTATGAACATGTTTGATCGTAGGAAGGCCATGTGTCCTAAGCAGGACCATCATGGATGACATGATTTAGAATCATTCCTCATTGACAAACTACTTATTAAGAACTAATACATAGTAGCCACTATGGAGAAATGTCCAAAGACTTCTGAGATTTTGCAATTGCTTGGTGTCATAGTTTATTTGGGTGTCCTCAAAAGCAGAGCCAGAGGCAAGGACTTGGGTGTGGGCTGATTATTTATGAGAGGAACCAAGGAAGTTGGAAAGAGGAAATAGGGAGACTGTGACAAGGAAGGAAGAAAACCAATATAATGGTGTATTATTATGGTCACTGCTGTAGGCCACAGGGGCTCAATTCTGCTGGAAGCTCCTGAGAAACAGAGAAGATAGCTATTTGAAAGGTAGCTACTTAAAAGACAGGAGGTCAGATTACTTAGTCAAAGGTCCACAAATTCCCATCTCTCAGATTATTGAGATCTCATAATATAAACAATTTTTCCACCTTGATTCTTCCTTATCTAAAATATGTATCTTGGCGATCACTACATATTTCTACCTAGCAATTCTGTTTCATTCATTTTTATATTACATATGTTCCAGACTGTAACTGAACACAGGTTTGGCTGCTCGCCACTCAACGGCCAATAAATTGAAGGGCAAACTTCAGTACAGAAGAAAGGTACTTTATTCAGAAAAGCCAGCAATCTGGGGAGAAGGTAAACTTGTGTCCAGAGACCAACTCCGAAGACTCTGCTCAGCCATGACAATTTTTAAAGGGAAGAAGGGGAAACATTCTCAGTTAATCATGAAGGCAGGAGGTCAGATTCTCCGTCATTTTTCCATTGCATGCAGGCCTGCAGACTTCTCCCAGTCTTCCTTGAGACACTGTCTTGCTGCATGGTCCTCCTGCAATTGGATGTTCTCTTGCCTGCATGGTTTGCCTGTGCCTGTGGGGTCCACCTGCAAATTTACTAAGGGAAAGCTAGGGGTAGAGAGTCAGTCATTCTTTAACTACCGAATTCTTCATTCTTATTCCTTCTAATCCAGGAAAGGAATGAACAGGTTAAATAAGGTGTCGTGTATATTTAGAAAAGCAGAAATCAGGAGCTAAGTTAAATGTTGCCTAATGAGCTCATCTTTATGGTTAAGGTCTAAGGAAAAAAGGGATGAACAAATAGAAAAGGGGCAAAAGAGCTGCTTACAAGATTTTTTTTTTTTTTTTTAATCTTTCCTCATTAGACTCTGAACTTCTTTAGACCAGGGACTGAGTCTTCCGTTTTGTTTTGTTTTTTTCCTAAAGAATCAATTTTATTTATTTATTTATTTTTGGTTACGTTGGGTCTTCGCTTCTGCACAGAGGCTTTCTGTAGTTGTGGTGAGCGGGGGCCACTCCTCGTTGTGGTGCAGAGGGTTCTCATTGCGGTGGTCTCTCCCGTTGCAGAGCATGGGCTCCAGGCAGGCGGGCTTCAGTATTTGTGGCACACAGACTCACTAGTGGTTCATGGGCTCTAGAGCGCAGGCTCAGTAGTTGTGGCACACGGGCTTAGTTGCTCCGTGGCATGTGGGATGCTCCCGGTCCAGGGATCGAACCTGCGTCCCCTGCATTGGCAGGTGGATTCTTAACCACTGCACCACTAGAGAAGTCCCTGCTTACAAGATTATATTTAACCAATTCACTGATGATGGACCTTTGGGTTGTTTCTGAAATCTTATGTTAACAAGTGATATCACAGTAAATAGTGTTTATCATATGTCATTTTGAATTTTATATGGATTATATTTGGGATATTTTTAGTGGAATTGTTAGGTGAAAAGATAAACCTGTATACAATTTTCCAAGAAAATTCCATAGGCCTCTTCACAAGGATTTCGCCATTTTGCATCATCACTAGCAATGTACAAAAGTGTCTGTTTCACTATAGTTCCAACCACAGAATATGTTGTTAAGCTTCTGAATTCTTTGCCATTTGGATAGGTAAGAAATGATACCTCAATGTTGTTTAAATTTGTGTTTTTCTTATTATTTATGAACTAGAAAAATACCCATGGGTATATTAACATTTTCTCAATGAAATATTTATTCATTTTGCCCTATTTTTCAGACGGTTTTTGTTCTTTTATTTTTTTACTTTTTGGAATACCTTCATGTAATAGGAATAGTAGACGTTTTCTAAGATATGATGCGTATTTTACCCAGGTGGTGCTTTTTCTTTTGAATTTATATATTGAATGTGTGAGTGTATATTCCTGTATTTACCATACACAAAGATATTTTATTCTTTCTCTTAACATTATGTAATCCAATTGATCAATTATTTCTTTTACTGCTTATGAATTCTAAGTCATAATTAGGAAAGTTTTACCCACTCTGAAGTTGTTAAAGAAATCCAGGAATTTATTCATGCTTTATTTGTTTTAAAACCCTGAAAGATGTCACTATTTTTAATTTTAGAATTCTGATCCAACTGGATTAATCCTGTAGTGTGGTGGTAGGGGAACATATCCATTTTAATCTTTGTTCGTTATGTCTGTTCAGGGCCACAATGCCATTTATTTAAAATGTTACCTTTTCTGAATTATTTTAAAACATCAATTTTATTGCGTACTAAATTTCATCACTTTTTATGAATCTTTTTTATTGTTGATTTCACTGATTGGTTTGCCAATTTCTGTACCAATATATACTTTTAATTAGACTTTACAGTATGTTTTATAAGTTGATATCATCCCCACCGCCACATGTTCTTTTTAATTCTTAATTGAAGTATAGTTGACTTACAATGTTATATTAGTTTTAGGTGTACAACATAGTGATTCACAATTTTTATAGTTTATACTCCATTTAAAGTTATAAAATAATAGCTGTAGTCCCCATGCTGTAAAAGAAATCTTTGCAGCTTATTTATTTTATGCATAGGAGTTTGTACTTCTTAATCTCCAACTCCTATCGTGCCACTCCCCCTCTTTCCTCTCCCACTGGTAACCACTAATTTCTTCTCTATAGCTGTGAGTCCATTTCTTTTTTGTTATATTCACTAGTTTATTTTGTTTTTTAGCTTCCACATATAAGTGATAACATACAGTATTTTTCTTTCTCTGTCTGACTTATTTCACTTAGCATAAAACTCTCTAAATCCATTTATGTTGTTGAAAATGGCAAATTTTCATTCTTTTTCATGGCTGAGTAGTATTCCATCGTGTGTGTGTGTGTGTGTGTGTGTGTGTGTGTGTGTGTGTGTGTGTGTATATATATTCCATCTTTTTTTATCCATTCATCTGTTGATGGACATTTAAGTTGCCTATGTATCTTGGCAATTGTAAATAATGCTGCTATGAACATTGGGATGCCTGTAACTTTTCAAATCAGTGTTGTCTTTTTTTCCAGATATATACCCAGGAATGGAATTGCTGGGTCAAATGGTAGTTCTAGTTTTCGTTTTTTGAGAAACCTCCATAACGTTTTCCACAATGGCTGACCAATTTACATTCCCACCAACAGTGTACAAGGGTTCCCATTTCTCCATCCCTCACCAACATTTGTTATTTGTGTTCTTTTTGATGATAGCCATTTTGGCAGGTGTGAGGTGATATCTCATTGTGGTTTTAATTTGCCTTTCTCTGATAATTAACATGTTGAGCATCTTTTCATGTGCCTGTTGGCCATCTGTATGTCTTCTTTATAGTCCATTTACATTTAAAGTAATTATTGGTAGTTATGTTCTTATTGCCATTTTGTTAATTGTTTTTGCTTTGTTACTGTAGGTTTTTTGTTGTTGTTGTTCCTTTCTTCTTCTTTTGCTCCCTTCCCTTGTAATTGAAGACTATGTTTAGTGTTTTGTTTGAATTCCTTTCCCTTTTTGTGTGTGTATGAATTATAGATTTTTGGTTTGTAGTTACCATGAGGTTTGTTAAAAGAAATCTATATCTATATGTCTATAGCTATATCATCTATCTATATCTATATATATACATACATACCTGATTATTTTAAGTTGCTGATATCTTAATTTCAAATGCATTTTAACAACTCTGAATTTTTACTCCCCTCTCCTGACAATTACTCTTTTTGACATTGTATTTTTCATCTTTTTGTTTTATATATCTCTTAACTACTTATTGTGGATATAGATGATTTTATTACTTTTGTTATTTAATCGTCCTTCTAGCTTTGTATGTAGTTGATTTATTACCTTTACTGTATATTTTCCTTTACCACTGAAATTTTTCCTCACTTAACTTTCATGTTTCTCATTATGGCCTCTTCTTTTTGGTTTAGAGAATTCCCTTTAACATTTCTTGTAAAACTCTTTTGGTGGTGCTGAACTCTAACTTTTGCTCGTCTATAAAACTTTTGATCTTTCCATCAAATTTGAATGAAAGTCTTGCCAGGTAGATTATTTTTGGTAGTAAGTTTTGCCCTTTCATCACTTTAAATATATCACGCCACTCCCTTCTGGCCTGCAGAAGTTTCTGTGGAAAAGTCAGCTGATAGCCTTATGAGAGTTCTCTTGTATATAACTTGTTGCTTTTCTCTTGCTGCTTTTAATATTCTCTGTTTATCTTTAACTTTTGACCTTTTAATTACAATTAAATGATCCTCTTTGGTTTGATCCTGTTTGGGACTCTCTGTGCTTCCTATAGATTGTTACCTGTTTCCTTTCCCAGGTTAGGGAAGTTTTCAGCTATTATGTCTTAAAATATGTTCTCTGCCCCTTTCTCTCTCTTCTTCTTCTTCTTATGGGATCCCTGCAATGCAAATGTTAGTATACTTGATGTTGTCCCAGAAGTCTCTTAAACTGTCTTCATTTCTTTTTATGATTTTTTCTGTTCAGCTTTAGTGATTTCCATCACTCTGTCTTCCAGCTCACTGATCTCTTCCTCTGTATCATCTAATTTTGATTCCTTCTAGTTTATTTTAAAATTTTCAGTTATTGTTTTCATCAGGTCTGTTTGGTTGTTCTCTATATCTTCTAACTCTTTGTCAAACTTCTCACTGTGTTCATCCATTCTTCTCCTGAGTTCTTTGATCATCTTTAAGATCATTACTGTGAACTCTTTATTGGGTAGATTGCCTATTTCTAGTTCACTTAGTTCTTCTTCTGGGGTTTTATCTTGATCCATATTTGGAACATGTTCTTCTGTTGCCTCATTTTGCCTAATTTTCTGTTTTTATTTCCATCTATCTGGTGGGTTGGTTGTTTTCTGATCTTGGAGAAGTGGCCTTTGTAGGAGACATCCTATGTCCTATATTTTCCAGTAGCACACTTCTCTCTGGTTACCAGAGCTATATGCTTTAGCAGTATCCCTTATGTGAGCTGTGTGGGTCCTTCTATTGTGGCAGGCTGACTGCTGTGGGTGGTTTGATAGGTGTGGCTGGCTCCTGGTCCAGTAGGTTTTCAGGTCCTGCCTTGTGTGGAGGCTTCCAGCTGCTGGTTGGTAGGCTGTATCATGAGGCAGCTAGCTGCAGAACCCTGGGGGTACCAGGGCTGATGCTGGCTCACTGGTGGGTGGAGGTGAGTCTCAGGATCTCTGGCTGCTGGGACCTGGAGTTTCTGGAGCTGTGCAGGGCCACTCAGGGAGAGCACCTGGATCATGATGAGACAGAGAGAGAAGGGAGAAATGTGGGCAAGCACCTTTATTTTGGTTTCTGTGGGAAGGAAAGGAACAAGGCAGGGTAAGAAGGATTGGCTAATCTGAATAATTTCAGTGTGCTCTGGGGCTTAAGGGCTCTTCCTGCTTGCCTGGTACCTGACCCTGGGACAATTAAGATAGGTGTATAGTGACCCAGATGTGTGAGAACACCAGAAGGGAGGTGGCTGAGGCTGTGGACTTAATTAGCTTCTCAAGAAAGGCAAATAACTTTAGCCAGGACTAAAGATAGCATTTTAGCTAGCCAGGGACTCAAGATAGCATTTTTAAAAACTATATTACAGTCTACCCCTTGATGTCTTGACATCACTTTTAAGCTTGATTATTTGGGGTATTTGAGTGGCCTGAATAGTAAAGGAGACTTTTAGACAGTAGGACATTTGTTGTCTAAACAGCATAAACATTTTATTATGAGAGTAAAAAAGAGAAACACAAGTAGAATTATGAGTCCTTATAGGCTGGCCCATAAGTAAGTTTCTCATTTATATGACATTAGCCATGAAAACAGATCTGAAATTTCCAGGATCTCTAATAATACAGAGTTATAAAATGTGTTAAAAGTATGATACCTCTCTCTCTCTCTCTATTTCTCCATCCGTCCATCCATCCATCCATCCATCTGTCTACTCACCTGCCTACCTATCTACCTATCTACCTTGCTGACAGTAAAATCTTGATATATTCTTGAGTCAAGGTGGCAGGTCTTTTAGTTATGTTGTTGGAGGATATAAACTAATGGTTTAGTAAGGTATACGTAAAGTTTAGTGGTATTTGTGTATAATCAAAGGGAGGGGGTTGTTGTTATGTCCATGGTTGAGACATGGGCAGGAGACTGGGGTGGAAAGCTGAAAGGGGGTTGAGTAGGAGAAAGCACTGGGGGATGGTTCTCTTCCTAGGGGCTCAATGGGGTGACTATGAGGCAGGTGTCTCCTGGGGAAAGCAACAGTCTCCACTCTTTTTTAGAATGGAACAAATAGGAGTAACCTCTACCAGATATCCCTTTAGGCATGGGGGTATAGGGGTGTACATTTTGGCAAGAGCAAGGAGTGTAATGTGATCATTGGCTAAGCAGACAGCAAGCTCAAGGAAAATGATAGAATCCATAAAATCAAAGGAAAAGTAACAATAACCGTCCTGTGTCCAATTTGTCAGCACTTTAGGGGAGGCAGCCTGTGGGTGTGGCTGGGAGAAAGTTTTAGTGTCTGGGGTGAAATTGTCTTTGACACAGAGGGTGAAGTCATTTCCACTGGTAGATCTCAAAGTCTTGGGCTGGGCGATGTCATCTGGAATATGGGACTGAGGTGTCCTTTCCAAGTGAGTACCCACTCCAATTGATGTGGTTCTTGTTTATATGGCTCTGTGGTATCATGAGGCTGAGGTCAGAGCTCCAGCATTAGCTTGTAGGCAGGCCCAATAATTTAGCCACATACTAAGGGCGCTTTGCCTCATTTGTTGGTTTGTTTGGTGATGGCAACCAGAGAGTTCTTTGGATTATAAGGCTTCTATTAGCCAAACTTGGTGGCATAAGAGTCTCAACATTTGCCATGTTTGGTTGAAACAATAGCTTACTTGGAGGATTTGGACCTCTTGATTGCAAGCCAGTGAAACCACCGAGACCAAAAGTAACAAAAACAAGAGACAGTAGAATGGTGTGCAACTGTACTTGGCAGGCTTTTGCTGTTTGCTGTTAATTTTCCACCTGCATGTATTATTACCAAGAAGACATGGTCTGATTTCATCATCATGGATATAGTTTTGATTTCAGTATCTCTGAATATGATTTTTATTTACTAAGTAGAGTTTTCTCTCTCCCTTTTTGGTAGCCCACACTGTCTGTGGGAATGTCCCCATAGTACAATTTTAATTTTCTGGAGGGGATTAGAGGGAGAATCTATTTTAGTTATTCACCTCTTATAACTTGAATATTCAGGAAGATTTTTTGGATGGTGAAATTTTAGGGTCCCATATCAGATAGGCAGCTACAAGGCTGTGGGACAATCTATGGTTAAGGGGTCCCAGGAGAGTTTGCACCTTGATCTGGCCTCCAGGCCTTATAGGTTAAGGGTAAGAGGGGAATTTATAAAAATAGGGAGAGACATTATTAAAGGGCCTCATATATAACGAGTCTTCACATACATGTAGGGGAGGCATCTTCCTCTTAAACATGGGTAGGAAAGGGCTGTGGGAACGTTTTTTAAAGTTGGTGTGATGTGTGAATCCATCAAGGGGCCTGGAATTAAGAGAGATTAAGGCCTGGATCAAGGTAGAGATCCACTGAGGAGTTCATTTGATGGGAGTTTATAAAGGAGATATTTGAGCATATTCTTATTTCTGACCCAAGAGAGTCCTAAATTCTTTACCCTGAAGCAAATAGCTCTTAGATAATGGACCAACAGTGTAGAATAAATATGAAGATCATCCATCTGTTGGCCAGAGCATTGAAAGCTAAATTGACGGCCTGAAGTTTGGGCAATTGTGTTGACCTTTGTGTCTCACCCTTTACTAGGGTCATCCTGGCTAAGGGGGTAGAAAGTAGCACCAGTCCATTAAGCTCCAGCATTAAGGATGGTGTCAATGCCATCAGTACAGACTATGAAATCCCATTTGTTTACTCGTCTAATCACAAGGGGCTCTTAGATAGCCAAAGGCTCTGGGAGGGTGTAATCTCCTCTAGCACCATGGCATCTGGCATCTGGCAAAAAACTGAGGACACAGAGTCCACCTTCTCCTATAGGTGGAATATACCAGAGGACCTAGGTTTATCTCCATTCTATATTAATTGGGCTTCAGTGGTCACACTGAGCTGTGGGGTGTTGTTTCCATGATCCAAGGTATAATGAGCGTCTGGGTATAGAGAGTCACGGGCCCAAGGTCAATGAGAGCCTGTTTCCAAGAAAGCCTAGAATGCAGCCAGCAAGATTTTTGTTGTTGTTGTTTTGTTTTGTTCTTAATGGTGTATAGCATAAGGCTGAGAGAAGCAGAATCTTGCATCTGAAGCCCTTTGGCAATTTATGGCCATCATGGATGTGTCCAGTGTCTCCAGGATGCATGAGAGGAGGTTGTGAAAACCTCTACAGTGAAGAAGTCTCTGAGAACAATAACAGGAGTGTCTCTTGATTTTAATTTTTACACATTTCAACAGCCTTTTGTTGGGGGGCCCTCATTTAAGGTAGACTGATTTGTAAGTAACAGCATTACTGAGATTAAGTAAAATTTGTAAATGAGGAATATGTTGCCACCAGAACCCAAAAAGGACTACACCGTATTGGATTTTTATGTCCTTAATGAGTATGTCAAACAAATCTCCTTGGAGGAGGGTAGCGGGGGGGTGGTCATCAGTTTAATGCAGTACCTGTACTTTTGGAGAAAGGTGGATACAAATAATATCTTGTCTTCAGAGATAGTGCATAATGGCAATGCTGTTGAGGTATCCTATAGATAGCCTGGAAAAGATGTACTCTGTCCTTTGGAGGTGAAGATAAACTGCAACTGAGAAGCTATTGAAAGAGGCACTGGAAAGAACATATTAGCCAAATGTACAATAGTGAAACATTTGCCAGTTATCATCTGGATAGAGTAGGTAATTTTAATAATATTTGGTATTGGGCGTAGAGGATTTAATGAATAGGACCACATCATTTAGTAGTCCACCATGAGGCGCCTTGTATTCTTTCCACGTTTAAGAACAGGCAAAATTGGGTTGTCAAATGGGGAAGCAGTGGGGATAATCACCTCCTTATTAATTAGATGTGACATAATAAGTTTCAATACTTGAAGCCATATTTTAACTTATTTAACTTAAAGTGGGACATATTAACGATTTTAACTAGAGATCCATGGGGCTCCATTTTATCAAGCCACTTTGTGAATGTCAAAGACTTAAATTAATTTGAATTTACTACTCATTGTGCTTGAGTGTCTATGCCAACTATGGGTTATTTCAGGGCAATGGGTACTATGACTATGGTGATACATCCCTATTTTTCTCGATTTTATATTGAGCTACTTTCCTAAGATTATAAGCAGTACAATGTTTAAATTTAATGGGATACACAGGTATAACTGTAATTTGAGCCCCAGTATTTATTAAGTCCACGAAGCTTCATCAATTGGTGCATTTTAGAAGATGTCAAAGTTAATTTAGAACTTATGTTGCAGAGGCACAAGAGCCAAACAGCATTTGTACCCCTTTTATTTATTTTTTGTTATATAAATTCTTTTAGAAAATTTTGAATTTCCAATTGGGTCAAATTATAGACCTTTGTTTTTACTTAGTTATATATATAATATACAATATATGATTATATATCATATATAATATTGTTATATATGTTACATATGTTATATATTATTTATATATTTACTTTTATTTTCTCCCCTTGAATCTAGGTATTTTTTAAAATTCATCCTTCCTTCCTTCCTTCCTTTCTTTCTCTCTCTCTCTCCCCCTCCCTCCCTCCATCTTCCTTCCTTCCTTCCTTCCCTCCTTCCTGTCTTCTTCCCTCCTTCCCTCCCTCCCTCCCCCTCCTCCCCTCCCCTCCCATCCCTTCTCACCACCTGAAGCCATGGTTTTTAGTTTCTGTTTTTGTCTGACAGTTCACAGTGCAGTCCTAGGTGGCTACAGGAAAAGATGGTGGTAGGCAGTGGGAACGGGGCCAGTGGCCTGTCTTATAGGTCATAGGTTCTCCTTCCAAGACTTCTCAGTCCACCCCCAGGGACTGTGATTTGCATTCAGACAGCTATAGCAGTCTTTCTTGGGACAGCACAATTAACTCCCTTGTCTCACATATCAGTACCATTCTCACTGTCTCTTTGAACAAACATTTTTAAAATGGCTTTTATTTCTAGGTGGGTAAAATTTCTAGTTTTTCTTTTAGTCTCCTGTCTGCTCCTGACTGTTTTTATGCTTTGAGGGTTTGATAGATAAATTTTTTGTGTTCCATCATGGGCCTGTACATAGGCATCTGCCTCTTGTTCCAGGGCATCCCAGTTGACCTGGAGGAGCTGAGGTTGGCACCCAACCCAGGAGAGTAGTGGTGGCTCTGTTTCTTGAGAGGACTGGTAGGCCTTTTGATCTCAAAAACAAGCTCTTAGCCTGACAGTTGAATTGGCTTGGAGTTTTACATTTATCTGGGAGCTTGGAGATCTCTCCTGGTATCTTAGTGGGGGATGGGGATGAAATGTTCTTTTCCTTTTTCCTGCTTCTTACGATTTTAAACCATTGGTCTCCATGGTGTGTACCCCAGTAGTCTACCAGGTCTGGGGATAGAGAATGACAGACATAAGATAAGCAACAACACAGGAGACACTAGCCCGGAAAACACGGTTTTTATTCCCAAGGTGCCATAAATCCTGGGGAGGCAGTGCCCACACACAAGCGCCATGTACCATCAGGGGCTTGTAGATGATCTGCAGGCAGTCTACCCCTTCTCCACTCTCAGGCAATGAGAAAATAGATTTTGACTCATCTAGTGGCTTTTATATAAAACTTTGTATTCATTTTGTATTGCTTCTACAATAGAAGCATTAGAATCTACTCAAACCTGTAATCAATTTATCATTGTAGTATAAATTATATAAATGTATAAAATACCAGATGCTATGGGTGAGACATTCAGATTATATTTGCAAATGTTTTTAGATAAAAATATTTGAAGAACTGTGTAATAACTAATGAAACATTTAGTTTCATATAGTGAAATGATAGGAAGTAATTATATTAAGAAACATCTGTGAAGTTTTATGGGTAATTTACTAATACCATAAACGTTTGAAAACATACACAACTCTTTATTTCTTTCATTTTGATTCTTCTCCCCATATATATCTTTATTTCAATCTATATTTAAAATTACTTCCTGTGTTTTTTACTGTCATTTTCTTGTCTTTCTCTTTCTTTCCCTTATTTGTCATTGTCTATTTCTACCTTCTATTTCTTTTTTTAATAGTCTACCTCTTTTATTTTATCCTTTCACCATAATTCATATTATTTTCTTTAATTAGCTGCTCATACTATAAGGTTAAAAATCTACTTTAAAATATGCTTTATTCAAGATAAACATGAATTTTCTCTATTCAGTATCTTCCTCATTTGTTCATGAGCATACGCTAAAATGTTTAAAAGTTTCTTATTTTGTGTGTTCTTTGATAGATATATTTTCCTTGTGGGTCATTATCCCTCAATAGAACAATCTGTTGACTTAGTTCTTGTGCAAGTAATCTCTCCATTTCATTATAAATGCATAAAATCTGTGGCCTCATCAATAACCAAATTACAGAGGACATATGACACTAATATATCCTCTCAGATTTACAAGCATGAGTGAAATAACAACTTTTTGGTAATCATGAGAATACACAGTATTCAAATTTGTTTCAGATTTGTAACGAATGTCATCTTGACCTTTCTGCTTTTGCGACAGTGTCAGCTATTAACTTTCTTTTTAATCACCTAATTTTTAAAATTGAATTTGCAAAGCTTGAAGCATGAAAGAAGGATTATAACAAATACATACATATATATGTATATATATATGTATATTTGTGTGTGTGTGTGTATATATATATATATATATATATATATATATATATGTTTTAACTCATGGCCTGAACTTGCTATTTGATTTGATTTTTTAAGGAATCATGTAATACTTTTCATTGAAACTGAAAGACAAAAAAAGCTTTAACTTAGCCACTGAGTTGTTTGAAATTTGAAGAATGAGGAAGAGGATATTCATTTACAGTCTTTCTTGTATGTTCTACTTTGCACAAATTCATAATGTTATGTTTATATTGTTGCAAATTTTATTGTTTATTATTAGGGTGAATACCCTTACAAAATCAAGTCATATGTATCTGTGGAAGGCCTGTAGCACAGCTCTAACACATAATATTCTTTCTGAGTGAATAAATAAATGCATGAATAGATTAATAAATATGGACGTACATTGTTGGCCCTGATATACAATCATAACTACACTCCATTACAGTTTCAAGACATGTGGCATTGAGTAAGTTACGTCAATTTCTAATAATCAGTTTCTTCTGCTAAATGAGGTTGAAAATAGTACTTAGTTTAGAGTTATTTTGAGGATTATTCAGGAAAATTTTATATTAAAATTATTATCAAAATATCTGGCATACAGTGCATTTCAGTAAATATTAGCTCGTATTTGAAAGCAGTTATAGAAATAATATAAATCATTCTCCCTTTTTAACATTGGTCATTACAATAAAATAAATAATTCTTTCCTTCAAATAACTTAGGACATCAAATAAGTGGAAAATCTAGGATTCAAATCCACATCTACTTGATCCCAGAGCTAATGGTCTTTAACAACCATAAAAAATATATCAGAATAAAATATAATGAATAGACCATGGAAAGCAAATAGAAAAAGAGAAAGACTTTGACAGAGACAATTAGCTATGCAATTCTGTTTTTTTGGAAATATCCTATTGCTAATCATTAATCAACAATATTAGTGATAACAATGCAGCCTGGAAAAATGTACTGATGTATTGATATACTCTAGGACCTAGAGTCTAGGTGGCTTTAAAATAACCGCCTAAGAATACCAGATATTATAAATTAGCATATATTGGGGTAGCAAACCACCCACAAAGCAATCACTTCTCCTCATGAGCTATCCAAAGATGGTAAAGTTCCAAACATTGATACAAAGGGGAAACAATTTATCCTTTGTCATGAAGTCCTACTGTAGTGAACTATGGGAAAGTTAACCGTACTGGGTGAACCTACTTTTCCTAAGTTTATCAGATTTAAATAGCTTCAGAGCAAGCAAGTTTTTTGTGTACTCTGTCTTTTAATCTTTTCCCCTTTTTTATTACAAAGGTGTCTGGGATCTAAAAAAGCTACTAATCTTAGAGAGAATAGAAACAGTGGAAAGTGGGTTCATCTTATGCAGGTTCTTATCCAATTTGACCTAGGACCTAGGACCCAACCCCTTCTTCCATTACCACATTGGCCCTAGGAATTGCTGCAATTTTCTATTTCCATAATTTTTCTCCATTTGGTAATTAAAATTCTTTTTGAAAGCTCCCAGTACGTAATATATTTATTGTCTCTCTCACACACACACACACACGCATACACATGCATACTAACACACATACATATGGAGAGAAAGATTTCTACATCTACCTATCTGTGTGCTTTTGTGTGTGTGTTTATGCATAAAACCATTAATTCATACTGATCTCCAATTCTAATCCAACACTATAGGGTTCATTCTAGTCTTTTTTTCTTTCTCTATTTGTAGCTCCTTTCTCTGCGAGTAAGAAATCACATCTTCTTTTGAATATTATATTTACTTATGTGCTCAGTCCTAGAATACACATAAAGTAATTTCAGAATTGCTAACCTATACCTTCATGAAAAACAAATTTGCTAACTAGAGTACAATATGTGTGTATAGCCTTTTGTTTTGTCTTTCCTCTTAGGTAAAGATGGCCAAATCACTGTCTTCCAACTTTCCTGAGGTTAATTCTTTTCTTTTCCACCTCATTCAGTTTTTATGTTATTATTTATAATACAATTATTCATTTTTTCCTGTTTTTATTGTAGTTGGATTTCCCTCCACATCCTATTTGAACCAGGTCTAGAATTTTTCCTTATCTATCACTTGGTTAGATAGAAACACCCCTCCCCACTCAAGGCCATAGATATGAACTGAGGGAGATAATTTGATGCAACAGTCATAGGAATCTAGGCCATCTGTTCTTGTAACTCATTTCTGTCCTCTAAACCTGTTTGAGCTCTCTCCTGAATGCACCATTTCAATTGTATGATAAATTGCCACTATGCATATTGGACCTTAAGACTTGGCAGATCGGATAATCAGTTGTGTATGCTAGGATGCTCTGGTAATATAGCCACTTGATGTCCTATGATCAGGCATGTAGTTTCTACTAGGGCACAGTAGTATACCAATGTACAAACTACCCATTGTACAAAAGCTGCCTTTTGTACAATGGGTAGTTTTCTGCTATAGAAAGCATGGACTTACTAAGGTGCCCTAGGAGTCTGCACTGTGCTTCCTCTATCTGGATTTGTCAAGAACTCTAAAGGGTGACTCAACCTACGGTCAATACTATAAGCACCGTGATACGTAATAGGCTATATGGGACAAGAGGCAGAACCACTTGTACTACAGTTTGAATCTAATACAGAGTATTCTCTTATTCTGAACCCCAATCAAAACTATCATCAGAATTATATAATAAATTGGTAAAACTGTAATTTTCAAATGTGATATGTGATGTGTCTAAACTTTAAATAAGCCTACCAAGAGCTGCCACATTTTCTTAGTGACAAGAAATGAAAGGTGCAATAATTTGTCTTTTACCATGGTAGGAATGGCTTAGTATGACGGATTTTTACATGCCATCAGTAATTGGATTCTTGTTGTTTTCTGGTCAAGGATGGTTTACATCTACAAGTCAGTAAAATGTGATATATCATGTTAACAAAATGAAGAATAAAAATTATACCATCACTTCAATCAATGCAGAAAAAGCATTTGACAAAATTCAACATCCTTTCATGATGAAAACTCAATAGGTAAGGTATAGATGGAATGTACTTCAACATAATAAAGGCCATATATGACAAGCCCACATCTAACATCATACTCAGTTGTGAAAAGCTGAAAATCTCATTTAGAGAAATTATGCAAGAAAAAGATATAAAAGTATCCAAATTGGAAAGAAAGAAGTAAAATTCTTTGCAGATGACATCATTCTACCCGTAAAAAACCCTAAAGACTCCACCAAAAGACTGTTAGAACTAATAAACAAATTCAGTAAAGTTTCAGGATATGTAATCAATCTACAAAAATCAGTTGTGTTTCTATACACTAAAAACAGATTTTTGGAAAGAGAAATTATGAAAACAATCCCGTTTACAATAGCATTAAAACAAATTAAATACTTAGGCATAAATTTAACCAAGTAGGTTAAAGATCTGAAAGCTGTAAGATGTTGATGAAAGAAATTGAAGAGGACACAAATAAGTGGAAAGATATTCTGTATTCATGGATTGGAAGAATTATAGTGTTGAAATGTCCATATTACTCAGGGTTATATACAAATTCAATGCAATCTCTATAAAAATTCCAAGGGCGTTTTTCACAGAAATAGAAAAAGAAATCTTAATGTTCATATGTACCCACAAAGACCTTGAATAGCTAAATCAATCTTGAGTAAGAAGAACAAAGCTGGAGGTAACACTTCCTGATTTCAGAAATAAAGCCATGCATATATGGTCAATTAACTTTTGACAAAGGCACAAAGAATACACATTGGGGAAAGGATAGTCTCTTCAATAAATAGAGTTGATAAAACTGAACATCCTCAAGCAAAGTATGGAATTGAACCCCTATCTTACATCATACATAAAAATCAACTCGAAAAGGAATAAAGACTTGAACATAAGACTTGAAACCATAAAATTCCTAAAAGAAAACATAGGAGACAAGCTCCTTGGCATCAGTTTTAGCTGTGATTTATTTTGATTTTGACACCAAAAGCAGCAAACAAATAAACAAAAACCCAAGTGGGGCTACATCAAACTGAAAAACTTAGGCACAACAAAGAAACCATCAACAAAATAAAGGGCAACCTATGGAATGGGAGAAAATATTTGCAAACCACATATTTAATAAGGGATTAATGTCTAAAATGTATAAGAAAATCATACTAATAGCCAAAAAAAATCCCAAACATTTTGCTTCAAAAATAGGCAGATAATCTGAATAAACATTTTGCTAAAGAAGACATACAAATGGTAAATAGGTATATCAAAAGATGCTCAACATGACTAATCATCAGAGAAATGAGAATCAAAACCACAATGAGATATCCCCTCATACTTCTTAGAATGTCTATCATCAAAAATACAAGAGGTACAAAATACTGGCCAGGATGTGGAGAAAAGGGAACTTTTGTACACTGTTGGTAGGAATATAAACTGCACAGCCACTATGGAAAACCGTATGGAAGTCCCTCAAGAAGATAAAAAATAGAACAACCATATGGTCCAGCAATCCCATTTCTGGTTTTACATATTCGAAGGAAATAAAATCAGTATTTGGAAGACTAACCTGCATTCCCATGTTTATTGCATCATTATTCACAGTAATAAGGTATGGAAGCTACCTAACTGTCCATTGATGGATGAATTGATAAAGAAAATTATATGTATAGATTCATATATATGAATTGATAAAGAAAATTATATATGTATATGTATCTGCAAAATTACATAAATTGTCAAGAATTAGGATTGGCGCTGGCAAGAAGTAAGGGTGCTTGTTAAACAAGAATTGGTTGAGGTCCAAAATGTTTATATAGTTACAAGGGGAGAACTTGAGACCATAAGGTTGCAGCTGGAAGCAGCTAGTAGGTATTGTTTTGAGAACTACTGGTGCTATCCTTGAGTCTGATACAGTTCAGAAAATTCAAGTTCTCAGTGATGCAGGAATGTGTCTGAAACCACATCCACAGTAGCCATCCAGTTCCATTTTGGATTCCTGAACCACAGGTACTCCATCTTGATTTTTAAATGCACTCCTTTCTTTAATGGTTAAAGCAGCTGTACAGTGTATGTTTAATAGGCCACAAACAGGCTATTCTAGCTAGCATAAAGTTTAAATTAAATAATATTTAAGCCAGAATTACTTCCTCGTAGTCAACATGTGAAAATTTCTTGTATCATACTGTATTGTATAACAGAAATTTGCTAAGAGAATAGATCTTAAGCATTCTCAACATAAATAAATAAATAAATAGATAAATGGTAACTATGTGAGGTGATGGATGTATTAATTAACTTGATGGCAGAAATCTTTTCACAATATATACATATATCAAATATTCACATTGTACACTTTAAATATATTACAACGTTATTTGTCAATTATACCTCAATAAAGCTGAAAAAATTTAAACAAAGAAGTAAAAATTATGTTTACAATTTTATGTTATGTGAATTTTGCTATAATAAACAAGTGGGAAAGAAGTCGAATTGGTAAAACTAGAAAGATGGGCATAAAATAATGAGTACAGAGATTCAATTGAGTTGATCAAGAAAGCCAAAAGCTGGTTCTCAGAAGTTGATTCTTGCCTAAATGTAGACAAATTTACTGATCAGAAGAAACAAATATATTTAGATCAGACATTTACCATACAAACTCCAAATTGAATATTGCTAAGGCTAGAATCTAGAGTTTGCCCATATGATTTCCAATTAACTGCTTCTCACTTAGGCAAGTTCATATAGCAATTTTTTCCCTCTGGTGAGTAGTGACAGATATTTCAAGATAGTTCATGAGTATCACTGGAACATAAGGTCCTTGAACTTTCACTGTACATTCATTTTAAAAACTCCACCAATTAAAACAATGGCAGGCATATATAAAATCTTAATACTTATTTGTTGAATCACTGAGTTATTACAAATGATCATAGAAAAGCCCACTAATTAATCAGCTAGCCATTGAGATTCTATTCCAGCTCAAGACTGAATCCTAAATAGAACTTTAAATTCAGCAAAGGGTCAAACATTTCTGATGAAAGGCTATATATCTCCCCTTGATTTGTGGATCATTTGAATCTGCAATTTTGAAAAGACTTTAGAAATAAACCACTCAAACAAATGGAGAAACAGGATTGGTGGAATAAAAACACATGAACCACATAGCTACAGGGAGTCAGATATTTAAAAAATGTATATTTATATCAAGTCTCCAGTTATAGCTTTCAATTTACAGGAAATTAGTGGGATGAAAAAACATATTAAATAACATCATACTTACGCCACCAGCAAAATACAGATTGTAGAGAACCACATGGTGAAGGACTTATCTTCAACAAAAAACTTGTAAGGAAAAAGAAGAGATGGAAAGGACACCTATAGTTTAAAAGTGATTGGCTGAATTGGTAAATTTTGAAGATGGGTGATTTATTATGGTTTATTATGCTAATGTCTCTTCTTGGGTGTATGTTTGAAATTTTTCTCAGCAAAAATTAAAGAAATGTACGTATAAAATAGGCATTTATTAAGAATCTATGCTGAAACTATTGGCAAAGCAGGTTTTGTATACTATACCATTAAACTATCTTGTAAATTAGGTATTTTTCTTCAATTTCAAATAATTAAGTTATTGTCTGTGGTCGGTGCTAATAAGAGATTAAACCAGACCTAATGATGTATTTGTAGAATATTTTTCCTCTGGGTAATTAATACTTAATTTCAAGAGAGAATATTTGTGAGGTCAATTTCTAACTCAAAGAGGACGATACTTTAAGAGCCCACCCTTACCCTCTACTTTTTCTCTATTTATATTTTAATACTCAAAGAAGTGCATACACAAATATGTATCATATATATGTATGTATGTACATATATGTATGTGTGTATATATATATATATATATATATATATATATATATATAAACAGAGAGAGAGAATATTAATTGATCCTGTTCATTACATTTATCTATGCTTGGGGAACAAGAATGTCATGCTTTTTATACATCCATAGACATATATAGGAACAGAGTGAAAAGAAGAGGATTGAGGCTTTAAAGTAATGATTTCCAGAATAGTGTCTCTTATGGGTAGAGATAAAGGAACATAAAAAAAAGAGTCTTTAATAAATAAATAAACAAGTAAAGAACCCATCTTTTTTTTTTTTTGGCCATATTTAAATAATAGATGGTTTTCTGTTGTGTCACTTTGTTACTGGAATGCACTGTCTCAAAATACTTGCAAGTTTTAGACATTAAACTAGGAGAAGGATACCCATAAAACCAGCATCATAAACAACCAAATGTCATACTCCTGATCATAGTATGAGAAAAATACAATTCCTTTTATAATTTAGGACTAGACTTCTTAGAAAGAATTCTGAAGGAAAGCGTTGAATAATTAACACTGCAAACTATCTAATTCTTTTAGCAAAGCTTATTTCACAGTTTTGCTTCAGTGTTCACCAGCTGAAGAGAAGGCAATTCAAACTCCCTAAATTAATCCCAGCTGCAGTGCTTGCAACACAATTAACACATTTAAAAGTGATAAATATATATTAAAAAAGCCAACAATTTGGGGTCAATTTAGAATGAGCTGTCAGAAAGTCGGAAATTGCCTAAATCCTTTTCATTTCTTGTCTGTTAATTGTAAAATTCCATAATCAATTTGGATTGAGAGAAAGGTTTTAAATTACTAAAATATTAATACTATTTTCAAATATGTATGTTCTCTTTAATCTTAAGGTGAAGGATATGACTAGAAAAATGTTTAATAACTTTAGAGAACTTGGAAGATATTGGCTTATCCACTTGGACATTCCAGAGAAAAGGGAGAAGAATAATCCTGGTGCCATTATCAAGGGGACATCTCTTGGATAAATAGTTAGAAATAATATAGATGGCTGCTGTGTTAGACACTCTCAGTGTCTAACAGTGTCTAAATACCACGTGATTTCCATGCCACACAACCTTTACAGTAGCAAATAATTGGAAGGAATCACAAGCTTCAGGAAGTGGTGATTTGATGATCTGTATACATAGGACTGATTTGTAGGCCTCCCATTGCCATTTCTCACCCCAATCCCACATCTCTGAAATCCATATTTGAAAATACACCCAGCTAGGCTCAGATAGTATTTAACAAAAAAAAAAAAAAAAAATTTGTTTCAGAAGATTTGAGGATTTTAGCTGCAAAATAGATTGTACCTTTCCTTCTGGAAACAAATGGGAAGGTCTATTGTACACTAGTCATTCTTCACTTTTTCCGCATTTTATCATTTTATCCTCACAATAATTGTGTGAGTAGTATTATCTCCATTTTTATACTTGAGGAAAATGAACCTCATAATAAATATTTGCCCAAGAATAAAAAGCAAATAAACATGTACTAATAAAAACACACACACCACTGTCATTTTTTACTTCAATGGTGCACAGTGTTTCTAAATATTTCACAACTCTATCACTCTATAAAGTCTGCTTTTTTGTCCTCATAAAGTAAGTAAAAGATATAGTTAAAATTATAGTACTATTTGAGATAATTTAGCACCTTCATTTGTGGTGGTGGTTTTTCATATTAATAGGCTTAAACTAGAGGTGTGGCAGAGAAAATAGTAAGACATGGTGATAAATTAGGTACAATGGAACAAAGAGCAGAAGTAGCGGCATGGTCACTGAGATCGGGAATTTAGGTGCCTGGGAAAATGTGGATCTGCTACTGGAGCAATAGCAAGCTTACGGAAAGGAATGAAGTTTTAAATTTTAACATATGAGGTTTAATATGTGAAATGGCTATTAAAGGAAATATTAAGAAAATGAGTGATTAGCATAATAATTCTGCATACAGTACATTCATATGTTGGTCAATTTGAATTCAAAGTGAAGAAAATTTGAAAGAAAGAACTTGGGCTTCCCTGGTGGCTCAGTGGATAAGAATCCGTCTGCCAATACAGGGGACACGGTTTCGAGCCCTGACCTGGGAAAATCCCACATGCGGCGGAGCAACTAATAAGCCCGTGCGCCACAACTACTGCAGCCTGCAAGCCTAGAGCCCGTGCTCCACAACAAGAGAAGCTACCGCAATGAGAAGCCCGTGCACCACAACCAAGAGTAGCCCCCACTCGAAGCAACTAAAGAAAACCCATCTGCAGCAATGAAGAACTAATGCAGCCAAAAATAAATAAATAAATAAATTTATTTAAAAAAAAAAAAAAAGAAAGAACTTGGCGGAGGGGAAAAAATTAGCTAGTAAAATAAAAGATCTAAGAAACTTTGACTAAAATAAAATCATAAAGCTATTTAAACACATAATTATAGAGACTATTCTCAGGAAATAAATTAAGGAGATGTAGTGTGGAATCACATACTGTTTACAATAATAAGAAAACAGTAGCTAACTCCGGGTGATTAAGGTATTAACCCATGGGTAGAACCCATGGATGAAAGACTATGGAGAACAAAATCTTAGCAAAAAGAGAAAGTAATATTAATTTTGAAAAAAATTATATGAAAAGGAAAAGTATATATTAACTGGAATTTCCTAACATATTGGATGCAAAATAGAATAATTTACATACTGTTAAATCTTTACAATGGTACGTGCCAAGCACTTTTCTAACTTCTTGTATATAGGATTTCTAATGCTTTTACAACCTTAGGATGTAAATGCTATTATTTTAATTTTGCATGTCTTCAGATATGTAAGTGCCTTGCTCATGTCTCATACCAGATGAACTGTGGAGCCAGGAGCCAACCTCATTTAAAAACTTGTTCAATTCTACTTTATATGATCTTCTACCATATTAGATTCATTTAGAAATAAAGAGATCCAGTGAATAATATGGCCATTTTGTGGAAATAAAATAAAAATCTATATAACAAATTAATAAGGAAGGCATGTTCCATCTGTAAAATTCTTCCCCCTTGGTTTCCATGATATTATTTACAGTTGTTCTACATCCTTCTCCAAACAGTTCCAGTCTTTTTAGCTGCTGCTTTTTACCTCTTATTGTTGGAATACCACATTTTTTCGGTATCTGCTTCCACTTCCTCATTTACATTTAGGTTTTTACCAACTGTTAATTTCACTTACTAGCAACAGGATATCTCCAAATGTGTGTCCTCAGGAATTTTAAATTTATAATTTTAAAGTTTTAAGTCAGAAATTCTCCCATACCAAGTTGTGTTGGCAACTCAGCTGATCGTATTATTATTGACCCAGGTATTAAAGAAATATGGGCCATTAGAAATATGGGCCATTCATTTTTCCCTTCATTCCCTACATCAAGTCAGTCTTTGTCATTCAATTTAAAATATCTCATCTGTCCTTCCTTTAAACACCTACCAAACTTCCTTAGTTTGCCTTCTCTTAATTTTTCAAATCAATAATGGCAGTAAGCAACCAGCTATTTTTCTTACTATTAAATCTTCACCCTTTGAACTTCACTGCCTCCAAAAAATTTTCTCTACAATGTAATGACACCTTAGTAAAATTTAGTTACTTATATAATTAGAAAACCCACAGTTTTACAATTATATTATGCATACCCCACTATTTCAGGGAAATGACTTAAATGAAGTTATGTCACCTATAAAGAAAATATGCTACCTGAAGTTCTTGTATTACTTTTCCAATTTGTAATCATTTTCCATAGTGCCAATTATACTTTTCCAATGTAAAACCTAATGCAGAGATACCGGAAATTTCTCAGTTTGCAGTGACATTACTGTCTCAGGAATTTTTCACAGTGCTCCTAGGCAATAAATAAAGATAATAGAAAGATAGATAGATGAATAGATAATCATAATCTTTAAAGTTCCATTTATTAAGAAGACAGGTATAGACAACATATTAAGTATTTTTGTCCAAACAATTTAGTAGCTGCTTGATAAAATCATACACATAAAATGAAAAGATAAATAATATTTTAATTTTTAAATAACCACAGTTACTCACTGAGATGATGTGTGTATCTATTGGCACTATACAATTTCTTAAAGCTTAGATTATTTACCACCACTCCTGTTTTCTGTTTAACATTGCCTTTTGCTTATTACTTGCTTTTTCTTACAACTACCTCCAGAAATCCAACTTTATAAAGATATGATGTCATCAAAAGGAAAGCAGTGTGATCTAATGTTGAAATTGTGAACTGTCTGGAGTTAGTGTTCCTACAATGATTGATAGGTGTTGAGCATCACCAAGTTTCCCTAGAATTTAAGAAATATTAAGAGGTATCATTCTAAGTTTACTACAGTGCCTTTGGATGATTTGGCACACAGTTTGGGAATCACACACCTAAAACAAAATGAAAACAAAGAAGCAAAAGAATCCTACAAGTCTTATTTTTTCCTTTGTAAGGCAATGCTTACATGGTTTAGATTTAATCAGTTGCCCTAACCAAAAAATTTAATTTTAAAGAGAAATTGTATCTTCCATCTTGCTGGCTGGGATCTTGGAAGAGGCAAGTGATTCAGTCTCTAGCAGTATTTTCTTTTTTTTTAGAATGGTAATTCTTAACAATGTGTCTGTGTATGTGTTTGCCAAGGACCACTGAAAATATAAAGCATCAGGTGTCTTCTCAGAATAATGTTTTTCAAATACAAAATATATAGTCATAGTGGAAGTCCTAGATAATGCAACAAGACAAGAAAATAATGCATACATATACAGGGAAAGGAAAAAATAAAACTGTCTTTTTTTATATTGTCTATGTAGAAAATCAAGAATCAACAACAAAACAAAACTCTTGGAACTAATAAGCAACAATAATAAGGTTTTAGGATACTAGATTAATATACAAAAGCCAATTGCTTTCCTGTATACCAGTGACAAACAAGTAGAATTTGAAATTAAAAATATATTACCATTTACATAGCATTGAAAAAAGTGAAATACTTAGGTATAAATCTAACAAAATCTATACAAGATATATATGAGGAAAACTACAAAACTAATGAAAGAAATCAAAGAAGAACTAAATAAATGAAAAGATATTCCATGTTCATTGTCAGGAAGACTCAATATCATCAAGATGTCAGCTCTTCCCAAATTGATCTATAAATTGCAAGCAATCTCAATAAAAATCCCTGTAAGTTACTCTATGGATATCAACAAAATGATTATAAAGTTTATATGGAAAGGCAAAAGACCCAGAACAGCCAACACAATATTGAAGGAGAGCAAAGTCAGGTGACTTACACTACCCAACTTAAAGACTTACTATAAAGGTACAGTAATCAGGACAGTGTGGTATTGGTGAAAGAATAGACAAATAGATCAATGGGACAAAATAAAGAGCCCTGAAATAGACCCAAATATTGATAATATAGTCAATGGACTTTGACACAGCAGCAAAAGTAATACAGTGGAGAATAGTCTTTTCAACAAATGGTGTTAGAACAACTAACATCCATGTGCAAAAAAAATGAATCCAGACACAGACCTTACACCTTTCACAAAAAAAATTAAGTCAAAATGATCATAGGCCTAAATGCAAAACAGAAAACTATAAAAATCCTAGAAGATAACACAGGAGAAAACTTAGATGACCTTGAATATGACAATGACTTTTTATCGCCATTTATCAATACCAAAGGCATGATCTATGAAAGAAATAATTGCTGAACTCCATTAGAATTAAAAACTGCTGTCTGGCAAAGTCACGTGAAAATAAGAAGACAAGCCACAGACTGGGAGAAAAATTTGCAAAGGACATATCTGATAAAGACTGTTATCCAAAATATAAAAAGAACATTTAAATCTCAACAATAAGAAAATGAACAACCTGATTAAAAAAATGGGCAAAATACCTGAACAGACACCTCAGCAAAGAAGATATAAAGATAATAAATAAGCATATTAGAAGAGGCTCAAGATCAAATGTCATTAGGGAATTACAAATGGTATACCACTATGCAACTATTAGAATGACAAAGAGAATATTGAATACACTAAAATCTGGCAAGGACGTGAAGCAACAGGAACTCTTCTTCATTGATAATGGGAATGCAAAGTGAAGCAGCCACTCTGGCAGCTTCTTACAAAGCTAAACATACTCTTACCATATGATCACACTACATGACATTTACTCAAAGGAGTTTAAAACTTATGTCCAAACGAAATCCTGCACACACATGTTTATAACAGCTTAATCATAATTACCAAAAATTGGAAGCGACCAAGATGTCCTTCAGTAGGGTGAGTTTATAAATAAACTGGTATATACATCCAGACAGTGGACAATTATTTGGTGCTAAAAAAATGAGCTACTAAGTCATGAAAAGACATGGAGAAAAGTTAAATGCTTATTACTAAGTGAAAGAAGCCAATATGGAAAGGCTACATAACGTATGATTCCAACTATATGATATTCTGGAAAAGGCAAAACTATGGAGATCAGTGGTTGCCAGAGGTTAGGAAGAAAGGGAGGAATGAATAGTAGAGCACAGAGGATTTTTTAGGGTGGTGAAACTATGGTGTATGATACTATAACTGTGAATGCATTTCATTATATTTGTCAAAACCCGTAGAATGTACAACACCAAGAGTGAACCCTAATATGAACTACGGTCTTTGGTTGATAATGATTTTCCATATAGGTAACAAATGTACCACTCTGATGCAGGATGCTGGTAAGTGGGAGAGGCAGTGTGTGTGTGAGGGCAGGGAGTATATGGGCACTCTCCATACTTTCTGCTGAATTTTGCTGTGAACCAAAAGCTGCTTCTAAAAATAATATGTATATAAAAGAAAGCAAATGATTACAAAGAAAACAGAAATACAGCATCAAAATATTTTTAAAAGTTTGCAATATGGTAATATATTTGTATTTTATAAAGAAATAAATGACATGACCAAACACTAGGTCTATCACTTCCAAAAATCTTGAGGTAATAATAAAGATAAATAGTATCTTGACAAATTTATAACTATAGTGATATGAAATATCTCTACATTTTAATTGTTGTCTAAGTCACTGGTGCTACTAATATTATTGCCTACTTTTATAATTGCAGAAGTTAACAAAAGTAAATATGGTATGTAAATGTTTTTCCCAACAAACTTCTCAGGCACTCTGAATTGTACACGAAAATCTTTTGGAGATTCATGAAACAAAAGTTAAGAACTGTGATTCAGACTGTCTTCGTGAGACAGAGCCATGTTCTCTTGGTGAGACAGTTCTGTAGTATGATGATGAGAGTTGATTCTGAAATCTCAGACTAGAGTCCTGTTTTTTTTCATTTTTCACAATTAAGGTCTGTCTACATGCCTTAAGAAATCCTTTCTCCTTATGTTAACAAGAGTGAATTCTCTTACTGCAATAAGAAATTTGTTACATATGCTAAAAAGAATAAAAAATGTGTCAAGAATTCAGAAATGCAGTACCCTGTACCCTTTCCCCACCAGCTCAGCTCCAAACAGAATAGTTTCCATACATATTAGAGTCATAGATGAGATTTCCTTTGCGAAATTTTTTTTAAAAAGTAAAAATAAAACTAAAAAAAACTTCATTAGCTAAGGAAATTGACAAAATCAGAGCTGGGATTTATATCCATATTTTATTTTAGAATCAGTGTTCTTTGCCTATTGCTCATTGTCTACATTTTAATTTCATCCAAGAGAAAGGCTAAGCCACAGTGAAGTCCTACCTCTTTAAGGAGTTCTTATTGTACAACACTCATATAAAATAAACAAACTAATAATATTTCAAGAGACTAATGAGAGTTTTTATAATGTTATTAGTTAAATAATTTTGGTGTTCCCCATTTATACTCAAAACTCAAGGAAATATATATGTGAAAATAAATGGAACATGAATAAAGTACTCTAAAATCCTTAAAAGCAGATTAGTGATATTACTGGTTTCCTGGATATTGCTTTGTTGAGTTATACAAGGAAGAGAGAAACACTATAGAGAGGTTGTTTTATATCTAACTAAAGATTGAATTCTCTTTTGTAAAGGCAAGCAAGAATATGTGTGGGTGTCCTTGTAAAAGAGAAAGAAAAAGCAAGAGAAGAGACTCAGAGTTCAAGGTTCATATCCAATAATGCAATGTAAACTGTTATCCAAGGCCAACGTCTGAGAGCTATTCAGATCAGTTCTGCATTATAAAAGTTGCTGTCCTAAGGATGAGGCTCTTTATGGATTTTTTTCCTTCTTCTTCATGCCAGGAACTTTATTTCAAAGGGAGATTTGAACTTCATTCTGTTGGACCTCAATAAATCCGGGCCAACTAAAGTGCCAGAGAGAACGATAAAGCTGAATGAGATATAAAAAGATTTACTATTTGTCAATGTGTGGAGAGAAATTCATTCAACCATTAAAGATTGTATTTCCCAACCAAAAGAGAAAAAAAATGACATGGAAGTTGGTCTATATCAACAGATTGCTGATGAAATCCAGAGTTATTAATTCAGTAGAGGTCTATAGCATCAACTGTATCATTATCTGCATCTCAGAACATCCAACGATCCAACGAGAAAAAAAAAATGAAAGCAACACACATTTTGTGTAATGCATCATCCTTAAAAGTCCACACAGAGGAAAGCAATTCCCACCAGGTTTAGCCTGTGAATTACATCTGAAAATACAGTTATTACAATTTTCCATTTCTGAGCTGTTGGCTGGCTGTGCCCACCTTTCTGTAAAGTTGAATTGCTTACATGTGAAGCAGGAGGAAAGTCAATGTAAAATAATACAGAAAGTCATCATGAGGAAACTTCTAAAGGATTGATTTAATTGTCTTAAGACTGATTGCACTGAATAAAACACTTGATTTTAATTTCCTTCTTTTTCATATTTCTCATTAATTGTTCTACACATGTTTTGAGTAAAATCATCAAAATATTACCTTGCATATATATAAATATAAATAATTTGAAGCTTTATTAACATCATTCCTGACCACTTTTATTATTTTTAAAATGCTTAATTTAGTGAAATGAAAAATTAGAATTTAGAAATAGTTTCTTTAGGCATCCCTATGTTTGCCAGTTTATTTGTAATTTATGTCAGTATGACAATATCGATAAATTAACTTCTACATATTTTTTTGGCTTGACTAAATCTGGGGGAAAACTTAATTTATGTTTAGAATAGGATAAACTCCAATTAGTCATTGCTCTGAATTGGGATGAATGGATGAATGGATGGATGGATGGATACCTAGATAGACAGATAGATTATAATTCACATGCAGAATTCTAATCTTGTCCACTTAAAAGATTGCTGGTCATAATGCAATTGTCCATATTTTTTCCTGAAAATAGCTAAAGATTAATATGATAGTGAGTCAACAAGCAAGAACCAGTGCAATATGTGGACTGTGAGAATTTTATCCTCACTTTAAAAAATATGGTTTTTATGCTTTTGAACTTTCTCAAAATATATTAAAGGTTTACTTGAGATTGAATAGACCTAAGCATTTATATATTTACTCAGAGTCTTTAAGTACATTGACAAATAGCCTGACCTATCATCAAAGAAGCTGCTTATTACATTGTTTAATATCTGAAGGTACCAGAAATGTAGAGTCTGAAGGGTGATGCCCTTCATTTATATTTTTAACTGAAGAGGAAAATAATTTTTAAAACAGCTAGCTATGTCCTGTAATCTAAATGTATCACAGCAGGTTAGGAAAAACAATAATATTCATTTTCCCTGTGTTGTGTCAGTTTCTTTTATCAGTAGGGTGAGTTTTTACTACTTTATCTCTCTCTTCAATAAGTTATTTTAATAAACATGCATATGAAATATTTGGCAATCCCAAGAATAATGGGGTGGTATTATGGTTCACAGTAAAACTATTAAATTCTGAAGTTCACTAAATTTCTCTGCTTAAAGTAAAGAGGAAATAAAGGCAAATCCTAATACAGACATTAATATCAACTATTATTTTTTTAAATTCCCTACTCATGCTTCCAGGTAATTTACCTATCACTATAGTGCAATTTATCTAAGAAAGAACTTGTTAGGTAATGTAATTATTAGTTCAACTTGAAACGTATGAATTACATTATAAATTACACTAATTTTTGTATGTAATTCAAGTAATACCCAGGATCCTGTGGGGCTAGTGTCTATTATAAACTTTATACTATATAGAAGAACATTAAAAGAAATACAGCCTTGCCATCCAAGATTATATAAATAAGCCCCAATTTTCTGTTTGCTTGCATTTCTCAAAGAACATCAAGGGATATCTAAATCATAGTATGAAACTTTCCAACCTTCTTTTTTTCTTCACCTGTTACTCTCAGTACTGTCAAAATCTCTTTCCAAACTATAAGATTACAAGATCCAGATTTTTCTCTTTTTCTCATTCATTTAACCTCTATAGTTTTTCACTCCTGTAAATAAAACTTGTTTGTTTATAATAAAACATTCAACTCTGATTTTCTATTTCTGTTTCTTCACCCTAATTTTTGAAGTATCCATCACAAAATTTCAGAACTCAAGCTGACTATTACCTTATAAGGAGGAGGAGCTGGAAAGGTTATGTACAAAGACAGAAATCTCCTTGGGGGTAGATAAATCCCAGGATAAATGGCAGAAAGTGATATAATAATAAATATTATTATCACTTACATTTATATATTTTATTGCTCTTACATATTTATCAGTCTGTATGACTATATTAATTAACTTGTTCTTTTGAGAAAAAATATTTTCTGGTCCTTGGCTGAGAAAAAAAATCAGGTTTCTGAAACTACATATTTGAAGCAATGTCAAACTGTAGGGGCCTATTATGGTTACCATTTGGCTTTCCCAAGTTGATAATAAACTTATATGAACATCTTTTCATCAAACAGCAAAACAAACCTGTTTACAGTATATGAGTTGTTGAACATTCTCTTCCTTTAAAATTTTCTACCGTAAAATCATTTTTAGCTGAAAAATTGATTTTTTACCAATCTCTATGAATATGCATTATCACAGGTTGGATTATTCAATTTGCCAAAAAGAGAACACTTTCAAAGTGATACAAAATACACACATAGTTTATGCAATTTAACAAATAATTCCAGTCAGAAATAACTCCTCCTTTAATTGAAATGTTAAAAATTTATGTTTGCCTTTCTTATGCTGTATTGAGAGTGTTTTCCTGTGTGTGTGTGTGTGTGTGTGTGTGGTATTTTTCCACACATATTATCAGAAAACACATGAAGGACAAAGCTAGGTTTAACTCATTTGGCATTCTCCCTTAAGTACTGCTAAATTGCCTTATACATTTGCTATTAGCTATTGGCACTGTTTGAAGAAATATGGACTTTGTAAAAGTTTCACAACAGTCAAATGTACCAAATAATTGATGTGGGTATGGGAGAGACATGAAGAAAACAAAATGGGGAAAAAATGTGGACCCATGAGGAACTGTAAAAGCTGCCTAGTTGTGTCTTCTGTTAGCCCTATTGACATATAGTCATTTATTTAATTAATTGACTAATTACAGAACAAAATGTATTTTCTAAAATTTTATATGTAATTTTGTACCTAATTACAGGAATAACTGAAATAGATCATGTCCTTTATTTTATTTTCCTCATGACTTTGAGTATATATTTAGTGTGATAAGAGGAAATTATTTTATGTCTTCATTTAATAAATTTGGAGGGAGAGTAATCAGTCAACTAAATTTAAAAAGACATTCTACGTATTTTGCTGAAATAATGAATAATTCTACAGAAATATAATTATTATATTCAAAACAGTCAGTAACATTCAATCTGCCCATTAATGGATTTGAGAAATGGGTACTAAGAGTTCTTAGAATATATTTTTTAAATGATATCAGAAGAAAGCACAATGAGAGACACAACTATGTGAGGTAAGGAAGGCTATCTAGATAATTCAATATATTGGTATATTTTTCCTCTAATTTACAACAAGCAGAGCAAATTCATGATGACTGTAGAATCTGTACTTTGTATCATAAAAACGATAGATACATTTTTGTTGGGAGTAGATTTCCTACATTTAATACACATCCTGTTTTTCCTGTTGTCTAGAAACTCCAGGTTCCTTGTCTAAAGAATCACATCTCAGCTCAAGCAACAGAGACATTGATCATGGCAGTGGTGGTAGTAGTTTTAGTGTAAGAGGAGATGGTATTTGTGGGATGTTAGGGGTTTTCAAGAGGAGAGGAACATACCTAGGGGAAGAGAAAATGTCTAAGTCCTCTCTGGTTTATTTTTGCTTCCATTTTCCTACTAATCCAATCTTTCCTAATCACATTCCAGAAAGACTAAGGAGTCTGAATTGTTGATGCTTGCAGATTGAAGCAACAGTTTCCCATTCCAGCAGAATATGCAGTGTCCTCGGACAAGTGTAACAGAACTTAGTGGGAACCTTGAGATATCTTCTAGCATGGCTCATTCAAACAGGCAATCACATGATTTTAGGTTCATCTTTGTAGCTTCTAATACATGCCTCATTATTATTAAGTAAGGGGAAAAATTTTTAAGGATGTGTCTAGTTTAGCAATTGTCAAAATTGACTACAAAATAACATGAGCAAGTTGTCTTCTTTGCCAGTTATTTGGAGACACCTCATATCATTTTCTCCCTATATCCTTGTATTTCTCAAAGTTTGAATAGAAAAATATCTTGGACATATTGAGAAGAATATAAATTCAGTGTGTATGGTACTCAGATCCCTTATGTCATGCATTTTAGCATATCTACTATATAGTCTTCACTGAATCAGGGCAGGGGAGGGCAGAGAGGCATAGATACAGAAACAATGTTGTCATGTCTTAGGTCTTAAGTGATGAGTGCTTTGGGAAGCAAAGACTGATAGACCTGAAGTAACAGAAAGGAAATAAATTGTATAGTATCTATATATATGCCATAATTATTCAAAAGAGAGGAAGATAAATTGTTGGGACTACTAAGTAATTATTTATTGAAAAAAATGGACTATGGTTTACACGCTGAAGGGTTGGTGGGAAAAAGAAACATAGGAGAGCAACACAGAGGAAGAGAAAAACTGGAGTGAAGCCACAAATCAGGGACAATCTTTTAGGAAGATAAAGGACAAAATAGAAGCAGAAGAGAGGAAATGTTTTTGAAAGCTTTGTAATTTAGCTTTTAGTACAACACATAACTCATAGCTAAATTATTTTTAATAGTTAAAGTTCCATAATGTCCTAATTTCGGTATATTAAGATAGTATTTCATCCTGTGTTTGCAAATATTCTGATTTTTTAGAAACTATTTATTTTCTCTCTTTATTTGTCTCTCTTCTTCTTTACCTTTTGGGCATTAGCATCTCTCATTTCCTTCACATTAACACATGCCTGGCTTCCTGCCATTTGCTTATTATCACCTCCACTGGAGGAAACCAAAGAATAAATAAATAATTAAGAAGAAAAAATACACATACTAGTCACTTATTCTAACTCTTAACCATTTTGCTAATACTTTGGATAAGAGAAGGGGTTTAAAAATATAGGCTCTGATAAAGCTTCATAGTTTTCTGTGAAGTTTACTACCCAGATGGGGATGTATTAGCGAACATCTTTTAGAAAGGAGACTGCAATTTAAAGGAAGGCTGTCTTTGAGTTTATTGTCAGCAAATGAAGGCGTATTCGCTAATCATATTTTTTCCTACTGACACTATTAAAAAACACAAAGAAATGAAGATCTTGAGGACGTGGTCATACTTATATCTAGGATATAACTTTTAAAAATATCCTATGAGGGCTTCCCTGGTGGCGCAGTGGTTGAGAATCTGCCTGCCAATGCAGGGGACACAGGTTCGAGCCCTGGTCTGGGAAGATCCCACATGCCTCGGAGCAACTGGGCCCGTGAGCCACAACTGCTGAGCCTGCGCGTCTGGAGCCTGTGCTCCGCAACAAGAGAGGCCGCGATAGTGAGAGGCCCACGCACCGCGATGAAGAGTGGCCCCCGCTTGCCACAACTAGAGAAAGCCCTCGCACAGAAACGAAGACCCAACACAGCCATAAATAAATAAATTTAAAAAAAAAAAAAGTTAAAAAAAAAATCCTATGAAAAAATTTTTGATATTCCTAACAATTTATTTCAATGATTTGAATTTTGTTTTTTCTTGGGTGATTTATATATATATATATATATTTCAAACATAATATTTTAATACCTATTATCTACCTAAAATCAGGAATAAAAAAAAATATGGTTAACTCACTAAATATTTTGGACTGAATATAATAAATTTTCTGTGAAAATAATGGGTAGATGGGGGAAAGAATTGAGGGAGAATATGAACTGCTCTTAACTACCTAATATTTAAAGATTATTATTGGTCTAGAAAGAGGAAAATCATCCAGCCTACATTTAAAGGCAGAATCTGTTAGAAATCCTCAAACTTTTGGTTTCCATGAATGAGAAAGACTGAAATTTTTTGTTTTCCAAGAAAGACCATAAAAAGTAACATTAAAAATGTTAACTATGATTCTGTGTTCTTAGATATTACTTGTTTTACAACAGCTTATAACCCTTTTGCATAAAAATATTAGAAAAATGAAACAAAACTGCTATTCAGCATTTTCATGATATTTACTTATCTGATATTGATGGGATATTTACAGCTTTGTTGTTTAAATATCATAATCATTTACTAACAGAAATCTTTAAAGTAACATAATTTAGAAATAAAAACATTATATTGTCTTTATTTTATCGTTTTGCCATGGGCCCATTCACAAGAGTAACCATAATCATGATGATAATAGCTAACATTTAAAAACACATTATATGCTAAACACATTATTCAAGATACATATGTATATACACGTGGGTATACCCATTCATTTTATCCTCAAGCAAAAATAAAAACAGTAACACTATAACACAGGTACTATTTAATGATCACATCTAATACAGGGTAAATCTAAGGCTTAGAGAGATTTAATAACTTGCCCCAAATCCACAGATATGTGGATTTAAACACAGCAGATGTTAAGTATTGGCCTCCATCCTTACTATTTTATGGATATAAAGTATTGTACAAAACTCTAAATTACCAGAGTGGAATCTGTGAAACTAGTGAAGGCAAAGATAGTACATATACTAACTTTGAAAATTCTTAGTGAAAAGTACCAATAGTCAGGTCAGTTTTGAAAGAAAATATGATGACAGTCTCATCCTGAATCTCTAAAGAGGGATGCCTAACAAATGTTAGGCCTGTCCTATTTCTCTATGCTTCAGGTTAGTAAATACATTTTTTTTTCAGTAATTTATGTTTCCCTCAAATTTATATCACTATTTCAAAGAGATATACTTTGAGTATCTTGTTGTTATCAAACAATGTTTGGGCTGAACACAGCTTCTTATTATTTTTATATTTGTTATTTGCCGTAAGTGCATTTCAAGACTATATATTATATATTTTATTTATATTATAACAATAAATATGTGTTTAGATATTTGCACATATATTCATATGTGACATAGTTTCTAGTGAGCATCTGGTAAATTAAACATTGTGATAAATTGCTGTACACATATTAGTTAATATTACTTTTAACAATGATATTTAATGATAATATTTAACATTTGAGTTTTTACTACTGATCAGGCTATCTAGAGAAATAAATATATATATATCTATCTTAAGAATCCTCCTAATTTAAAAGCAACTTTATATTCAAGTATTGCTATTTTGATTTTTTATTAGGGTCCAAAATTTTCAGACCATGAAGTGTGATTTCAGTCATAGATTATTGGACATCATGAAATTCTCTGAATATGTGACAGAAGGAGAATGACTTCTCTAGTCCAAAAAGTCACCATTTTTTTTTTAAATTTTGTAGCGAATGCTTGTCTATTTGGCTCTGTAAGAGCACCATCTGGTGGCATCCAAGACTTCCAAAACAATCTGTAGACATCATCGTCACCAATGATTTGGTGGGGTATAGCGGTAAACTTGTTAGAATGAGGTTTATATCTTTTAGATTTGTTTTGTTTGTTCTAAGTTCAACAAGGCAGTTATTTATTATTTTGAGTGAATAATCCATACATGAAATCAAATTCCATGAACGAAGTACATAAAAGTCTATCTTCCCACAAAAGAAAAAATATACCTTTTCTTGATTGCTGAATGTTAGGCAGAAGTTTACAATGACTGGGGCTTAACCACAGGGAAATCAACTTGCTTCAAATTGAAAGATCTATATCCCTGTTAAGGTTATATTTGGGAGCAGAGAAACTTAAAAAATGAACAAGATTCACTGCCAAACCCTCTATTTATTCTAATTCTTTGTAGTTGCAAAATATGTAAAAATTGCAAGAACTTTTTACTGAAAATACTACTAAATGTTGGGATTACATTAACTGAACTTTTGAAACATCTGTTACATTCACAATCTTGCCAGGACCATGCCCATAAAAGTACATTTTATGCAAGAAAATGTTTAGACTGGTGAATGGTTGACTAGCTTGTAACAAGATATATTTCCAATAGAATATAATATCAGATTTAACAAAAAATACCATCCAATATTCTACTGACTATATTTCTTATAAAAATAAAAATTTCTAGGGAAACAAATATAGTTTGTAATATCTATAGAAAAATAATTAGTAATACAAGCATTGTATAAGTAGACACTTATTATCTTTAAATTAGGAATATAAGAAACCAATTTTAGTAAGTCTTCACTTTTTTCCTATATGAAAATAAAGTAAAGATCAATATTTCTTCTCTTTTGGTTAATTAAGGATGTTCTTGTTCTCCTGAATCAAGTGGAGAATTAAAATTCATGTATATAAATACATTTTGGAAATTTTCAGAGCAGCAAATCTCTTCCCAGCATGTCTTTTAGAATTCAAAAGATTGTAAATTACTTGATATTAATTTTGACTCTTTTATTAGTGAATTAAAAATAATTACAAAAAGGCCAGTGGTAAAGAATTTAAGTTCTGGAATCAGGCTGTCTGGGTTTGAACCTCTTGCTCCTTTCTAGCATGTGCTCTTGGACAAATACATGAAACCTTGTCATAACCGTACTTGAGCTATGGCTCTAGGCCATAGCTTCCTTACTTATCAAATGGAGATAGGAGCTCCAACCTCACAGGGTTGCAATAAACATTAAATTATTTAACACAAATAAAGGACCTGGAGTAGTGGCTACTTTTATCAAGCATTAAATAAATATTATCTAGTATCTATTGAAATGTTTTCATAAGAGGTATTCATTTGACTCCACTCTGTAATTTTCTATGGAAGTACACTTAACTAATATTCCATTTGTCTCTTGATGCAATGTAAGAGTCACTGTATGTAATATAAAGTATATTTCTATGGCAGAATTTCCTAGCCAGTGCTGAGAATGAGTCCCATGTGCCATGACCCTTGGTGACCAGAGTTCCTGGGTTTGCCTCTATTGTCTGTGAACACTCCTCTCTGTCACTACAGTATGTTGAATAAGTGTTTCTATGTCTTAACTGTGTATTGACATGTAAAGTTTTGGGAAACTGTGCTCTAAGTTGATGGTATGAAGCAATTTATATCGCTAAAATTACTGTATTTAAGAAGACCAATCATATGTGTTTCAGTAATCCATCATGCTGTTAGAAAGACTTAGGGCTTATAATACATCAAAACAATACCCAAGCAAATTCTAAATTAGTCAGAGATTTTAAGTGAACAGTTCCTATATACAACTGTATGGAATTCTAGTGAATATCTCTGATTGCCTCATTGAAGGATCAAAACCCATTGTCAATTTTCTTTACTAATAGTTGGTCTTTCCATAATAACACTAGGTTGAATTCTAGATTTTCTCATAACAAATATGCTGTTTCTCATAAGTGTCAACATCTTTCATTCACCTGCTTATAAAAATGTGTCTGTTTTCATTCTATGAATTTTTAAAGCAACTTCACGGGGTTTGACTCACTAGTGATTATTTTTCAGATATCATCTCACCTAAATCCACTTTAAGGATTTCGTTTTGGGTATGGCCTAGCAAATCAAAATAAGCAAGTTAAATTTCCATCCATGAAACCAATTCAGAACAATAAAAATTGAAATGATAAACTGAATATGTTCAAGGAACTGTTTTGATATAAATGTATAGTCTAAGCCAGAGAACAATTATTTTATTTTGAAAATAGTGACTTAATGGGGAAAACATCTTTGGGCCGAAGTGATTGCATTTACTGAGATTTAGATACAACAAGTAATTTAGCTGGTTCCATATTCTTCCATCTGATTTTTGCATATATGTATTCATTACCTAAGGATAATATTGTTTAAATAGGAATAAAATTTTATAGAGCAAGAGATTACAGAAAAGAATTGTGTACACATAAAGCACAAATAAATTAAGGTTATCTAAAAGTATAATGAACTGTTGATTAATAATACATTAGCAGTTAACACAAAAATCAAATTAGTCATGTAAAGAAGTTTGCATATATATGTTTCCCTTGCAATTGATGGGGCTGTAATAGTTTTTAAAGCAAGTACGCCTGTATGATGAGTTCATTTGGTATTCAGTGTAATAGCACAGATAATAATGAAGTCATTTGGCTTCCATTATATAAACATTAGATAATGGATACTTATATTAAAATGCAACTCTTATGTTTGTGATTATTTTTATCTTCATTTGTACATAGTACTAAATCTTTAAAGTTGAGCTTTTATGCAAATTGTTAACATTTATAACTCTGGATCTTGAGTGACTTTTATGGACAAAAACATTCCATTATATTGTTTTATATTCCAAGATAAACTACAGTTGGATTGTTAAAAAGGGTGCTCTTGTGGTTATTAACCAGTTGTCTAATCTCATTCTCCCCTTCCATTTTTTGTTGGTCTCTTTAAGGGAAGCAAGCATCCACAAGAACATCTTGAAAAAATAGCCCATTATACAATATCTCTGAAATGTTTGATTTTACTTTTTTTATTTCTTGGGTTTTTGTTTCTTTTGTCCTTACCTTTTTTCATTCAAATGCCATAAAACAGAAATAAAATGCAAATCGTATTTTTAAATTACAACAAAAATTTTCCCTTCCAGAAGCTGTTACAGCTGTAGGATAATGGTTAAGAAAATGACAAGTATTTTTAGCTTTTTTTCCTATTGGATGACATTAGTTATTTCTGCTATGTGAGGTGGCATAAACTCTCTTTTTTGGGAGAGGGAGGGTTTACACTTGTTATTCTTCCCCATATTTGTGTTTCTAAGAAATTGCCCATTTCAGAGTTTGGAAACGCCAAATAGATGCTGATTTTCTAATTTCAAAAAACAAGCAGATACACCAAGCATATTAAAATTTTTCTAGTATATTTTGTATATGTTCAATATTTTTTGTAAATCTTCACTGTCGTGTACTTATATTGACAACATAGAGTTAAAAAGAGAGTATATAGATAATTATAACAGCGTACCAATAATTGTAATGTTGGAATTTAAATTGTGCTGCACGAGCACGGAAAACTTCGATTGCTCTTCATTTTTCATGGCCTGTTACAGAGAATTCCAAGATAAGTCTTACTTAAATTATGGAGAGGATAGGAGGTTTAGATTGAACTTTACTTTTAAAAATGCTTTCTCTGTATAATGAGAAAATCCCAAGTATGAAACAGCCTTCAAAGTTGAAAAGAATGAGAGAAGAAAAGAGTTTGGTAGAAAAAAAGACTTAAAAGACCGACGTGTAAGTTTTCCTGTATCTGATCACTCTCGTCTCTGTTCTCCAAAATCATTGACTATAAACCTATTCTTTCTTTAGGTCTCAGATTTGAAGGCCCCCCTCTGGCCCTTCCTGTGTTGGGTGCTCCTCAGCCAAATAGGTGCTTCTCTATTGTGCTTCTGCATATAGCTTAATATGACATGCTGTTTTGTTTTAGGTGTATTAAAAAAAATCTATGTACACAGATATGTATTTGGAAAATGAAGGGTGTTTTAATGGCTGTTTCAGATAATGGTGGATATTGTTTGGTACTGTAGCAAAATTTAACAATGGTAGTTTCTTAAAGATCATCTGCAGTGTGGAATCTAAAACTATATCAATGAAGTTCTCATAGGCTGCTCTATGAAACTTCATTAGCCTATGTTACATTTTTTTAATGGATCTTTTATTTCTGCATGCTTTTGTCATATCGTGCTTAGGTCATTTAGAAAATACAGTTGACCCTTTGAACAACACAGGTTTGAACTGCAAAGGTAAACTTATATGGGAATTTTTTTCAATAGTAAATAACTACAATACTATATGATTCATGGTTGGTTGAATCCTTGGATGTAGAATCGTGAATAAAGAGGAACGGTGATTGCGAGGGCCAACTATAAGTTATAAGTGGATTTTTGACTGGGTGGAGGGCCAGTATCCCTGACCCTCACTTTGTTCAAGGGTCAATTATATAGGTTTGCTGAATTATATAGATGTTCAAAATGATGAGCATTTATATTTCATTATAAAATATCAAAAATTCATATTTGTTAATATCACTAACAGTCTCATCAAAAAGCTTTCAAGTATTGGGAAGATCTCAAGCTCAAAGTGGCAGATACAAGTTTTCCAAACTTCCAATTTTCATTTGAAAGTTTGAGTATTACTGTTGTAATAAATATCATCTATTATTTTTCTTGAAGTGACAGCCTTACTTATTTTACTTGTTACAAAATATCTACCAGATAACCATGTATGAATAACTCTAGTTTATCTGTCAGTTGGTATTTCATATGAAAATATTTTTGTATGAAAAAAAGGGCACACAAGCACTTTTCTTAACAACCACTATCATATTTAAGCAGGTAGCTGATGTGCTTTATATGTGCTTCCCATTTTATAACATAGAATATTAAAAGGACATGTACTTATATGGTCCAGATTTAATAAAATTAATTTTTACTGCTTCATCAAGGACATTCTTAAGTGAAACTGGCTTTTTATTTTTTTCTGACTGCAAATATGTACAGTGTAGAATCAAAATTATCAAAGTTAGCATCTCCAGTAACAGGTAAAATTAACATCATATTAGCTTCATGATGTGATGCATTGCGATAGACACAGTATCGCTTTTATGACATTCTCACCAAAAATTCACAACCTAAATTGAATCATGGGTATACTTAAGGCAAACCCAAATTAAAGATCACTCTGCAAAATACTGGCCCGCTCTCTTTAAGAATCAAAGTAAAGAGCAAAGAAAGAATGAGGATCTGATTCAATAAAAAGGAGATTGAGCAACATGATAGCTAAATGCAAATGTTATTCTGGATTGGAATCTGGACCAGGAAGATTTTACTTGTCATTTGTAGTAGGTTACAAGAACAGAAATACAAAAAGAATTCTGTTGTAAATTTGTGATATCTCTACATACTCTAACCAAGTATTTTATTATAGTCTATTTTATTTTAATTTTTCCCTGTTTTAGTTTCCTGTTTCTGTTTCTCCTTTTCTTCTTCCTCTCCTTTATTTTATTTTATTTTTTAAATGTTTTCTATTAAAATAGAGTTGATTTACAATGTTGTGTTAGTTTCAAGTGTACAGTAAAGTGATTCAGTAATACATATATATATAAATATATATATTCTTTTTTAATATCTCTTCCATTATAGGTTGTTATAAGATATTGGGTATAGTTCCCTGTGCTATACAGTAAGTCCTTGCTGGTTATCTATTTTATATATAATAGTATGTATATTTTAATTGCAAACTCCTAATTTATCACTCCCTCCCTCCCCTTTGGTAACCATAAGTTTGTTTTCTTTGTCTGTGAGTCTGTTTCTGTTTTGTAAATAAGTTCATTTGTATCATTTTTTAAGATTCCACATAGAAGTGATGTCATATGATATTTGTCTTTGTCTGCTTGCTTCATTTAGTATGATAATTTCTAGGTACATCTATGTTGGTGCAAATGGCATTATTTCATTCTTTTTTATGGCTGAATACTATTCCATTATATACATATATAATATTCCATTATATATATATATAATATGCCATTTTATATATATATATATATATATATACACATACAACATCTTCTTTATCCATTCATCTGTTGATGTATAGTTAGGTTGCTTCCATGTCTTAGCTATTGTAAATAGTGCTGCTATGAACATTGGGGTGCATGTATCTTTTTGAATTATGTTTTTCTCTGGTTATATGTCCAGGAATGGGATTGTTGGATCACATGGTAGCTCTATTTTTAGTTTTATAAGGAACTTCCATACTCCATACTATTCTCCCTAGTCGTTGTACCAATTTACATTCCCACCAACAGTGTCCCTTTTTCTCCACACCCTCTGCAGCATTTGTTATTTGTAGACTTTTTAATATTGGCCATTCTGACTGGTGTGAGGTGATACCTCATTGTAGTTTTGATTTGCATTTCTCTAATAATTAGCAATGTTGAACATATTTTCTTTCTTCTTGTGCCTTTTGGACATCTGTGTGTCTTCTTTGGATAAATGTCCTTTTAGATCTTCTGCCCATTTTTTTATTGGGTTGTTTGTTTTTTTGATATTGAGCTGCATGAGCTGTTTGTATATTTTAGAAATTAATCCCTTGTCAGTCACATTGTTTGCAAATATTTTCTCCCATTCTATAGGTGGTCTTTTTGGTTTGTTTATGGTTTCCTTTGTCATGCAAAAGCTTTTAAGTTTAATTAGGTCCCATTTGTTTATTTTTGTTTTTATTTTCATTACTCTAGGAGGTGAATCCAAAAACATATTGCTGCGATTTATGTAAAAGAGTGTTCTGCCTGTGTTTTCCTCTAGGAGTTTTATAGTATCTGGTCTTACATTTAGGTCTTTAATCTATTTTGAGTTTATTTTTGTGTATGGTGTTAGAGAATGTCCTATTTCATTCTTTTAGATGTAGCTATTCAGTTTTCCAAGCACCACTCAATTGAAGAGACTATCTTTTCTCCATTGTATATTCTTGCCTCCTTTGTTGTAGATTAATTGACCATATATGTGTGGCTTTATTTCTGGGCTTTCTGTACTGTTCCATTGATCTATATCTCTGTTTTTGTGCCAGTACCACACTGTTTTGATACTGTATCTTTAATACTATCATATCAAAAGCATAGCAGATTATAATAAATTATAAAATACAAGAGTAAGACAAAACCCAAACATCTCCAAAAAATGGCTAGCATCGTAAAGCATTAAACTGACTAGTAATATGTGATTGAAACTTTTATTAATTTCTTATTCTTAAATATTTCTTGAAAAACATATGTAAAAGACAGACCCAGAAAGTCATATGGTGAGGGCCGACTGTATGAGTATCTCTCTAGTGATACACTGGAAAGAAGAGCAATCATGAGAGTCACAACATGGAAGTTCTCTAAAAAAAAATGTCTGGGCTGTTTATAGAGATACCCACCTTCTGGTCTCCATTCCCTATCACTCTGCCTTCAGATCGTTTTTTGAACACTTCTGTAAGTTTCATTGCTGGAACAAGATTTAACACTGTTTTTCACTATGATACTTATTATCTATGCTGATATTGACACCATACTCTGTATAGTCAGCATTTCTTTTTCGATTTTCCCCCAAGGCTCTGGGTTTCATAATATACAGCTAAATTGATCTAGAAAGCCCAAAAGTAGTTTTTAGACATATCATTTACCCTTAGGAGCAAATAATACCAATAACAGTAGCAACAACAAAAAATGGTTTCTCTAGAAACTTCTCTAGTTCTGTCCTACCATAATGGAAAATGCAAAGATGTCAGGCCTCTTATAGTCTCTAATTTAGATGGCTGTCTTTTGTGTCAATTTAGTCTTTCATTTTTCAGTTTGTTGGGTTCATATATAATCTTCATCCTCCTATACAAGGACTCTAATCCACCTGCTATGTGATGGACAGATATCAACCACAGTCATTTCTCAGTACCTTCTAATGTGTGTCCCGTGTGTTCTCATGACTATAGTCTTTGCCTTTCCTCCATCTTCTTGTAGCTCTTGCTCTGGCTCCCTTTAGCTGGTTCTTGTTGTCCTAGGGAACTACTAAAGAAGTATCAATCTCCATTTCTCCTAAGAATTTTCTTTGTGAGATTCCCAGTGCATATACCAGGGCTTCAGACATTTCCAAAGTGGTCTTGGATTCGTTATGTAAGTTTGGAAAATGCTCACTCTGTGGGTCCAAGCCACAGGTGATCAGCTGAGCCCTGAAGCAGTATTGCTTTCTTCCTGAATCTCCACATATCTAGCAAGGAAAATTTTAGGTATTTGAAACAATAATCAAAAATTCAACAAAAATATTTGTTCCTTTGGAACAGTAAAAAATTTAGCTGAGTCTCATTCTTCCCTTCAACACTCCCATTCCAAAACTAACCAAAAACCAAAAAAAAATCTCTTGACCAAAATAGTAGTTAGCTTTAAGACACAATTTAATCTCTTTTACACTTGGCAATTTTCATTTACAAACATAATATCTAACATCAACATTAGAGTTAAAGTTGATTTTATAGCTTTCAACTTGTATAACTAAATGTACCCCTGGTAAATTTTTTAAAACATAAATCTCTTTGTCCCAAAGATGAAGTTTAGTCACCACCTCTAGAAACATGAAACTGCTTATAATTATGTTTTCATCCTATTTTATTTTTAATAATTTAAAAATGGTAAGGTTCAGGCTCAACTAGGGCATGGATTTGGGCAGCTGACCCACATTGCTTTTGGTCATTATGATTCTCCTAGGTCACAGAATAGTAGAAGATTTATCCTGACTTCGTATGTACAAATGGTCTAGATTTCTGATGTGACATCCAATGAGTAATATGTTCCAAGATATTATCTCTTCCCTTATTTCCCCATAACTAATTCATGGTTCCTCCACTAGCATAGATGTGTATGAATCTTGTCATGGCCTTCTATAAAGTGTCTTAGGCCTATTTGATTTGCAGTAATGACAATTATTTATATCCATTGTTTCTGCAGCTATGCTTTGGTTTGAAGTGCCTCTTAAGCCATTGTGTAGATGTGTAGATGACACAATTTTCCAGGCATCTGATTCAAAGCATGAAGTCTCAAATTTTAAAGTATTTCTAATTTCTGCCACTTGTGGTGCAGTTTTCCAGTGATGATCAAGGCAATAGAAGACAGTGCTTAGTGGGACTGAAAGCTACTAGTCACAAGAGAAGGCAGGTCTGTGTGATTAGTATGTTGAAATAGAAAATGAGGGATGAGGAGATGTTGTGATGTTTATTCAAAACATTGATTGGTCTGTTGATCACTACATGCCCCAAGTTGGGTAATCATATGATTTTCTTATGATATTAAACACAAGAAAGATGTAAGTAGAAAATAAGATAAAAATAAAGATAGGGTATGTTGAATATGCTATGAAGAGAACTCACCTGTTTACTTGTTTAAGAAGAAAAGGGAAAAATCAATACAGAAAGTAGAAGAATACATCAAAATTTTCAAGGAATATCTTTACATAGAGAAATTAAACCCAACCAAACTCAGCAGCTACATTAATGCAGATTGGAGGCCAGGTTGCTTAAGAGCATAGAATCAGACTAATCTGGCCTGATATCTGGCTCTGTTGGTTACAAAGTATAATTTCTAGAAACACCTTCAACCTCTCTGATCCTCGTGGTTCTTAGAATCTCCTTCATAGGGATGCTGGGAGGAATGAAATGAGAATTACATTTAAAAGGTACCTGGCACAGAGTTGATGGCAAGTAGCTGGTTATTATCATTAATAGTAGAAACAATATCACAAGGTCAGAAAAAAAAGTCGTAATGCCCTCTTCAACTCTAAATGCATTTTTTTTTTATAATGCTTTCCACTTGATAGGCCCAGTGCAAGATGGTCATATCCAGAGGCTCTTAAATTTTAATCACTGGTGTTGAATTATATAGTGCAGGAGCTACTCTGAAGGCAGCTTTTGAAATGGAGACTAAACTTTCACTAGTGGTTGGAAGTGGATAAATTAATTTATCTTTTCATCTCAGGTGAGCCCTTGGAGGAAATCATTATCATAAAACATTGTAAATCTATAGACTTGGCAGCTTTTGCCCTGCAGAGAGTCTCGGGACTTGAGTAAATATGGAGATTTAGAGATTTACTATCTTTTCCTTTGAAGAGGTGATTTCCCTTGGTACGGAAAGATGGACATGGCAATAGGAAAAAAAAAATTCTTGTTTTAACTTTGAACTTGAACCAGCTTTGAAATACATATATCTCTTTACCAGGATAGCTTTCATAGCTGCAAAGCCATTTTTATTAAATTACAATATTAAACTTTAGAGCAAAGATGAGCTGGGGGAAAAGATCTTACTCAATATATGCACCTATCATGAATCAACATTAAAGGCTGCGAATCATTATCAACATTTCCTCTGAGGCCTGGAGAGACAGAAAAACATTATTAGTATATATTCTCAAGCCAAGAAATTGAAAATGGAAAATAAAAGTAACCATTGAGCCTAAAAGTAAAGAGTTGCATTTGTTTGAAACAAACAAAAGTTTTTAAGAAAATGTTTCTGTAAGATTCTCACAGTAATTATCAGACTCTTTATCTGAAACTATCCTGAGATACACATAATTAAAGCCATTATATATTCGTTAGACATACATAACCACTTAATTCAATAAAATCATTTTATGAAATCTCTTAAAGAGTGCCTAAAGGAGGATGTATCTTTATTAGAGAGCATACATCCTTGAAGTTAAGCAGTTTTCACTGGAATCAATTCTAAATGACAGCACGTAACAATGAACTGGGATTCAAGCTCAGTAGTACTTTGTATATAGGACAAAAGAAAATGAAGGAAAGTAAGTTTTAGAAGATACATGTTGATTACTCAGAAATGTAAAAACCAGGGACTTCCCTGATAGTGAAGTGGTTAAGAATCTGCCTGCCAATGCAGGGAACATGGGTTCGATCCCTGGTCCAGGAAGATCCCACGTGCCACGGAACAACTAAGCCCGTGTACCACAACTACTGAGCCTGTGCTCTAGAGCCCACTCGCCGCAACTACTGAAGCCCGCGTGCCTAGAGCCCATGCTCCGCAACAAGAGAAGCCACCGCAATGAAAAGCTCTCGCACTGCAACGGAGAGTATTCCCCGCTCTCCGCAACTAGAGAAAGCCGGCGCGCAGCAACGAAGACCCAATGCAGCCAAAAAATTTAAAAACAAAAAGAAATGGAAAAACCTGTGAGGTAGGACAGGTTGCTTTGCATGTGTTTCAGGGTGCATGTGAGAGAGAGGTGAGAGAGAGCAAAGGAGAGAGAGAGAGACTAACTGATAGGGAATGTAGCTATGTGATGTCATGATCCAAGCTCTCCAGCTTAATTGCCAATGAACACAGGCTAAGCCTTCTTCATGTGCTAAGGTAATGCTCCTCTTTCTTTTGTCCCATTATTCATTAACACCATCAA